>NC_088799.1:81304134-81605542 GCF_011386835.1 Chrysemys picta bellii | reverse complement strand
TGCTCAGCCTGGCCCCTTCCCAGCTTGTCCCTGACCTTTAAAGGACTCTCCAAGCCCCTCCCATGCCTGCTTCCCTTGGGGTCTCTCTCCTGGCTGAGCACAGGCTGCCCTTCTATCTCTCAGCAGGCCTGGGTCCTAGTCACAGGCTGCGTCTTGTCACGTGACCCCCACACTTATTCCCTTCACCCTAGGGAGCTGCATCACCTGGGCCAGGTGCAGTTGAGCTCCAACCCCTTTCCTGGCCATCTCACCCTGGGACAGGTTGAAACTGGAAACCTGTGGGTAACACTAACTGGTTGCTCGCAAAGGTGCTGAAGACACAATGGAAGAGGAAATCCTTTGGTCTGGATTGAAATTATTCCAACTGAAAGTGAATGAGAGAAAATAGGTTCAAAGTTCTCTTCCTAGCAGCAGAAAATGTAGCGATTGATAGAGGTTCAGGTCAGAACGGACCATTATGTGCATCTAGTCGCCCCTCCTGTATAACTCAGGGCCTAGAATGTGACCAAGTGGTTCCTTCAGCCAACCATAGCATGGGACTGAGCCAGAGCACATCTTTTGGAACGACATCCACATGCAGGAGAGCCAGCTGGCTACCAGAAAATCTCTCTTCTGCAGTGACGTGGGGTTAAGGGACATAGCGGAAAAGACATGGAGGCTGTGACTAAACTTAGAGCAGGGTGGGAAACCAAGACACAGTTGGGACCTGTCTACACTACAGGTCTGTCGTGCATTTGTAAGCTGCTGACCCCCACATGTTGTTCAGAGCCTATGGACAACACAGCTCCTAAAGTGTGTTTGTTCTGTGCTTATCCGGTATGTACCAGCAGGGCTGGACAGCCTTTTTCACTGTGCTGTGGGGAGCAGGTCCTGGGTACTAAGGGTCTGAAGAAGCTCTCAAGGACTAATTTTTAAAAATAATTGTTATCAATGAATTGGCAGAAAACATACAATCACTGCGGATAAGATTCGGGGGGTGACAAAATACAGGCAGAGTGGTAATTCCTGATGGGGAGAGGGCAGTGATACAGAGCGATCTGGCTCATTCAGCCAGCTGGACCCATTCAAAGAAAACAAGTTTGAGCAGAGCCCAATGCAAGGTCCTATACGTAGCCACAAGGCACGCCGGCCACACCTCCAGAATGGGGATGTGTATCCAGGAAAGCAGTGACTCTGAAATGGATTTAGGGGCCAGAGTGGAGAAGCTACTCAACATGAGCTCCCAGTGTGATGCTGTGGTGAACAGGGCTAAAGCCATCATTAGACGAAGGAGCAGAGCCGTGAGTAGGATAGGGAGGTGACACAGCAGCAGTGAGACTGCTATTGGAATACTGCCTCCAGTGTTGGTGTCCTCCTTTGAAAAAGATGGTCCTAGAAATTGGAGCTGGGGCAGCAAAGAGCCACCAAATGTTCTGAGGGCTGGAGAAAAATGCCTTCTAGTGAGCTATTGAAAGAGCTCAACCTGTTTAGCTTATCAAAAGAAGATTGAAAGGTGACTTCACTGAAGTGTTGAAGTGCCTTAATGGAGAGAAAATATTGGGTATTAAAGGGCTCTTTAATCGAGCAGAGAAAGGCAGAACAAGACCCAATGGCTGGAAGGTGAAAAGAGACAAATTCCTATGACAAATAAGGCACAAATATTCAACAGCGAGGATGATTGACCACAGGAAGAAGCTACCATGGAAAGTGGTGGATTCTCCATCTCTTGATGTCATTTAATAAAGACTAGATGCCTTTCCGGAATGTGTTTGCCCCCAAAGTAGCTATTGTGGTAGACAGGAGGCCTGTGATATGCAGGGGGTCAGATTAGATGCTCTAACGGTCTCTGCTGACCATAAAGTCTACTCATTTCTGAGAAACCGAGTGTAGCATTGGGAGCAGCCTCTGCTTATTAAACAATCAGTTTGTCAGCACCTGCAGGACAATTTGGTTCTTAGGACTAGTGAGCATGGACTTGTCAAGAACAAATCATTCCAGACCAATCCTAGCTCCTTCTTTGGCAGGGTTAGGGGCCTAGTGGAGGTGGGTAAACAGTAGATGTGATCTATCTTGGTGTTAATAAGGCTTTTGACACAGTCCCATAGGACATTCTCACAAGCAAACAGATGCTGCTTAGCACTGTCAGAGCAGCTTTTGCTGGGGGATTCTCCCAGCACTTTCCAATAGTGGGAAAGTATGAAATCCCCATTTGACTGCTGGGGACAGAGCCTAGAGGGGGCAGCAACTTACCCGAAGTCCCACAGGTCAATAGGAAACCAGCAATGGAACCCAGGAGTCCTGACTCCCAGTTCCCTGCTCCAATCACTCCAGTGGAGCACACTCCCTCTCAAAGCAGGGGGACTGGACATGAGGGCCTGGTTGTAATTGCCAGCTGTGGGAGGGAGTGTGCAGCAGTGGTTAGTGAAAGGGCCTGGAAATAAGGATGAGGTGTCCTATCATGTTTACTCAGATCAGATTAGGACATAATAGAATGGCTGAAATAGTCTATTTTATTTGTATTTTATTATTTTGCAATTGTTAAGAGCAGCAACTACTTAGCTCAGACTGAAGCATCTTATCTAATTTTTGAGATCTAAGTGTCTCCTCTTTGAGTGCGACGAGACAATTTAACACATTGTGACAAAGAATTTTCATTGCCACTTGTTATGATTTCAAGAAACAAACTGGTTTAGTTTGAATAGGATTTTCGGTCAGAAACGGTTTCAATGAAATTTCCCCACCATCTCGATTTCTGGGCTCTATCTCTGCCTTTCGGGGGGGGGGGGGGGGGGTTGCTGTCTGTTAGAACAGGAGTCTGATTTGGATAGGGATAGAGACCTCTTCAATGTTTTTAATGAAGTAAATACTAATGGGAATTGTGTGATCATGGGAGACTTTAACAGATATAGACTGGAGGACAAGTGCTATTAATATAATAGGGCTCAGATTTTCCTAGATGTGATAGCTGATGGATTCCTTCACCAAGTAGTTGCTGAACCAACAAGAGAGGATGCCATTTTAGATTTGGTTTTGGTGAGTAGTGAGGATCTCTTAGAAGAAATGGTTGTAGGGGACAGCCTTGGTTTGAGCGATCATGAGCTAAGTCAGTTTAAACTAAATGGAAGGGTAAACAAAAATAGATCTGTGACTAGGGTTTTTGATTTCAAAAGGGCTAATGTTAAAAAATTAAGGAAATTAGTTAGGGAAGTGGATTGGACTGAAGGACTTGTGGAACAGATAGATCAGACTGAACAGGTTCCAAACCTCTCGGAGGCTCTTACCTTCTAAACAGGGACGTCTGTTTTCTAGTAAAATCAGGAAAAAGAAAGGAGAAAACTCAAAAGAGGTTCCTCCTGGCGCTCACGTACGTGAACCCTAATACTCTCTCAGTCCTCAAAGAGAGACCTCGAGAAGGAGACTTGCTGAAGCAAAGCTACAGGGGTCTCTGAGGTTTCCCTGGCCCTGAGCCCCTGTCCTGCCTGGCTGATGTCAGCATCCCTCTGTGAGGTCACCACCTCCCCAGCACCTTTGACCAATAGGCTGAGGTCCTGCAAAAGGCCTTTGTGATGTCACTGTCACACCCACCCCTCCCCTGCAGTGCTAATGTCCTGTCACAGCACAGGCCAGACACTTTGGAGGTTTGAGCTACTCCCTGTGGATCACCCCGCTCAATGAGTGTTCATTCTAGGAAGCAAGCCGGCTAGACAGTAAAACATCAGAGGCTGCTCCCAATGCTACACTCGGTTTCTCAGAAATGAGTAGACTTTATGGGCAGAAGAGACAGTTAGAGCATCTAATCTGACCCCCTGCATATCACAGGCCTTTCTGCACCATATGGGGCAGGCAGAGCTCTGCCTGGGTGCCGGGGGAATGGGATGGGGGTAGATCAAGGAAAGGGGGGAGGAGAATGGGTGTGAGGGAAAGAGCTCCTGTCCCAGATGAAGGAATTTGGGGGCAGAGGAAAGGACCCTGCTCCACAGAGAGGGGAGAGGGTTTCTGTGAGTGCCAGGGGGCTCCATTTCCCCTTCCACTAGCTCTCCATTTACAGAGAGCCAGAGCAGTACCTGCAGCAGAGAGCGGGAGTTGCTGGTGGCCTCAGAGGCACAGGCCCTGCAGCGCCTCAGGCACCTGGCGCAAGTGCCGCATGATACGGAGCTGGCGCATCACATTGGCCGTGACGTCCTCCTGCTGCAAGGGAACGAGAACCTGTCTGAGACTCAGACGCATCCGAGGAATCAGGGGGGATTAACGGCCCCTGGAACCAGCAGCATTTCCACCCAGCCCCTGCCCACCTCTGAGGGATGGATTTCCCCTCCTGACCCCCAGGATGGAATCTTGTTGTCCTTCCTAGTGACCTCCAGTGCCAACCCCCCTCCTTGTACGGGGAGCTCCTGCCACATCCCCCTCAGTGCCCCTGACAGCTGTTCCACCTCCAATCCACAGCTCAAGTTCTCAGACCCCTCTCCTCCACCCCCACCCAGGTTGGGTAGGGAGGGGACTGTAGCGGGGGGGGGGGGCAGGAGGGATTCTGGCAGCAGTGAAGTGGGATGTGGGGAGGTTGAGACCTTTCCCCAAGTCACCCCAGCCACTAATGCTGAAGCCGCAGGATGGCAGCCCTGGTGAATGGGATGGATCGGCAGCCCCTGCTGACTAGGGTTACCATACGTCCGGTTTTTCCCGGACATGTCCTGCTTTTCGGCAATCAAACCCCCGTCCGGGGGGAATTGCCGAAAAGCCAAACATGTCCGGGAAAATGCCGGCCGGGCACTTCCCCTCCCGCGGCTGCTCTGCTCCGCTCCTCCCCTCTCAGACTTTAAGAGCCGAGCTGCCCGAGCCAGCGCTACTGGCTTCAGGCAGCCCTCCCCTGCCTCCGGACCCCGAGCTGCCGGCCAGGCACTTCCCTTCCCGGGCTCCAGCTGAGCTGCTCCGCTCCTCCCCTCTCAGACTTTAAGAGCCGAGCTGCCCGAGCCAGCGCTACCGGCTTCGGGCAGCCCCCGCTGCCTCCAGACCCCGAGCCACGGGCCAGGCACTTCCCTTCCCGGTTCCAGCTGCTCTGCTCCGGCGGCTCGGGGGAAGCGCCGGCCGGGGGCGCAGGGTCTGGGGGCTGCCCGGCCAACCGTGAAGCCGGTAGCACTGGGGCAGCCCTTTCCCCATAGCTGGGAGTGGGGAGGAGGGGGCGGGGTTAGGGCGGGGGAAGGGGTGGAGTTGGGCGGGGCTAGGGGAGGGGAAATGGGCGGGGCCAGGGCCCGTGGAGGGTCCTCTTTTTTTTATTTATTAGACATGGTAACCCTACTGCTGACTGAATCCTCCTGTTCTCTCCAGAACGGGTCCAGCCTTGCCAGCAGCAGGACAAGCGTCACCTTCCCATGTGCCTCAGCCCTGCCTGGTCAGACGCCATCACCCGTCAGTCCTTGGCCTCCCAGGCTGCCAGTGATGGGAGCAACTCTGGGTGGTGGCTCGGGTGACACAGACACCAGACCACTAGGAATTGGGTGCGGCCCTGTGGGACAGGAGAGTCTTGCAGAGGGCACTTGGGGGACTCTCCTGCCCTTCCCAAGAGCGATAGCACCCTGTCCTAAGAACATAAGTCTGGGATGAGGCAAAGCTTGTCATTAATTAGCCTGGCTAAAGAGCTGGGCTGGAGCTGCTCCAGGGACAAGCTGGCTCGCTCCTGCTCATGGAGGTGAATTCATCTCCCTTCCCAGGAGCACCTGCTCTCCCTTTCATTTCCCACCAGGCTCCTTGTGCCAGGCCAGCGAATGGCCACAGGATGGGAATGAGGCCTGGGCCCCGCCCCAATCTCCTGAGTCTAATGCAGCTGCTCACCTTGTCCCCCATCAGCTGCTGGGTTTCCCCCAGGAGGGAGTAGGTGACAGGGAGAGAGACACACATACACATTTGTCCTTCTGGTTGCAGGGCTTGTGTCCTTCCAATCCCATCGGTGGCTGCACAGTGGGCAGAGTCCTCGCTGCGTGCCCGGCCCAACAGAATTGCAGGGCGTGGTGTGGAACACAGAAAGAGATAGAGAGACTCATCCTCCAGCCGGGGTCAGTCTGAGAGAAATTGGCTGGGGTCCCAGTCTCACTCTTCTAGCAGGTGCCATTTCCCAGCTGGGTTCCTTACCCCTCTGGTGCAGCAGCAGCTGGTAGAGCCGGTAAACCCCCTCCCTGGCCTGCCGGCTGATGTCCTTGGCTGGGTCACTGACGGACAGAGCTAGCTGTGCCATGTGGTGACCCATCCTGGGGAATTCCGCTGAGTTCTAATGGACGGGAGAGGGAGAGGGGACTCCATCAGCATTTTCCTGTCAGCTCCCAGTCCCCCCCGGGCCAGGACTCTCCTTCCCCTCAGCCCCTCTGCAGGAGATGCTAGAGCCAGACCCTTAATTTCCTCTGCCCCCAAGGAAGCCTGGAGCACAGGGCTGTGGGGAGGGCCCTCCATGAGGACTTGCTTCCCCAGCTGCTCCAGGATGACAGGGAGGCATGAACCTGGAGCACAGTCCCCTTAAAAGCCCAGAGTCACCACTTAACTAGGACAAGAAGAACTTGACTCAAGCCAGGCTCACTCTCTGCTCTGACTCTGCCTCCCCAAGAGGAACACTCCTAACCCACAGCCCCTGCAGCAGCAGATCCTACAGCCCGTCGGAGCCAGATCACCTACGCCTGGAGTCAGGAAGCTGGGGTCAGAGGTCACTTATGTCAAACTCAGGGAGGGTGATGGTGAATCTGAGCAGGGCCGTGCTGCTCGTAATGGCCCTGGCTCTCTCTCGCGGCACCCTGGACACGATCCAGTAGTTAATGTGCTGTGGGGAAAGGAGGCAGATCAGGATCAATGGGCAGGTGCACGTATTGTGGAAATGAGACACAGACACACACCCATCCCCAGGGGGCTGAGACATTGTGCGCAGGGTGGAATATCTGATTCATTGATTGCAGAGCTTTGGAAGGGGATTGTTGCCCGCAGGACGATTCTTGAATCCTGCAGGTCACAACTTGTCATTGTCTCTCTAGACTGGAACAATGTTCAGTGTCGGGGCTGGTCTCATCCTCCCTGCACTCCTGATTCCTGAACAATCCCCTCAGAAATCTCAGGGCCTGTCGGAGAGACGGGCTGATTCTCTGGGGCCCTCCTGTTTCTCTAGGAAGGAGCCTGTGACTCTTCTCTGAGGACCCTCTTCTGGATCTCCCAGGAGGGGTTCAGACTCTCACTCCCCAAGCCAGCCAGGGGCCCTGTGGTTAGTGCTCAACACAACCAGGCAGAGCTCTGGCTTGAAGTCCCAGCTCCTTCCTCTGTCCTTTAAGGAGGAAGGGCCTGACACTGCATTGCACTGACTGCCCTGACCAAGGATGCCCACTGGGGGCTCAGCTAGGAGGACAGACTGGAAAATGGATCTAAGAGTGAAGGTAAAATTGCCCCCACCCCTCTCATCGGGCTCACCTCCAAGATGTACTGGAGCCTGTCGGTGTCTGGGGACTCTGCCAGCAGGTTCCCCAGCATGGCGTCCAGGAGGTCTGGCAAGACCCTAGGCAGATCCTGAAAGCAAGGGAGAGCCATGGGTCAGAGTTAGGGAAACTGGGGCTACACCTGCCACAGGATGGGAAATGGGGTCTCTGGGAAGCACTGGTGAGACCCCCAAACACATATCCTGGCCTCTCTCATTCACATCCCACTGCAGGCAATTATCAAGGATTCATGGCAGGATGACAGCTGGCTCTTCAATCCATGACTTTAGCTGATCTACCTGCACTTGGGTGGTGTCCTTCTCCATGCCCAGGGTGAAGACGGCGTGCAGGGCAGCTCGGAGGAGGTGGGTCTCCAGCTCTGGCTCCAGGGCAGGTGTCATGGTGCTGGCAAGAGAGAGGAGCCGGCATTAGACTGTGCAGTGCGGGGATGGGACTGGCACCAACATGCAGGTGAAACTGCAGGGAAATAGGCACAGGCTGGCGAGAATGGAAACTGAGGCACCGAGCCAGGGAATGACAAGGCCAAGGTTTCTCAGACAGACGGTGGCAGGGCAGGAATAGCACCTGTTCCCTGGACCCTGCTGCCCCTCCTGTATCTGATCCTGGGTGTGAGCCTCTCCCCAAAGCCGTTGCAATGTTACTGGAGTGAAAAGAACAGCCCAGCCAGGAGAGAGTGACCCTTCCCCGCACCTCTGCCAGAGGAACTACCCTTGGGCGGTGACCTGGGAGTGGGAGGGGCAGTGACTCCCAGCCCTGGGCCTGAGCAGCACTGGGGTTAGGGGAACCGGGCCGGAGGGTCTCGGTACCTGAGGTTGCCCACAGCAATCAGGGAGTTAGCGAGGATGGCGCCGGGTGGAGAGTTATCAGGCAGCTCCTCAATGAGCTCCTGTGAGACCCAAAGGAGACAAAGGAGCGTGTGAGATTCGGGCCTCACTGACACTTCCCAGTGAGGAGATTACACAGCCAGGGCCCCACACAGCCAGCAGGATCCCCCCACCTGCCCCCCGCTCCTCCGATTCCTGCCCAATAGTGACTACTCTCCGAATTTCTCCCATCTCTTCTCCCCAGTCTTCAGCCCCAGCAATCCCTGCCCTCTGCTGCCCCTCCAGCACCAACAATCCCCCATCCATTGGCCTGGGGAGACCCCTGCCCCTCCCATATCTCTGTCCTCCCTCCAGCAGCTGGGCACCGTGTCTCGCTCACCACAATCCTCTCCGCCACAGCCGCCTTGCAGCAGTGCGGCTCCAATGTGTCCTGCCCTCTCTGCTGTGCAGCGAGACGCGGGGTGGATGGCGTGCAGGAACACGAGCTGCTGGGCCTCCTCCTGCACCCACCAGGAGTGGGGTTAGGGGAGAGAGAGCCAGTTAGCCAAGGACCTCCCTGCCCCCACATAGCAGCTGCAGGACTCAGGCCTGAATGGGGGATAGTGGGGACCCGCCCATTGTCCAAATCACCCACCACTCCACCACAAGCAGGGTCAGGAACTGGGACAGTGCCTGTGGGGGGAGGAGACCCGGCTGGTGTGTGACAGACACCTCCACCTCTGGGGTCCCAGATCATGGAGGAGAAAGGTCCCCATTAGGGCTGGTGGATCATCAGGGACAAGACCCTCTGCAGGGGGTCAGGTGCTGGGAAGGGGCAGGACAGTCTCGGTTCCAGCACAGCTGGGGTACGTTTGTACCTTTTCTCCGCCTTGGAGCTGCTCTCGGCTGTTATTGAGAGTTGCCTCCTCTGTGGCCACGTCCACCCATTCCTCTTCCTCGTCCCCTGAGTCCCTGGCAGTCCCTGCACCAGGGAGAGTGGCCTGCTGCCACTTGGGGGAAGGACAGGGGCACGGTGGGGCAATGTGTCACACCCTTCCCACCTCCGGGACCCAGGGCAGATCGGGCCCCACACTCCCCCCTCTCAGTGATGCCTTCAGCCCCCAACTCCTTCAGGAGCCCATAGCAACGAGACCCCCCCACGCTGTTCTGGACTCCCTGGGAGGTGCCTCCCCCCAACTGGAGCACCAAGGACCAAAGTGGCAGCATCTAGTGTCAGTGGGGTTCATGTGGCTCAAGCCAGACCCCTGGGCTGGGGACCCGCCCCCATAGCACTGATCGAGGGCCTGGGCCCAGGGTGTTCACAGCCCCGCCCTCACCTCTCTCTGAGCCCAGCCTGACTCCTCACCTAGAACAAAGCAGCGGCGTCCATCGGCCTCGCTGCTGCCCGAGTCCCAGGCACTGCTGCTGTCCCATGGGGAGCGGGCCGAGCTGCTGGTGGTGGGACAGGGATCCTCCACCTCCTGCCCTGGGGAGGCTGGAAGTCCTCACTGACCTGGCAGGGCAATGCCTCCTGCTGGGAATCAGGACTGGGCTCCTGGGGCTGCTGCTGCCCACACAACATGCCCCAGAGTCACCCTGCCCGGCTCCCCTCCTGCGCTGGGTCCTGCCTGCCCAGCCGCAGCCTGGCCCAGCTCCATTTCGACCTGGCCTCTCCCACCTCGGCGCCTGCGCTGGGAGCGGGTTTTCTCCGCCAGAAGGCTGGGCACTTCCACCTCCTGGCGCGGCCGGGAGCTCCTTCCCTGCCAGCGGGGACGGAGGGGCCGCTCTACTCCTGGGGAAGATGGCAGCTGCTTCCCTCAGGCTCTGGGGCCACCTGCAGAGCCTTCTTCCTGAACATCCTCAGGAGCCTGGCCACCCTGGAACCGAGCGGGGAGCGGGTGTGAGTCTGGGGTCAAGGCAGCCTCTCACTAACCAGCCTGCTTGGTCCCTCCCCATCCCTGCCCCAGCCAGAGCAGCTCCTCCTCCCCGCACAGGGGTGCATGTAATGCAATCTACACGCACTGGCAGGAGTTCATTGCATGATCTGCTTCCTGCTGTTTGGTTCTGGGCTGTTGGAGTACGGGCTTGCAACCATCTGTGCACACATATTATACTAATTGCATCTAGACCACATCTCCCTAGTTTGTTTGTGAGAATGTCCTTATTAACACCAAGATGGATCACATCTACTGTTTACCCACCTCCACTAGGCCCGTAACCCTGCCAAAGAAGGAGCTAGGATTGGTTTGGAATGATTTGTTCTTGACAAGTCCATGCTCACTAGTCCTAAGAACCAAATTGTCCTGTAGGTGCTGACAAACTGATTGTTTAATAAGAAGTTCCGGTATCTTTCCAGGTATGTTAATGGATGGGAAGACGTTCTTTTTCAGGGATCTCTGACGAGAACTGGGGCACAGCACTTAGTTTGTTGAGGCCATAAAATGGAGACAGGCACCTCTTCTCTCCTCCCAGCACCCCAGATACCTAAAACGGTGGGACTCACATCCCTCAATGGCTTTAAAAAAGACAATGGTTACAATGTGGCCCCGACCATTTCTGGTTTCTGCAGACTAGATGTTTTAGCAAAGTTTAGAATTCCTTGGTGCTCAACACCGTGAAACTCCCCTTTCTCCTTCACAACGGGCTTTAACGCCCCTTATCTCACCCAGGCTCTCGACTGCCCAAAGTTGGAGAATTGTCCCTGTTCCCATTGCAGATCACCCCCCACGACACACACACAGAGTCCTCCTGGTGGTGGGAGGGGAACAGAGGAAAGGACAGAAGATGTAAGAGAGGAAGAGAAAGGAGGGAGGGATGGATGGAGGAAAAGGTAAAACAAAAAGGACAAACCCTAATGTCCCCAGTGATTCTAAGGGACAAAATCCCAGGTGGGGAATAAAATTCGACCACCTTAAGCTAGTGTTTTCCATGCCTAGAATTCAGCTGGCGCCAGATGCATAAGACTGAACAGGTTCCAAACCTCTCAAAGGCTCTTACCTTCTAAACAGGGATGTCTGTTTTCTAGTAAAATCAGGAAAAACAAAAGAGAAAACTCAAAAGAGGTTCCTCCTGGCGCTCATATACGTGAACCTAAATACTCTCTCAGTCCTCAAAGAGAGAGACCTCGAGAAGGAGACTTGCTGAAGCAAAGCTACAGGGGACTCTAAGGTTTCCCTGGCCCTGCGCCCCTGTCCTGCCTGGCTGATGTCAGCATCTCTCTGTGAGGTCACCACCTCCCCAGCACCTTTGACCAATAGGCTGAGTCCTGCAAAAGGCCTTTGTGATGTCACTGCCACACCCACCCCTCCCCTGCAGTGCTAATGTTCTGCCGCAGGCCAGACACTTTGGAGGTTTGAGCTACTCCCTGTGGATCACCCCGCTCAATGAGTGTTCATTCTAGGAAGCAAGCCGGCTAGACAGTAAAACATCACAAGCTGCTCCCAATACTACACTCGGTTTCTCAGAAATGAGTAGACTTTATGGGCAGAAGAGACAGTTAGAGCATCTAATCTGACCCCCTGCATATCACAGGCCTCCTGTCTACCACAATAGCTACTGTTGGGGTAAACACATTCCAGAAAGGCATCTAGTCTTTATTAAATGACATCAAGAGACGGAGAATCCACCACTTTCCTTGGTAGCTTCTTCCTGTGGTCAATCATCCTCGCTGTTGAATATTTGTGCCTTATTTGTCATAGGAATTTGTCTCTTTTCACCTTCCAGCCATTCCCAAACCTCAGCCAGTATTTGTAGGTGACAAATCTCATGAATTGTCACAGATTGCGGTGTTACTAGAGGGGGTTTTGGAATTAACTGATAAGTCACTGGGACCAGATGGCATTCACCCAAGAGTTCTGAAAGAACTCAGATGTGAAATTGCGGAACTACTAATTATGGTTTGTAACTTGTCCTTTAAATCAGCTTCTGTATCCATGACTGGAAGATAGCTAATGTAACGCCAATATTTAAAAAGGGCACTATTGGTGATCCCGGCAATTACGGACCAGTAAGTCTAATGTCAGTACCGGGCAAATTAGTTGAAACAATTGTAAAGAATAAAATTGTCAGACACATAGAAGAACATAAATTGTTGGGCAAAAATCAACATAGTTTAGGTAAAGGGAAATCGTGTCTTACTAATCTATTAGAGTTCTTTGAAGGGGTCAACAAACATGTGGACAAGGGGGATCCAGTGGACATAGTGTACTTAGATTTCCAGAAAGCATTTGACAAGGTCCCTCACCAAAGGGTCTTATGTAAATTAAGTTGTCATGGGATAAGAGGGAAGATCCTTTCATGGATTGAGAACTGGTTAAAAGACAGGGAACAAAGGGTAGGAATAAATGGTAAATTTTCAGAATGGAGAGGGTTAACTAGTGGTGTTCCCCAAGGGTCAGTCCTAGGCCAATGCTATTCAACTTATTCATAAATGATCTGGAGAAAGGGGTAAAAAGTGAGGTGGCAAAGTTTGCAGATGATACTAAAGTGCTCAAGATAATTAAGACCAAAGCAGACTGTGAAGAACTTCAAAAAGATCTCACAAAACTAAGTGATTGGGAAACAAAATGGCAAATGAAATTTAATGTGGACAACGTAAAGTAATGCACATTGGGAAAAATAACCCCAACTATACATACAATATGATGGGGGCTAATTTAGCTACAACGAATCAGGAAAAAGATCTTGGAGTCATCGTGGATAGTTCTCTGAAGACTTCCACGCAGTGTGCAGCGGCAGTCAAAAAAGCAAACAGGATGTTAGGAATCATTAAAAAGGGGATAGAGAATGAGACGGAGAATATCTTATTGCCCTTATATAAATCCATGGTACACCCACATCTTGAATACTGTGTACAGATGTGGTCTCCTCATCTCAAAAAAGATATACTGGCATTAGAAAAGGTTCAGAGAAGGGCAATTAAAATGATTAGAGGTTTGGAAGGGGTCCCATATGAGGAGAGATTAAAGAGGCTAGGACTTTTCAGCTTGGAAAAGAGGAGACTATGGGGGGATATGATAGAGGTATATGAAATCATGAGTGATGTGGAGAAAGTGAATAAGGAAAAGTTATTTACTTGTTCCCATAATATAAGAACTCCACTAGTAAGCTCCCTCCAGCCTGACAGTTCACCTTTCAGTACGACCCGTTGTAGTCTCCCCTTTAACCAGTTCCTTATCCACCTTTCAATTTTCATATTGATCCTCATCTTTTCCAATTTAGCTAATAATTCCCCATGTGGAACCGTATCAAATGCCTTACTGAAATCGAGGTAAATTAGATCCACTGCGTTTCCTTTGTCTAAAAAATCTGTTACCTTCTCAAAGAAGGAGATCAGGTTGGTTTGGCACGATCTACCTTTTGTAAAGCCATGTTGTATTTTGTCCCAATTACCATTGACTTCAATGTCCTTAACTACTTTCTCCTTCAAAACATTTTCTGAGACCTTGCATACTACAGATGTCAAACTAACAGGCCTGTAGTTACCCGGATCACGTTTTTTCCTTTTCTTAAAGCTAGGAACTATGTTAGCAATTCTCCAGTCATACGGTACAACCCCTGAGTTTACAGATTCATTAAAAATTCTTGCTAATGGGTTTGCAATTTCATGTGCCAGTTCTTTTAATATTCTTGGATGAAGATTATCTGGGCCCCCCAATTTAGTCCCATTAAGCTGTTTGAGTTTGTCTTCTAACTCAGATGTGGTAATATCTACCTCCATATCCTCATTCCCATTTGTCATCCTACCATTATCTCTAAGCTCCTCATTAGCCTCTGAAAGACTGAGGCAAAGTATTTGTTTAGACATTGGGCCATGCCTAGATTATCCTTAACCTCCACTCCATCCTCAGTGTTTAGTGGTCCCACTTCTTCTTTCTTTATTTTCTTCTGATTCATATGGCTATAAAACCTTTTACTATTGGTTTGAATTCCCTTTGCAAGGTCCAACTCTACATGGCTTTCGGCCTTTCTCACTTTATCCCTACATGTTCTGACCTCAGTAAGGTAGCTTTCCTTGCTGATCACTCCCATCTTCCACTCCTTGTAGGCTTTCTGCTTTTTCTTAATCATCTCTCTGAAATGCTTGCTCATCCAACTTGGTCTACAACTCCTGCCTATGAATTTTTCCCCTTTCTTGGGATGCAGGCTTCTGATAGTTTCTGCAACTTTGACTTGAAGTAATTCCAGGCCTTCTCCGCCTTTAGATCCACAAGTCCTTCAGTCCAATCCACTTCCCTATCTAATTTCCTTAATTTTTTAAAGTTAGCCCTTTTGAAATCAAAAACCCTAGTCACAGATCTATTTTTGTTTACCCTTCCATTTAGTTTAAACTGAATTAGCTCATGATCGCTCAAACCAAGGCTGTCCCCTACAACCATTTCTTCTAAGAGATCCTCACTACCCACACCAAATCTAAAATGGCATCCCCTCTTGTTGGTTCTTCAACTACTTGGTGAAGGAATCCATCAGCTATCACATCTAGGAAAATCTGAGCCCTATTATATTACTAGCACTTGTCCTCCAGTCTATATCTGGGAAGTTAAAGTCTCCCATGATCACACAATTCCCATTAGTATTTACTTCATTAAAAACATTAAAGAGGTCTCTATCCCTATCCAAATCAGACTCCTGTTCTAACAGACAGCGAATCCCCCAAAGACAGGGATAGAGCCCAGGAATCGAGATGGTGGGGAAATTTCATTGAAACCGTTTCTGTCCGAAAATCCCATTCAAACTAAACCAGTTTCTTTCTTGAAATCATATCAAGTGGCATGAAAATTCTTTGCAAAAATATTTTGTTGCAAAACAAAAGCATCTTCTATGTCACAAAAAGAACAGGAGTACGTGTTTGTCTCGTCGCACACAAAGAGGAGACACTTAGATCTCAAAAATTAGATAAGATGTTTCAGTCTGAGCTAAGTAGTTGCTGCTCTTAACAATTGCAACATAATAAAATACAAATAAAATAGACTATTTCAGCCATTCTATTATGTCCTAATCTGATCTGAGTAAACATGATAGGACACCTCATCTTATGCACTGCTCCTAGTGACACTCTCCAATAGATCCCCATCCTCCACCTGTCGGGAGGTAGGTAGGAGCGGATTGTTATCCCTACTTGAAAGAGGGAGAAGCTAAGGCTGAGAAAGGAGAATTGACTTGTCTTAGGTCACACAGCCAGTCCGTGGCAGAGTTGGGAATAGGACCCAAGAGCCCTGATTTTCAAACTAACCATCAGATCTTGAATTTCAGACATTGAATGACCTGAATAAAGTGCTCTCAAGTGAGTTCCAGACCAGCAAGGGTTCATAGTAATTATTCAGCAAGTATTTTAGGAGAACTGGAATGGTAGAGAAAATAATGAACTGCAGAGAAGCAGCAAAATTTGTCGAACATATGACTGGTTATGACTATTTACTTGGTCTTAAAAGAAAACAACAGGGACCTGAGTCTCCTCCCTGTCAATAACGCCCTGCTCAGCCAATCAGGGTAGAGACCGAGGGGCGGGAGGATGAGGGTTCTCACCAGAGAGCCCAAAGGATGGCCCAGGTCACCGCTGGGGATCACTGTCTGAGCACTATTTCAGCCCCACATTTTTCGGTGGACCTCCCACAATGGGAGTTGTAGAGCACCGCCCATGACACACACACACACCCCTCCTGGTGGTGGGAGGGGAACAGGGGAACAGACAAAAGAAGTAAGAGATGAAGAGAAAGGAGGGAGGGATGGAGGAAAAGGTAAAAGAAAAAGGACAAACCTTAATGTCCCCAGAGATTCTAAGGGACAAAATCCCAGGTGGGGAATAAAATTTGGCCACCTTAAGCTAGTGTTTTCCATGCCTAAAATTCAGATGGCGCCAGATGCATCAGACTGAACAGGTTCCAAATCTCTCAGAGGCTCTTACCTTCTAAACAGGGATGTCAGTTTTCTAGTGAAATCAGGAAAAAGAAAGGAGAAAACTCAAAAGAGGTTCCTCCTGGTGCTCACGTACGTGACCCCTAATACTCTCTCAGACCTCAAAGAGAGACCTCGAGAAGGAGACTTGCTGAAGCAAAGCCACAGGGGTCTCTGAGGTTTCCCTGGCCCTGCGCCCCTGTCCTGCCTGGCTGATGTCAGCATCCCTCTGTGAGGTCACCACCTGCCCTACACCTTTGGCCAATAGGCGGAGGTCCTGCAAAAGGCCTTTGTGATGTCACTGCCACACCCACCCCTCCCCTGCAGTGCTAATGTCCTGCCACAGGGCAGACACTTTGGAGGTTTGAGCTACTCCCTGTGGATCACCCCGCTCAATGAGTGTTCATTCTAGGAAGCAAGCCGGCTAGACAGTAAAACATCGCAAGCTGCTCCCAATGCTACACTCGGTTTCTCAGAAATGAGTAGACTTTATGGGCAGAAGAGACAGTTAGAGCATCTAATCTGACCCCCTGCATATCACAGGCCTCCTGTCTACCACAATAGCTACTTTGGGGGCAAACACATTCCGGAAAGGCATCTAGTCTTTATTAAATGACATCAAGAGATGGAGAATCCACCACTTTCCTTGGTAGCTTCTTCCTGTGTTCAATCATCCTCGCTGTTGAATATTTGTGCCTTATTTGTCATAGGAATTTGTCTCTTGTCACCTTCCAGCCATTGGGTCTTGTTCTGCCTTTCTCTGCTCGATTAAAGAGCCCTTTAATACCCAATATTTTCTCTCCATTAAGGCACTTCAACACTTCAGTGAAGTCACCTTTCAATCTTCTTTTGATAAGCTAAACAGGTTGAGCTCTTTCAATAGCTCACTAGAAGGCATTTTTCTCCAGCCCTCAGAACATTTGGTGGCTCTTTGCTGCCCAGCTCCAATTTCTAGGACCATCTTTTTCAAAGGAGGACACCAACACTGGAGGCAGTATTCCAATAGCAGTCTCACTGCTGCTGTGTCACCTCCCTATCCTACTCACGGCTCTGCTCCTACGTCTAATGATGGCTTTAGCCCTGTTCACCACAGCATCACACTGGGAGCTCATGTTGAGAGGCTTTTCCACTCTGGCCCCTAAATCCATTTCAGAGTCACTGCTTTCCTGGATACACGTCCCCATTCTAGAGTTGTGGCCGGTGTGCCTTGTTGCCACGCATAGGACCTTGCATTGGGCTCTGCTCAAACTTGTTTTCTTTGAATGGGTCCAGCTGGCTGAATGAGCCAGATCGCTCTGTATCACTGCCCTCTTCCCATCAGGAATTACCACTCTGCCTGTATTTTGTCACCCTCCGAATCTTATCCGCAGTGATTGTATGTTTTCTCCCAATTCATTGATAACAATTATTTTTAAAAATTAGTCCTTGAGAGCTTCTTCAGACCCTTAGTACCCAGGACCTGCTCCCCACATCACAGTGAGAAATGCTGTCCAGCCCTGCTGGTACATAGGGGATAAGCACAGAACAAACGTACCTTTAGGAGCTGTGTTGTCCATAGGCTCTGAACAACATGTGGGGGTCAGCAGATTACAAACGCACAACAGACCTGTAGTGTAGACAGGTCCCAACTGCGTCTCGGTTTCCCACCCTGTAAAATGGGGAGAACAAACAAAACCTTGATTAGCTCCATTTGATAGCTGGGGAAACCGAGGCACCCAGCGGTGCAGAGACTCGCTCATGGTCCCAAAGCCAGGAATAGAAAACAGCAGATCTGATAGCCAGGCCTGGGACCTAACCCTGGTTTTCCTGGCCTTGCTGCTCTAAGTTTAGTCATAGCCTCCATGTCTTTTCCCCCGTGTCCCTTAACCCCACGTCACTGCAGAAGAGAGATTTTCTGGTAGCCAACTGGCTCTCCTGCATGTGGACGTCGTTCCAAAAGACATGCTCTGGCTCAGTCCCATGCTATGGTTGGCTGAAGGAACCACTTGGTCACATTCTAGCCCTGAGTTATACAGGAGGGGCGACTAGATGCACATAATGGTCCTTTCTGACCTGAACCTCTATCAATCGCTACATTTTCTGCTGCTAGGAAGAGAACTCTGGACCTATTTTCTCTCATTCACTTTCAGTCAGAATAATTTCAATCCAGGCCAAAGGATTTCCTCTTTCATTGTGTCTTCAGCACCTTTGCGAGCAACCAGTTACTGTTACCCACAGGTTTCCAGTTTCAACCTGTCCCTGGTTGAGATGGCCAGGAAAGGGGTTGGAGCTCTGGCCCTGGTGATGCAGCTCCCTAGGGTGAAGGGAATAAGTGTGGGGGTCACGTGACAAGACGCAGCCTGTGACTAGGACCCAGGCCTGCTGAGAGATAGAAGGGCAGCCTGTGCTCAGCCAGGAGAGAGACCCCAAGGGAAGCAGGCATGGGAGGGGCTTGGAGAGTCCTTTAAAGGTCAGGGACAAGCTGGGAAGGGGCCAGGCTGAGCACTAAGGACAAGGCCCTAGGAGGGAAAGACAGGGCAGTTTAGGAGATGGGGCAGATAGTCCAGTTGGTTTCGGCTCCCAGGACCAGACACCCAGAGGTGAAGGTGATTGTCGGGGCTTCTGTCCTTCTTCCCCAGTGTAGATTTGATAGTGGAGAAGACTGATGCCGTAAGGGGGAAGTGAGTTACCCCAAGGTCACCCAGTGAGTTTATATCACAAATGCATAGTCAGAAGTATCCAATAGAAACATGGATTTTCCAGTCTCATCTTTCTAGGAGTCCCCGGGGCTAAGGTAAAACCCCTGCTGCCCCTCCCCATTCTGCTCACCTCCAAGATGTGCTGGAGTTTGTCTGTGCTGGGGGGTGCTGTCAGCAGGATCGAGAGCTCGTCATCCATGTTCTCTGGGCACTGTGGGGCAAGGAGCTGGGACACTGCGCGGTGGGTCACTGTCTGGCCCAGGCCCTTCCTAGCCAGAGGCCGAGGCCGAGGCATTTCCTTCAGGTCACCTTCTGCTGCAGCTTGGCCACGGGCCCCCATAGCCACTAGCCCAGCCAGGGATCCCAAGTGGGGATTGTCACAGCTGGCTCCTCCCTGCCGCCAGCAGCTCTTCACCGCCAGGGAATTCCTGAAATCCTGTGTGCCCCTCCCCCACCCACCTCCTGGGGCTGTGAGTGCCCCCCCCCGGACAGCCCCTCCCCCGAGCTCTGAGTGCCCCTGGCCAGTCCCGTCCCTCCCCTCAGCCCCCCCCCCACACTTCCTGGGGCTCTGAGTGCCCTCAGCCTGTCCCCCTCCCACACCCCGGGGCTGAGTGACCTTGGCCAACCCCTGTCCCTTCAGGAGGAACTCCCAGTACCCACCCAGCCCCCACACCTCAGAGTTCCCCTCCCTGTGGCTCTGTGGCCATACCCCCACCAGGGCCGGCTTTAGGCCAATTCAACCAATTCCCCTGAATCGGGCCCCGGGCCCAAGCCCCGGTACGGTGTACCGGCAAGAGCCAGTGCGCTGTACCAGGGTGGCCCGGCTTCCCCAGGGGGCAATTTAAAGGACCTAGGGCTCCCAGCAGGGGCCGGAGCCCCAGGCCCTTTAAATTGCTACCAGACCCCCACTGCTGGAGCCCTGGGGTAGGGCTGCGGGGCTCTGGGGGCTATTTAAAAAGTCCAGGACTCCCGCTGCCTCTACCGCCCCGGCCCTTTAAATAGCCGCTGGAGCCCCGCTGCTTCCCCAGGGCTCCCGTGGCTATTTAAAGGGCCGGGGCGGTAGAAGCAGGGGAGCCCTGGGCCCTTTAAATAGCCCCCAGAGCCCTGGGATAGCGGGGGACTCGGGGGCTATTTAAAGGGCCGGGGCTCCAGCTGCCTCTACTGCACCCCGTCCCCGCACCAGCCCCGCACCCCCTGCCCGCAGCCAGCCCCGTCTCCAGCCAGCCCTGCACCCCCTGTCCGCAGCCAGCCCCTGCTGCACCCCTGCCCTACCTCGAGCCCCGCCCCCCCTGTTCTGCCCGCACCAGCCCCGCCCCCCTGCCCTGTCTGCAGCCAGCCCTGCACCCCCTGTCCGCAGCCAGCCCCTGCTGCACCCCTGCCCTACCTCGAGCCCCGCCCCCCCGTTCTGCCCGCACCAGCCCCGCCCCCCTGCCCTGCCTGCAGCCAGCCCTGCACCCCCTGCCCGCAGCCAGCCTCTGCCGCACCCCCTGCCCTGTCTCCAGGCAACCCCTGCCACACACCCCTGCGGCCCTGCCCAAAGCCAGCCAGCCCCACACACTCCTGTCTCCAGCCAGCCCCGCACCTCTTGCCCTGCCTGCAGCCAGACCCTACCTCCAGTGAGCCCCTGCCCTGCCTCCAGCCAGCCCCATGTCCACTGGTGCCCTGCAGTTCCCAGGGCAGTAACCCTGCACACCTGCTTCAATGAGGGGGGCAGGGAGCAGCTGGCACCCACATATGTGCACACCACTAGGGTGACCAGACAGCAAGTGTGAAAAATCAGGACAGGGGGTGGGGGATAAATAGGATCCTATAAGAAAAAGACCCAAAAATCGGGACTGTCCCTATAAAATCAGGACATCTGGTCACCCTAGCACACCCTCAGGGAGTGGCGGGGACCCACACACGTGAAACGGAGCTCATTAATAACCGATCAACAGCATATATGATGCAATGTACATAATATATAATTTTATTATTTATATAGTTATGGAAAGTAAATAATACATGGAAGAAATTAAAGGCTTTTTTTTACATTATTTTTTTTGTTAGTCATCCCTGCCGGGGGCCCGCCAAAAACTGTTCGAATTGGGCCCCGCCCTTCCTAAAGCCGGCCCTGCTGGAGAGAACAGGAGGATTCAGTCAGCAGGGGCTGCCGATCCGTCCCATTCACCAGGGCTGCCATCCTGCGGCTTCAGCATTAGTGGCTGGGGTGACTTGGGGAAAGGTCTCAACCTCCCCACATCCCACTTCACTGCTGCCAGAATCCCTCCTGCCCCCCCGCTACAGTCCCCTCCCTACCCAACCTGGGTGGGGGTGGAGGAGAGGGGTCTGAGAACTTGAGCTGTGGATTGGAGGTGGAACAGCTGTCAGAGGCACTGAGGGGGAGGTTGCAGGAGCTCCCTGTACAAGGAGGGGGGTTGCCACTGGAGGTCACTAGGAAGGACAACAAGACTCCATCCTGGGGGTCAGGAGGGGGAATCCATCCCTCAGAGGTGGGCAGGGGCTGGGTGGAAATGCTGCTGGTTCCAGGGGCCGTTAATCCCCCCTGATTCCTCGGAGGCGTCTGAGTCTCAGACAGGTTCTCGTTCCCTTGCAGCAGGAGGACGTCACGGCCAATGTGATGCGCCAGCTCCGTATCATGCGGCACTTGCGCCAGGTGCCTGAGGCGCTGCAGGGCCTGTGCCTCTGAGGCCACCAGCAACTCCCGCTCTCTGCTGCAGGTACTGCTCTGGCTCTCTGTAAATGGAGAGCTAGTGGAAGGGGAAATGGAGCCCCCTGGCACTCACAGAAACCCTCTCCCCTCTCTGTGGAGCAGGGTCCTTTCCTCTGCCCCCAAATTCCTTCATCTGGGACAGGAGCTCTTTCCCTCACACCCATTCTCCTCCCCCCTTTCCTTGATCTACCCCCATCCCCTGGCACTCACAGAAAGCTGATTACAGAATGAGCCCGAACTGAGAGGCACCATATCCGCCCCCCCCCCAAAGAGCCAGTCTTCAGTGGTGATACAGCCCAGCTGGGGTAGCAACAGGATTGAGAACGAGGCAGGAAGTTCAGAGCAGCAAGGAAAGCCTGGAGGGGAACTTGAGAAGAGAGGTTGGAAAAGTGCAGCAAAGAGAAAGGTGCAGACCTAGCTGTTGGGTCCAGGGCCCTGAGCTGCTATCAATGTCAGGGTGGGACTGGGTTCCCCTACCAGCCCCAGAGGAGGCGGCGTACACGCACCTGGAGAGGGTTCCCAAGCCCAGCAAGGGGGCTACAGGCTGAGCAAGTGCCCCAGCGATGGCAGAAGGACTTCTGTCTGTGGAAAGACCTCTTTGGACTTTTAGTGTGAGGCAAGCTGGGCCCCAGAAGGGTGGACTAAAGGTGGTGACCTGGCCAGAGTTACCAGGCAGAGAAACTGCTGTGGTGCTGGAGCGACCATGGATGGGGGACACTAGCCCAGCGAGAGGGCTGTGATGCCATGCCTGGCCGCCGGGGGGCACCTAACGATGAGTAGATTCGTTTATGATTGGCATAGTTCCCCCTGTGATCCGTGAGGGAAGTCTTGGTTGCTGAAGGAATCATAGAATATCAGGGTTGGAAGGGACCTCCGGAGGTCATCTAGTCCAACCCCCTGCTGAAAGCAGGGCCAATCCCCAGACAGTTTTTTGCCGTGGCCCCCTCAAGTATTGAGCTCACAACCCCGGGTTTAGCAGGCCAATGCTCAAACCACTGAGCTATCCCTCCCCCAAGCAGGTGTATCAAGGGACCAAGCTGGTCGCTGGATTTCCCACTTCAGTTCCAGGGACTGGCTAAGCAGCCAAAGCAGATCTAGGGGTTTCTCCAGCAGCTCCTAGAAAACCAACAGAAGCAGAAGGAAGTGCAGGTGGAGCTACAGACGCAGCAGCAGCAATACCTGTGAGAGATCCTGCAAAGGGAAATCAGCCCAGGGTCTGCTATGCCCATGGACAAAAAGAGCAGAGAAGGAGAGCATGCCTGGGCTGTGCTGAGAAGGTTAGCCCAGGGAGAAGGGCATGAGAAAGTGTACAAGCGTGGCCTAATGCCAAGATGGGAGCAAGAGTTCTTTGTTTTGGGGGCAGAGAAGCAGGCCATATCAAAAGACACGGCCTGCTTAGGAAATTGCTGAGTGGCTGAACGAAGGGCCAGGGCCCTAAGAAGTTAGAAAGAAAGGAGAAGGTGTCCTCTGACACAAACCCCCATGAGGCAGGCAAGGTGGAGGTGGCTGGGGTGGCCATGGACCTTGCAGACCCTCCACCAACACCCCCTGTCGGGTGCTGCAGGGAGATGAAGGACAAAATGATTGGCCCAGAGATGAAGCAGACTGGAGGAGGGACAAACACAAGGGTGGAGCAGTCCATGGTGGGTTCTCAGACCCTGACCGAAAAGGTTTTGGCATATGCAGCGGCAGTAGCAAAAAGGCAACAGAAGACGCTAAAGGCTTCAGAACAGGCTCTGCAAGCAGCTGTTCATGAGACTGAGTGGCTGCAGGAAGAGCGTCGGGATACTGCAGAAGAGAAGGTTTGCCCCGAGCGAGCTGGCAGTGGAGCTGCAGACACTGCGCACAGGCTGTACAAGCGCGCAGCCGGTGACAGCGATGAGATGACGAGGGATGAAGCTTGGAGAAGAATAGAACTTGCCCCCGCGTGGGCCAGGTTCTAAGGAGGAGGGTATATAACGAGGGGCTTGGCCTGTGGGCTATAAAGCCTGGAGCTAGGCCAAATGGATTACAGAGTGAGCTCCAGCTGAGGGGAAACCAGGGGAAACCGCAACAAAGGTACAGGAGCAGGCCTAGCTGTTCGGTACAGGGCCTTGGGGCAGAACCTAGAATCCAGGGTAGGACTGGTTCTCCCACGGTCTCTAAGGAAGGGGATGTACAGGGCCATAGGAAGGGCTACCAAGGCCAGCAAGGGCAGGCCGAGCCAAAGTCAGGCTGAGGAAAAGCCCCCAAGGGACAGAGGATCTTGTTTCAGTTAAAGACATTTTTTGACTTTTCGTTTGGGATGAGCGCGACCCAGGAAGGAGTGGACTAAAAGATGGTCGCCTGGCCGAAGGGCTGAGTTCCCAGCCAAAAACCTGCTGGCGGGTGTGCTAGCCCAAGAAATCTGTGACCCCAGGCCTTGAAGGAAGGGGCACCTATCGGTGAGTGAACTCTGTTACAAGCCTGCTTCCATTGTGGAAACAGCCTGGTATTGGAGAGTGGTGGGGATGGCCTGTGGGCGAGGATGGCTGGAGGGGTCATACAGGAGGGGCAGCAGCGTCCAGTGAGGAGATCAGGGAACGGGTTGTTTGCAGTCCTGCCACTGAGCGGTAACGTGATCCTGGCCAGGTCACTCTCCCACCTGATGCCTCACTTTCTCTATCTTTGAAATGGGGATCATCCCGACCCACATTAAGAAAGGGTTTGATCCTCTGCTCTTGCTTCCCAAATCCCTGCCCTCCTTGCCCCACACAGGCCTCTGCCCTGTTGCTCAAACTCCCATGCACATGTTAGTGCCTGTGTCACCCCCGCAACTGCAAGGTCTCATGTACAGTCTCCTGCCAGCAAACTGAAGCTGCCACTAGATCCAGAATAGGAATCGCAGTTCCTGTGCGCAGCCCTGAATGGAGTCTAGACCCTGGGCATGGGGAAGGCCAACGCTCACATCCAGGTAGATCATCAACCTACTCCTCTGTCCCAGGAGCAGGAAGGCCTCTGGTTCGTGCTCCCTTCGGTAGCTGGAGCTGCTGAGTTGGGAGTGTGGTGGGCAGAGATGGGAACAGGCCATAGGATGAATCAAGTGTCAGGGGGAGACTCCCTGTGTGTGGGAGATGATGTTGCCCCTCTGTGGGGAATCCCTTCCTTGCAGATGCTGGGCTTTGGGTGCTGGACTCTGCCAGGAAGCCCAGCTCCCATCCCTAGCAGCTTGGCTGTTCCCTACACTGCTCTGCACCAGGCCCTCTGCAGAGAGCTGCTTTGGGCAAGGACTACAGGGCCTGCTGTCATCCTGGCAGGTGTCACAACAGGTTCCATAATCCTGACCCCTGGTCTCCCTCCGCTGGCAGGCTCTGAGCAAGGCCTGCCCAGAGAACATGGATGACGAGCTCTCGATCCTGCTGACAGCACCCCCCAGCACAGACAAACTCCAGCACATCTTGGAGGTGAGCAGAATGGGGAGGGGCCGCAGGGGTTTTACCTTAGCCCTGGGGACTCCTAGAAAGAAGAGACTGGAAAATCCATGTTTCTATTGGATCCTTCCGAGTATGCATTCGTGATATAAACTCACAGGGTGACCTTGGGGTAACTCACTTCCCCCTTATGGCATCAGTCTTCTCCACTATCAAATCTACACTGGGGAAGAAGGACAGAAGCCCCGACAATCACCTTCACCTCTGGGTGTCTGGTCCTGGGAGCCGAAACCAACTGGACTATCTGCCCCATCTCCTAAACTGCCCTGTCTTTCCCTCCTAGGGCCTTGTCCTTAGTGCTCAGCCTGGCCCCTTCCCAGCTTGTCCCTGACCTTTAAAGGACTCTCCAAGCCCCTCCCATGCCTGCTTCCCTTGGGGTCTCTCTCCTGGCTGAGCACAGGCTGCCCTTCTATCTCTCAGCAGGCCTGGGTCCTAGTCACAGGCTGCGTCTTGTCACGTGACCCCCACACTTATTCCCTTCACCCTAGGGAGCTGCATCACCTGGGCCAGGTGCAGTTGAGCTCCAACCCCTTTCCTGGCCATCTCACCCTGGGACAGGTTGAAACTGGAAACCTGTGGGTAACAGTAACTGGTTGCTCGCAAAGGTGCTGAAGACACAATGGAAGAGGAAATCCTTTGGTCTGGATTGAAATTATTCCAACTGAAAGTGAATGAGAGAAAATAGGTTCAAAGTTCTCTTCCTAGCAGCAGAAAATGTAGCGATTGATAGAGGTTCAGGTCAGAACGGACCATTATGTGCATCTAGTCGCCCCTCCTGTATAACTCAGGGCCTAGAATGTGACCAAGTGGTTCCTTCAGCCAACCATAGCATGGGACTGAGCCAGAGCACATCTTTTGGAACGACATCCACATGCAGGAGAGCCAGCTGGCTACCAGAAAATCTCTCTTCTGCAGTGACGTGGGGTTAAGGGACATAGCGGAAAAGACATGGAGGCTGTGACTAAACTTAGAGCAGGGTGGGAAACCAAGACACAGTTGGGACCTGTCTACACTACAGGTCTGTCGTGCATTTGTAAGCTGCTGACCCCCACATGTTGTTCAGAGCCTATGGACAACACAGCTCCTAAAGTGTGTTTGTTCTGTGCTTATCCGGTATGTACCAGCAGGGCTGGACAGCCTTTTTCACTGTGCTGTGGGGAGCAGGTCCTGGGTACTAAGGGTCTGAAGAAGCTCTCAAGGACTAATTTTTAAAAATAATTGTTATCAATGAATTGGCAGAAAACATACAATCACTGCGGATAAGATTCGGGGGGTGACAAAATACAGGCAGAGTGGTAATTCCTGATGGGGAGAGGGCAGTGATACAGAGCGATCTGGCTCATTCAGCCAGATGGACCCATTCAAAGAAAACAAGTTTGAGCAGAGCCCAATGCAAGGTCCTATACGTAGCCACAAGGCACGCCGGCCACACCTCCAGAATGGGGATGTGTATCCAGGAAAGCAGTGACTCTGAAATGGATTTAGGGGCCAGAGTGGAGAAGCTACTCAACATGAGCTCCCAGTGTGATGCTGTGGTGAACAGGGCTAAAGCCATCATTAGACGAAGGAGCAGAGCCGTGAGTAGGATAGGGAGGTGACACAGCAGCAGTGAGACTGCTATTGGAATACTGCCTCCAGTGTTGGTGTCCTCCTTTGAAAAAGATGGTCCTAGAAATTGGAGCTGGGGCAGCAAAGAGCCACCAAATGTTCTGAGGGCTGGAGAAAAATGCCTTCTAGTGAGCTATTGAAAGAGCTCAACCTGTTTAGCTTATCAAAAGAAGATTGAAAGGTGACTTCACTGAAGTGTTGAAGTGCCTTAATGGAGAGAAAATATTGGGTATTAAAGGGCTCTTTAATCGAGCAGAGAAAGGCAGAACAAGACCCAATGGCTGGAAGGTGAAAAGAGACAAATTCCTATGACAAATAAGGCACAAATATTCAACAGCGAGGATGATTGACCACAGGAAGAAGCTACCATGGAAAGTGGTGGATTCTCCATCTCTTGATGTCATTTAATAAAGACTAGATGCCTTTCCGGAATGTGTTTGCCCCCAAAGTAGCTATTGTGGTAGACAGGAGGCCTGTGATATGCAGGGGGTCAGATTAGATGCTCTAACGGTCTCTGCTGACCATAAAGTCTACTCATTTCTGAGAAACCGAGTGTAGCATTGGGAGCAGCCTCTGCTTATTAAACAATCAGTTTGTCAGCACCTGCAGGACAATTTGGTTCTTAGGACTAGTGAGCATGGACTTGTCAAGAACAAATCATTCCAGACCAATCCTAGCTCCTTCTTTGGCAGGGTTAGGGGCCTAGTGGAGGTGGGTAAACAGTAGATGTGATCTATCTTGGTGTTAATAAGGCTTTTGACACAGTCCCATAGGACATTCTCACAAGCAAACAGATGCTGCTTAGCACTGTCAGAGCAGCTTTTGCTGGGGGATTCTCCCAGCACTTTCCAATAGTGGGAAAGTATGAAATCCCCATTTGACTGCTGGGGACAGAGCCTAGAGGGGGCAGCAACTTACCCGAAGTCCCACAGGTCAATAGGAAACCAGCAATGGAACCCAGGAGTCCTGACTCCCAGTTCCCTGCTCCAATCACTCCAGTGGAGCACACTCCCTCTCAAAGCAGGGGGACTGGACATGAGGGCCTGGTTGTAATTGCCAGCTGTGGGAGGGAGTGTGCAGCAGTGGTTAGTGAAAGGGCCTGGAAATAAGGATGAGGTGTCCTATCATGTTTACTCAGATCAGATTAGGACATAATAGAATGGCTGAAATAGTCTATTTTATTTGTATTTTATTATTTTGCAATTGTTAAGAGCAGCAACTACTTAGCTCAGACTGAAGCATCTTATCTAATTTTTGAGATCTAAGTGTCTCCTCTTTGAGTGCGACGAGACAATTTAACACATTGTGACAAAGAATTTTCATTGCCACTTGTTATGATTTCAAGAAACAAACTGGTTTAGTTTGAATAGGATTTTCGGTCAGAAACGGTTTCAATGAAATTTCCCCACCATCTCGATTTCTGGGCTCTATCTCTGCCTTTCGGGGGGGGGGGGGGTTGCTGTCTGTTAGAACAGGAGTCTGATTTGGATAGGGATAGAGACCTCTTCAATGTTTTTAATGAAGTAAATACTAATGGGAATTGTGTGATCATGGGAGACTTTAACAGATATAGACTGGAGGACAAGTGCTATTAATATAATAGGGCTCAGATTTTCCTAGATGTGATAGCTGATGGATTCCTTCACCAAGTAGTTGCTGAACCAACAAGAGAGGATGCCATTTTAGATTTGGTTTTGGTGAGTAGTGAGGATCTCTTAGAAGAAATGGTTGTAGGGGACAGCCTTGGTTTGAGCGATCATGAGCTAAGTCAGTTTAAACTAAATGGAAGGGTAAACAAAAATAGATCTGTGACTAGGGTTTTTGATTTCAAAAGGGCTAACGTTAAAAAATTAAGGAAATTAGTTAGGGAAGTGGATTGGACTGAAGGACTTGTGGAACAGATGGATCAGACTGAACAGGTTCCAAACCTCTCGGAGGCTCTTACCTTCTAAACAGGGACGTCTGTTTTCTAGTAAAATCAGGAAAAAGAAAGGAGAAAACTCAAAAGAGGTTCCTCCTGGCGCTCACGTACGTGAACCCTAATACTCTCTCAGTCCTCAAAGAGAGACCTCGAGAAGGAGACTTGCTGAAGCAAAGCTACAGGGGTCTCTGAGGTTTCCCTGGCCCTGAGCCCCTGTCCTGCCTGGCTGATGTCAGCATCCCTCTGTGAGGTCACCACCTCCCCAGCATCTTTGACCAATAGGCTGAGGTCCTGCAAAAGGCCTTTGTGATGTCACTGTCACACCCACCCCTCCCCTGCAGTGCTAATGTCCTGTCACAGCACAGGCCAGACACTTTGGAGGTTTGAGCTACTCCCTGTGGATCACCCCGCTCAATGAGTGTTCATTCTAGGAAGCAAGCCGGCTAGACAGTAAAACATCAGAGGCTGCTCCCAATGCTACACTCGGTTTCTCAGAAATGAGTAGACTTTATGGGCAGAAGAGACAGTTAGAGCATCTAATCTGACCCCCTGCATATCACAGGCCTTTCTGCACCATATGGGGCAGGCAGAGCTCTGCCTGGGTGCCGGGGGAATGGGATGGGGGTAGATCAAGGAAAGGGGGGAGGAGAATGGGTGTGAGGGAAAGAGCTCCTGTCCCAGATGAAGGAATTTGGGGGCAGAGGAAAGGACCCTGCTCCACAGAGAGGGGAGAGGGTTTCTGTGAGTGCCAGGGGGCTCCATTTCCCCTTCCACTAGCTCTCCATTTACAGAGAGCCAGAGCAGTACCTGCAGCAGAGAGCGGGAGTTGCTGGTGGCCTCAGAGGCACAGGCCCTGCAGCGCCTCAGGCACCTGGCGCAAGTGCCGCATGATACGGAGCTGGCGCATCACATTGGCCGTGACGTCCTCCTGCTGCAAGGGAACGAGAACCTGTCTGAGACTCAGACGCATCCGAGGAATCGGGGGGGATTAACGGCCCCTGGAACCAGCAGCATTTCCACCCAGCCCCTGCCCACCTCTGAGGGATGGATTTCCCCTCCTGACCCCCAGGATGGAATCTTGTTGTCCTTCCTAGTGACCTCCAGTGCCAATCCCCCTCCTTGTACGGGGAGCTCCTGCCACATCCCCCTCAGTGCCCCTGACAGCTGTTCCACCTCCAATCCACAGCTCAAGTTCTCAGACCCCTCTCCTCCACCCCCACCCAGGTTGGGTAGGGAGGGGACTGTAGCGGGGGGGGGGGCAGGAGGGATTCTGGCAGCAGTGAAGTGGGATGTGGGGAGGTTGAGACCTTTCCCCAAGTCACCCCAGCCACTAATGCTGAAGCCGCAGGATGGCAGCCCTGGTGAATGGGATGGATCGGCAGCCCCTGCTGACTAGGGTTACCATACGTCCGGTTTTTCCCGGACATGTCCTGCTTTTCGGCAATCAAACCCCCGTCCGGGGGGAATTGCCGAAAAGCCAAACATGTCCGGGAAAATGCCGGCCGGGCACTTCCCCTCCCGCGGCTGCTCTGCTCCGCTCCTCCCCTCTCAGACTTTAAGAGCCGAGCTGCCCGAGCCAGCGCTACTGGCTTCAGGCAGCCCTCCCCTGCCTCCGGACCCCGAGCTGCCGGCCAGGCACTTCCCTTCCCGGGCTCCAGCTGAGCTGCTCCGCTCCTCCCCTCTCAGACTTTAAGAGCCGAGCTGCCCGAGCCAGCGCTACCGGCTTCGGGCAGCCCCCGCTGCCTCCGGACCCCGAGCCACGGGCCAGGCACTTCCCTTCCCGGTTCCAGCTGCTCTGCTCCGGCGGCTCGGGGGAAGCGCCGGCCGGGGGCGCAGGGTCTGGGGGCTGCCCGGCCAACCGTGAAGCCGGTAGCACTGGGGCAGCCCTTTCCCCATAGCTGGGAGTGGGGAGGAGGGGGCGGGGTTAGGGCGGGGGAAGGGGTGGAGTTGGGCGGGGCTAGGGGAGGGGAAATGGGCGGGGCCAGGGCCCGTGGAGGGTCCTCTTTTTTTATTTATTAGACATGGTAACCCTACTGCTGACTGAATCCTCCTGTTCTCTCCAGAACGGGTCCAGCCTTGCCAGCAGCAGGACAAGCGTCACCTTCCCATGTGCCTCAGCCCTGCCTGGTCAGACGCCATCACCCGTCAGTCCTTGGCCTCCCAGGCTGCCAGTGATGGGAGCAACTCTGGGTGGTGGCTCGGGTGACACAGACACCAGACCACTAGGAATTGGGTGCGGCCCTGTGGGACAGGAGAGTCTTGCAGAGGGCACTTGGGGGACTCTCCTGCCCTTCCCAAGAGCGATAGCACCCTGTCCTAAGAACATAAGTCTGGGATGAGGCAAAGCTTGTCATTAATTAGCCTGGCTAAAGAGCTGGGCTGGAGCTGCTCCAGGGACAAGCTGGCTCGCTCCTGCTCATGGAGGTGAATTCATCTCCCTTCCCAGGAGCACCTGCTCTCCCTTTCATTTCCCACCAGGCTCCTTGTGCCAGGCCAGCGAATGGCCACAGGATGGGAATGAGGCCTGGGCCCTGCCCCAATCTCCTGAGTCTAATGCAGCTGCTCACCTTGTCCCCCATCAGCTGCTGGGTTTCCCCCAGGAGGGAGTAGGTGACAGGGAGAGAGACACACACACACACATTTGTCCTTCTGGTTGCAGGGCTTGTGTCCTTCCAATCCCATTGGTGGCTGCACAGTGGGCAGAGTCCTCGCTGCGTGCCCGGCCCAACAGAATTGCAGGGCGTGGTGTGGAACACAGAAAGAGATAGAGAGACTCATCCTCCAGCCGGGGTCAGTCTGAGAGAAATTGGCTGGGGTCCCAGTCTCACTCTTCTAGCAGGTGCCATTTCCCAGCTGGGTTCCTTACCCCTCTGGTGCAGCAGCAGCTGGTAGAGCCGGTAAACCCCCTCCCTAGCCTGCCGGCTGATGTCCTTGGCTGGGTCACTGACGGACAGAGCTAGCTGTGCCATGTGGTGACCCATCCTGGGGAATTCTGCTGAGTTCTAATGGACGGGAGAGGGAGAGGGGACTCCATCAGCATTTTCCTGTCAGCTCCCAGTCCCCCCCGGGCCAGGACTCTCCTTCCCCTCAGCCCCTCTGCAGGAGATGCTAGAGCCAGACCCTTAATTTCCTCTGCCCCCAAGGAAGCCTGGAGCACAGGGCTGTGGGGAGGGCCCTCCATGAGGACTTGCTTCCCCAGCTGCTCCAGGATGACAGGGAGGCATGAACCTGGAGCACAGTCCCCTTAAAAGCCCAGAGTCACCACTTAACTAGGACAAGAAGAACTTGACTCAAGCCAGGCTCACTCTCTGCTCTGACTCTGCCTCCCCAAGAGGAACACTCCTAACCCACAGCCCCTGCAGCAGCAGATCCTACAGCCCGTCGGAGCCAGATCACCTACGCCTGGAGTCAGGAAGCTGGGGTCAGAGGTCACTTATGTCAAACTCAGGGAGGGTGATGGTGAATCTGAGCAGGGCCGTGCTGCTCGTAATGGCCCTGGCTCTCTCTCGCGGCACCCTGGACACGATCCAGTAGTTAATGTGCTGTGGGGAAAGGAGGCAGATCAGGATCAATGGGCAGGTGCACGTATTGTGGAAATGAGACACAGACACACACCCATCCCCAGGGGGCTGAGACATTGTGCGCAGGGTGGAATATCTGATTCATTGATTGCAGAGCTTTGGAAGGGGATTGTTGCCCGCAGGACGATTCTTGAATCCTGCAGGTCACAACTTGTCATTGTCTCTCTAGACTGGAACAATGTTCAGTGTCGGGGCTGGTCTCATCCTCCCTGCACTCCTGATTCCTGAACAATCCCCTCAGAAATCTCAGGGCCTGTCGGAGAGACGGGCTGATTCTCTGGGGCCCTCCTGTTTCTCTAGGAAGGAGCCTGTGACTCTTCTCTGAGGACCCTCTTCTGGATCTCCCAGGAGGGGTTCAGACTCTCACTCCCCAAGCCAGCCAGGGGCCCTGTGGTTAGTGCTCAACACAACCAGGCAGAGCTCTGGCTTGAAGTCCCAGCTCCTTCCTCTGTCCTTTAAGGAGGAAGGGCCTGACACTGCATTGCACTGACTGCCCTGACCAAGGATGCCCACTGGGGGCTCAGCTAGGAGGACAGACTGGAAAATGGATCTAAGAGTGAAGGTAAAATTGCCCCCACCCCTCTCATCGGGCTCACCTCCAAGATGTACTGGAGCCTGTCGGTGTCTGGGGACTCTGCCAGCAGGTTCCCCAGCATGGCGTCCAGGAGGTCTGGCAAGACCCTAGGCAGATCCTGAAAGCAAGGGAGAGCCATGGGTCAGAGTTAGGGAAACTGGGGCTACACCTGCCACAGGATGGGAAATGGGGTCTCTGGGAAGCACTGGTGAGACCCCCAAACACATATCCTGGCCTCTCTCATTCACATCCCACTGCAGGCAATTATCAAGGATTCATGGCAGGATGACAGCTGGCTCTTCAATCCATGACTTTAGCTGATCTACCTGCACTTGGGTGGTGTCCTTCTCCATGCCCAGGGTGAAGACGGCGTGCAGGGCAGCTCGGAGGAGGTGGGTCTCCAGCTCTGGCTCCAGGGCAGGTGTCATGGTGCTGGCAAGAGAGAGGAGCCGGCATTAGACTGTGCAGTGCGGGGATGGGACTGGCACCAACATGCAGGTGAAACTGCAGGGAAATAGGCACAGGCTGGCGAGAATGGAAACTGAGGCACCGAGCCAGGGAATGACAAGGCCAAGGTTTCTCAGACAGACAGTGGCAGGGCAGGAATAGCACCTGTTCCCTGGACCCTGCTGCCCCTCCTGTATCTGATCCTGGGTGTGAGCCTCTCCCCAAAGCCGTTGCAATGTTACTGGAGTGAAAAGAACAGCCCAGCCAGGAGAGAGTGACCCTTCCCCGCACCTCTGCCAGAGGAACTACCCTTGGGCGGTGACCTGGGAGTGGGAGGGGCAGTGACTCCCAGCCCTGGGCCTGAGCAGCACTGGGGTTAGGGGAACCGGGCCGGAGGGTCTCGGTACCTGAGGTTGCCCACAGCAATCAGGGAGTTAGCGAGGATGGCGCCGGGTGGAGAGTTATCAGGCAGCTCCTCAATGAGCTCCTGTGAGACCCAAAGGAGACAAAGGAGCGTGTGAGATTCGGGCCTCACTGACACTTCCCAGTGAGGAGATTACACAGCCAGGGCCCCACACAGCCAGCAGGATCCCCCCACCTGCCCCCCGCTCCTCCGATTCCTGCCCAATAGTGACTACTCTCCGAATTTCTCCCATCTCTTCTCCCCAGTCTTCAGCCCCAGCAATCCCTGCCCTCTGCTGCCCCTCCAGCACCAACAATCCCCCATCCATTGGCCTGGGGAGACCCCTGCCCCTCCCATATCTCTGTCCTCCCTCCAGCAGCTGGGCACCGTGTCTCGCTCACCACAATCCTCTCCGCCACAGCCGCCTTGCAGCAGTGCGGCTCCAATGTGTCCTGCCCTCTCTGCTGTGCAGCGAGACGCGGGGTGGATGGCGTGCAGGAACACGAGCTGCTGGGCCTCCTCCTGCACCCACCAGGAGTGGGGTTAGGGGAGAGAGAGCCAGTTAGCCAAGGACCTCCCTGCCCCCACATAGCAGCTGCAGGACTCAGGCCTGAATGGGGGATAGTGGGGACCCGCCCATTGTCCAAATCACCCACCACTCCACCACAAGCAGGGTCAGGAACTGGGACAGTGCCTGTGGGGGGAGGAGACCCGGCTGGTGTGTGACAGACACCCCCACCTCTGGGGTCCCAGATCATGGAGGAGAAAGGTCCCCATTAGGGCTGGTGGATCATCAGGGACAAGACCCTCTGCAGGGGGTCAGGTGCTGGGAAGGGGCAGGACAGTCTCGGTTCCAGCACAGCTGGGGTACGTTTGTACCTTTTCTCCGCCTTGGAGCTGCTCTCGGCTGTTATTGAGAGTTGCCTCCTCTGTGGCCACGTCCACCCATTCCTCTTCCTCGTCCCCTGAGTCCCTGGCAGTCCCTGCACCAGGGAGAGTGGCCTGCTGCCACTTGGGGGAAGGACAGGGGCACGGTGGGGCAATGTGTCACACCCTTCCCACCTCCGGGACCCAGGGCAGATCGGGCCCCACACTCCCCCCTCTCAGTGATGCCTTCAGCCCCCAACTCCTTCAGGAGCCCATAGCAACGAGACCCCCCCACGCTGTTCTGGACTCCCTGGGAGGTGCCTCCCCCCAACTGGAGCACCAAGGACCAAAGTGGCAGCATCTAGTGTCAGTGGGGTTCATGTGGCTCAAGCCAGACCCCTGGGCTGGGGACCCGCCCCCATAGCACTGATCGAGGGCCTGGGCCCAGGGTGTTCACAGCCCCGCCCTCACCTCTCTCTGAGCCCAGCCTGACTCCTCACCTAGAACAAAGCAGCGGCGTCCATCGGCCTCGCTGCTGCCCGAGTCCCAGGCACTGCTGCTGTCCCATGGGGAGCGGGCCGAGCTGCTGGTGGTGGGACAGGGATCCTCCACCTCCTGCCCTGGGGAGGCTGGAAGTCCTCACTGACCTGGCAGGGCAATGCCTCCTGCTGGGAATCAGGACTGGGCTCCTGGGGCTGCTGCTGCCCACACAACATGCCCCAGAGTCACCCTGCCCGGCTCCCCTCCTGCGCTGGGTCCTGCCTGCCCAGCCGCAGCCTGGCCCAGCTCCATTTCGACCTGGCCTCTCCCACCTCGGCGCCTGCGCTGGGAGCGGGTTTTCTCCGCCAGAAGGCTGGGCACTTCCACCTCCTGGCGCGTCCGGGAGCTCCTTCCCTGCCAGCGGGGACGGAGGGGCCGCTCTACTCCTGGGGAAGATGGCAGCTGCTTCCCTCAGGCTCTGGGGCCACCTGCAGAGCCTTCTTCCTGAACATCCTCAGGAGCCTGGCCACCCTGGAACCGAGCGGGGAGCGGGTGTGAGTCTGGGGTCAAGGCAGCCTCTCACTAACCAGCCTGCTTGGTCCCTCCCCATCCCTGCCCCAGCCAGAGCAGCTCCTCCTCCCCGCACAGGGGTGCATGTAATGCAATCTACACGCACTGGCAGGAGTTCATTGCATGATCTGCTTCCTGCTGTTTGGTTCTGGGCTGTTGGAGTACGGGCTTGCAACCATCTGTGCACACATATTATACTAATTGCATCTAGACCACATCTCCCTAGTTTGTTTGTGAGAATGTCCTTATTAACACCAAGATGGATCACATCTACTGTTTACCCACCTCCACTAGGCCCGTAACCCTGCCAAAGAAGGAGCTAGGATTGGTTTGGAATGATTTGTTCTTGACAAGTCCATGCTCACTAGTCCTAAGAACCAAATTGTCCTGTAGGTGCTGACAAACTGATTGTTTAATAAGAAGTTCCGGTATCTTTCCAGGTATGTTAATGGATGGGAAGACGTTCTTTTTCAGGGATCTCTGACGAGAACTGGGGCACAGCACTTAGTTTGTTGAGGCCATAAAATGGAGACAGGCACCTCTTCTCTCCTCCCAGCACCCCAGATACCTAAAACGGTGGGACTCACATCCCTCAATGGCTTTAAAAAAGACAATGGTTACAATGTGGCCCCGACCATTTCTGGTTTCTGCAGACTAGATGTTTTAGCAAAGTTTAGAATTCCTTGGTGCTCAACACCGTGAAACTCCCCTTTCTCCTTCACAACGGGCTTTAACGCCCCTTATCTCACCCAGGCTCTCGACTGCCCAAAGTTGGAGAATTGTCCCTGTTCCCATTGCAGATCACCCCCCACGACACACACACAGAGTCCTCCTGGTGGTGGGAGGGGAACAGAGGAAAGGACAGAAGATGTAAGAGAGGAAGAGAAAGGAGGGAGGGATGGATGGAGGAAAAGGTAAAACAAAAAGGACAAACCCTAATGTCCCCAGTGATTCTAAGGGACAAAATCCCAGGTGGGGAATAAAATTCGACCACCTTAAGCTAGTGTTTTCCATGCCTAGAATTCAGCTGGCGCCAGATGCATAAGACTGAACAGGTTCCAAACCTCTCAAAGGCTCTTACCTTCTAAACAGGGATGTCTGTTTTCTAGTAAAATCAGGAAAAACAAAAGAGAAAACTCAAAAGAGGTTCCTCCTGGCGCTCATATACGTGAACCTAAATACTCTCTCAGTCCTCAAAGAGAGAGACCTCGAGAAGGAGACTTGCTGAAGCAAAGCTACAGGGGACTCTAAGGTTTCCCTGGCCCTGCGCCCCTGTCCTGCCTGGCTGATGTCAGCATCTCTCTGTGAGGTCACCACCTCCCCAGCACCTTTGACCAATAGGCTGAGTCCTGCAAAAGGCCTTTGTGATGTCACTGCCACACCCACCCCTCCCCTGCAGTGCTAATGTTCTGCCGCAGGCCAGACACTTTGGAGGTTTGAGCTACTCCCTGTGGATCACCCCGCTCAATGAGTGTTCATTCTAGGAAGCAAGCCGGCTAGACAGTAAAACATCACAAGCTGCTCCCAATACTACACTCGGTTTCTCAGAAATGAGTAGACTTTATGGGCAGAAGAGACAGTTAGAGCATCTAATCTGACCCCCTGCATATCACAGGCCTCCTGTCTACCACAATAGCTACTGTTGGGGTAAACACATTCCAGAAAGGCATCTAGTCTTTATTAAATGACATCAAGAGACGGAGAATCCACCACTTTCCTTGGTAGCTTCTTCCTGTGGTCAATCATCCTCGCTGTTGAATATTTGTGCCTTATTTGTCATAGGAATTTGTCTCTTTTCACCTTCCAGCCATTCCCAAACCTCAGCCAGTATTTGTAGGTGACAAATCTCATGAATTGTCACAGATTGCGGTGTTACTAGAGGGGGTTTTGGAATTAACTGATAAGTCACTGGGACCAGATGGCATTCACCCAAGAGTTCTGAAAGAACTCAGATGTGAAATTGCGGAACTACTAATTATGGTTTGTAACTTGTCCTTTAAATCAGCTTCTGTATCCATGACTGGAAGATAGCTAATGTAACGCCAATATTTAAAAAGGGCACTATTGGTGATCCCGGCAATTACGGACCAGTAAGTCTAATGTCAGTACCGGGCAAATTAGTTGAAACAATTGTAAAGAATAAAATTGTCAGACACATAGAAGAACATAAATTGTTGGGCAAAAATCAACATAGTTTAGGTAAAGGGAAATCGTGTCTTACTAATCTATTAGAGTTCTTTGAAGGGGTCAACAAACATGTGGACAAGGGGGATCCAGTGGACATAGTGTACTTAGATTTCCAGAAAGCATTTGACAAGGTCCCTCACCAAAGGGTCTTATGTAAATTAAGTTGTCATGGGATAAGAGGGAAGATCCTTTCATGGATTGAGAACTGGTTAAAAGACAGGGAACAAAGGGTAGGAATAAATGGTAAATTTTCAGAATGGAGAGGGTTAACTAGTGGTGTTCCCCAAGGGTCAGTCCTAGGCCAATGCTATTCAACTTATTCATAAATGATCTGGAGAAAGGGGTAAAAAGTGAGGTGGCAAAGTTTGCAGATGATACTAAAGTGCTCAAGATAATTAAGACCAAAGCAGACTGTGAAGAACTTCAAAAAGATCTCACAAAACTAAGTGATTGGGAAACAAAATGGCAAATGAAATTTAATGTGGACAACGTAAAGTAATGCACATTGGGAAAAATAACCCCAACTATACATACAATATGATGGGGGCTAATTTAGCTACAACGAATCAGGAAAAAGATCTTGGAGTCATCGTGGATAGTTCTCTGAAGACTTCCACGCAGTGTGCAGCGGCAGTCAAAAAAGCAAACAGGATGTTAGGAATCATTAAAAAGGGGATAGAGAATGAGACGGAGAATATCTTATTGCCCTTATATAAATCCATGGTACACCCACATCTTGAATACTGTGTACAGATGTGGTCTCCTCATCTCAAAAAAGATATACTGGCATTAGAAAAGGTTCAGAGAAGGGCAATTAAAATGATTAGAGGTTTGGAAGGGGTCCCATATGAGGAGAGATTAAAGAGGCTAGGACTTTTCAGCTTGGAAAAGAGGAGACTATGGGGGGATATGATAGAGGTATATGAAATCATGAGTGATGTGGAGAAAGTGAATAAGGAAAAGTTATTTACTTGTTCCCATAATATAAGAACTCCACTAGTAAGCTCCCTCCAGCCTGACAGTTCACCTTTCAGTACGACCCGTTGTAGTCTCCCCTTTAACCAGTTCCTTATCCACCTTTCAATTTTCATATTGATCCTCATCTTTTCCAATTTAGCTAATAATTCCCCATGTGGAACCGTATCAAATGCCTTACTGAAATCGAGGTAAATTAGATCCACTGCGTTTCCTTTGTCTAAAAAATCTGTTACCTTCTCAAAGAAGGAGATCAGGTTGGTTTGGCACGATCTACCTTTTGTAAAGCCATGTTGTATTTTGTCCCAATTACCATTGACTTCAATGTCCTTAACTACTTTCTCCTTCAAAACATTTTCTGAGACCTTGCATACTACAGATGTCAAACTAACAGGCCTGTAGTTACCCGGATCACGTTTTTTCCTTTTCTTAAAGCTAGGAACTATGTTAGCAATTCTCCAGTCATACGGTACAACCCCTGAGTTTACAGATTCATTAAAAATTCTTGCTAATGGGTTTGCAATTTCATGTGCCAGTTCTTTTAATATTCTTGGATGAAGATTATCTGGGCCCCCCGATTTAGTCCCATTAAGCTGTTTGAGTTTGTCTTCTAACTCAGATGTGGTAATATCTACCTCCATATCCTCATTCCCATTTGTCATCCTACCATTATCTCTAAGCTCCTCATTAGCCTCTGAAAGACTGAGGCAAAGTATTTGTTTAGACATTGGGCCATGCCTAGATTATCCTTAACCTCCACTCCATCCTCAGTGTTTAGTGGTCCCACTTCTTCTTTCTTTATTTTCTTCTGATTCATATGGCTATAAAACCTTTTACTATTGGTTTGAATTCCCTTTGCAAGGTCCAACTCTACATGGCTTTCGGCCTTTCTCACTTTATCCCTACATGTTCTGACCTCAGTAAGGTAGCTTTCCTTGCTGATCACTCCCATCTTCCACTCCTTGTAGGCTTTCTGCTTTTTCTTAATCATCTCTCTGAAATGCTTGCTCATCCAACTTGGTCTACAACTCCTGCCTATGAATTTTTCCCCTTTCTTGGGATGCAGGCTTCTGATAGTTTCTGCAACTTTGACTTGAAGTAATTCCAGGCCTTCTCCGCCTTTAGATCCACAAGTCCTTCAGTCCAATCCACTTCCCTATCTAATTTCCTTAATTTTTTAAAGTTAGCCCTTTTGAAATCAAAAACCCTAGTCACAGATCTATTTTTGTTTACCCTTCCATTTAGTTTAAACTGAATTAGCTCATGATCGCTCAAACCAAGGCTGTCCCCTACAACCATTTCTTCTAAGAGATCCTCACTACCCACACCAAATCTAAAATGGCATCCCCTCTTGTTGGTTCTTCAACTACTTGGTGAAGGAATCCATCAGCTATCACATCTAGGAAAATCTGAGCCCTATTATATTACTAGCACTTGTCCTCCAGTCTATATCTGGGAAGTTAAAGTCTCCCATGATCACACAATTCCCATTAGTATTTACTTCATTAAAAACATTAAAGAGGTCTCTATCCCTATCCAAATCAGACTCCTGTTCTAACAGACAGCGAATCCCCCAAAGACAGGGATAGAGCCCAGGAATCGAGATGGTGGGGAAATTTCATTGAAACCGTTTCTGTCCGAAAATCCCATTCAAACTAAACCAGTTTCTTTCTTGAAATCATATCAAGTGGCATGAAAATTCTTTGCAAAAATATTTTGTTGCAAAACAAAAGCATCTTCTATGTCACAAAAAGAACAGGAGTACGTGTTTGTCTCGTCGCACACAAAGAGGAGACACTTAGATCTCAAAAATTAGATAAGATGTTTCAGTCTGAGCTAAGTAGTTGCTGCTCTTAACAATTGCAACATAATAAAATACAAATAAAATAGACTATTTCAGCCATTCTATTATGTCCTAATCTGATCTGAGTAAACATGATAGGACACCTCATCTTATGCACTGCTCCTAGTGACACTCTCCAATAGATCCCCATCCTCCACCTGTCGGGAGGTAGGTAGGAGCGGATTGTTATCCCTACTTGAAAGAGGGAGAAGCTAAGGCTGAGAAAGGAGAATTGACTTGTCTTAGGTCACACAGCCAGTCCGTGGCAGAGTTGGGAATAGGACCCAAGAGCCCTGATTTTCAAACTAACCATCAGATCTTGAATTTCAGACATTGAATGACCTGAATAAAGTGCTCTCAAGTGAGTTCCAGACCAGCAAGGGTTCATAGTAATTATTCAGCAAGTATTTTAGGAGAACTGGAATGGTAGAGAAAATAATGAACTGCAGAGAAGCAGCAAAATTTGTCGAACATATGACTGGTTATGACTATTTACTTGGTCTTAAAAGAAAACAACAGGGACCTGAGTCTCCTCCCTGTCAATAACGCCCTGCTCAGCCAATCAGGGTAGAGACCGAGGGGCGGGAGGATGAGGGTTCTCACCAGAGAGCCCAAAGGATGGCCCAGGTCACCGCTGGGGATCACTGTCTGAGCACTATTTCAGCCCCACATTTTTCGGTGGACCTCCCACAATGGGAGTTGTAGAGCACCGCCCATGACACACACACACACACCCCTCCTGGTGGTGGGAGGGGAACAGGGGAACAGACAAAAGAAGTAAGAGATGAAGAGAAAGGAGAGAGGGATGGAGGAAAAGGTAAAAGAAAAAGGACAAACCTTAATGTCCCCAGAGATTCTAAGGGACAAAATCCCAGGTGGGGAATAAAATTTGGCCACCTTAAGCTAGTGTTTTCCATGCCTAAAATTCAGATGGCGCCAGATGCATCAGACTGAACAGGTTCCAAATCTCTCAGAGGCTCTTACCTTCTAAACAGGGATGTCAGTTTTCTAGTGAAATCAGGAAAAAGAAAGGAGAAAACTCAAAAGAGGTTCCTCCTGGTGCTCACGTACGTGACCCCTAATACTCTCTCAGACCTCAAAGAGAGACCTCGAGAAGGAGACTTGCTGAAGCAAAGCCACAGGGGTCTCTGAGGTTTCCCTGGCCCTGCGCCCCTGTCCTGCCTGGCTGATGTCAGCATCCCTCTGTGAGGTCACCACCTGCCCTACACCTTTGGCCAATAGGCGGAGGTCCTGCAAAAGGCCTTTGTGATGTCACTGCCACACCCACCCCTCCCCTGCAGTGCTAATGTCCTGCCACAGGGCAGACACTTTGGAGGTTTGAGCTACTCCCTGTGGATCACCCCGCTCAATGAGTGTTCATTCTAGGAAGCAAGCCGGCTAGACAGTAAAACATCGCAAGCTGCTCCCAATGCTACACTCGGTTTCTCAGAAATGAGTAGACTTTATGGGCAGAAGAGACAGTTAGAGCATCTAATCTGACCCCCTGCATATCACAGGCCTCCTGTCTACCACAATAGCTACTTTGGGGGCAAACACATTCCGGAAAGGCATCTAGTCTTTATTAAATGACATCAAGAGATGGAGAATCCACCACTTTCCTTGGTAGCTTCTTCCTGTGTTCAATCATCCTCGCTGTTGAATATTTGTGCCTTATTTGTCATAGGAATTTGTCTCTTTTCACCTTCCAGCCATTGGGTCTTGTTCTGCCTTTCTCTGCTCGATTAAAGAGCCCTTTAATACCCAATATTTTCTCTCCATTAAGGCACTTCAACACTTCAGTGAAGTCACCTTTCAATCTTCTTTTGATAAGCTAAACAGGTTGAGCTCTTTCAATAGCTCACTAGAAGGCATTTTTCTCCAGCCCTCAGAACATTTGGTGGCTCTTTGCTGCCCAGCTCCAATTTCTAGGACCATCTTTTTCAAAGGAGGACACCAACACTGGAGGCAGTATTCCAATAGCAGTCTCACTGCTGCTGTGTCACCTCCCTATCCTACTCACGGCTCTGCTCCTACGTCTAATGATGGCTTTAGCCCTGTTCACCACAGCATCACACTGGGAGCTCATGTTGAGAGGCTTTTCCACTCTGGCCCCTAAATCCATTTCAGAGTCACTGCTTTCCTGGATACACGTCCCCATTCTAGAGTTGTGGCCGGTGTGCCTTGTTGCCACGCATAGGACCTTGCATTGGGCTCTGCTCAAACTTGTTTTCTTTGAATGGGTCCAGCTGGCTGAATGAGCCAGATCGCTCTGTATCACTGCCCTCTTCCCATCAGGAATTACCACTCTGCCTGTATTTTGTCACCCTCCGAATCTTATCCGCAGTGATTGTATGTTTTCTCCCAATTCATTGATAACAATTATTTTTAAAAATTAGTCCTTGAGAGCTTCTTCAGACCCTTAGTACCCAGGACCTGCTCCCCACATCACAGTGAGAAATGCTGTCCAGCCCTGCTGGTACATAGGGGATAAGCACAGAACAAACGTACCTTTAGGAGCTGTGTTGTCCATAGGCTCTGAACAACGTGTGGGGGTCAGCAGATTACAAACGCACAACAGACCTGTAGTGTAGACAGGTCCCAACTGCGTCTCGGTTTCCCACCCTGTAAAATGGGGAGAACAAACAAAACCTTGATTAGCTCCATTTGATAGCTGGGGAAACCGAGGCACCCAGCGGTGCAGAGACTCGCTCATGGTCCCAAAGCCAGGAATAGAAAACAGCAGATCTGATAGCCAGGCCTGGGACCTAACCCTGGTTTTCCTGGCCTTGCTGCTCTAAGTTTAGTCATAGCCTCCATGTCTTTTCCCCCGTGTCCCTTAACCCCACGTCACTGCAGAAGAGAGATTTTCTGGTAGCCAACTGGCTCTCCTGCATGTGGACGTCGTTCCAAAAGACATGCTCTGGCTCAGTCCCATGCTATGGTTGGCTGAAGGAACCACTTGGTCACATTCTAGCCCTGAGTTATACAGGAGGGGCGACTAGATGCACATAATGGTCCTTTCTGACCTGAACCTCTATCAATCGCTACATTTTCTGCTGTTAGGAAGAGAACTCTGGACCTATTTTCTCTCATTCACTTTCAGTCAGAATAATTTCAATCCAGGCCAAAGGATTTCCTCTTTCATTGTGTCTTCAGCACCTTTGCGAGCAACCAGTTAGTGTTACCCACAGGTTTCCAGTTTCAACCTGTCCCTGGTTGAGATGGCCAGGAAAGGGGTTGGAGCTCTGGCCCAGGTGATGCAGCTCCCTAGGGTGAAGGGAATAAGTGTGGGGGTCACGTGACAAGACGCAGCCTGTGACTAGGACCCAGGCCTGCTGAGAGATAGAAGGGCAGCCTGTGCTCAGCCAGGAGAGAGACCCCAAGGGAAGCAGGCATGGGAGGGGCTTGGAGAGTCCTTTAAAGGTCAGGGACAAGCTGGGAAGGGGCCAGGCTGAGCACTAAGGACAAGGCCCTAGGAGGGAAAGACAGGGCAGTTTAGGAGATGGGGCAGATAGTCCAGTTGGTTTCGGCTCCCAGGACCAGACACCCAGAGGTGAAGGTGATTGTCGGGGCTTCTGTCCTTCTTCCCCAGTGTAGATTTGATAGTGGAGAAGACTGATGCCGTAAGGGGGAAGTGAGTTACCCCAAGGTCACCCAGTGAGTTTATATCACAAATGCATAGTCGGAAGTATCCAATAGAAACATGGATTTTCCAGTCTCATCTTTCTAGGAGTCCCTGGGGCTAAGGTAAAACCCCTGCTGCCCCTCCCCATTCTGCTCACCTCCAAGATGTGCTGGAGTTTGTCTGTGCTGGGGGGTGCTGTCAGCAGGATCGAGAGCTCGTCATCCATGTTCTCTGGGCAGCAGGGCCGGCTTTAGGCCAATTCCACCAATTCCCCCGAATCGGGCCCCGCGCCTAAGAGGGCCCCGCACCCAGTGGCAGGGCCGCCCAGAGTGGGGGGCAAGTGGCAGAGAATCCCTTCCCTGGCTAGAGGCGCCTTTTTAATTTTTACTCACCCAGCGGTGCTCCAGGACTTTGGCGGCACTTTGGTGGCATGTCCTTCAGTGCCACCAAAGACCCAGAGCGAGTGAAGGAACCCCCACCAAAGTCTAGGAGCGCCGCCCGGTGAGTACAAGCCCCACGTGGGTTTTTTTTTTTTAGTCATCCCTGTGGGGGCCCTGTCAAAACTGTTCGAATCGGGCCCCACACTTCCTAAAGCCGGCCCTGGGCATTGAGTGTGGAGGGTGTGTTGGCACTCAGAGCAGTACTGTGATGCCTAGATAACAGTGTTCATACCTCAGAGGAATCCTAGTAGTTGACTTACTGCAATGAGAAACTTGCAAAAAGTAGGTAGAGATATTTGCCACATTCTCCTTTCATTTACATCAGTATAAACCCCAAGTAACTATTGACTTCAGTGCCAATGAGAAGAGAATTTGCCTTGGCTCATTACATTTCTTTTGGCATATACCACCATCTTAGGCACAAACATAAAACAAAACTAGTAGCAGAGGTTCCTCTTACTTAGGATACTGCGTTGTGCTTGCAGTTTCAATGTTGCCCTGAATCAGCAAAGCACAGGTGTAATTGTGAGTAGTCCCACTGATTTGTGTAAAGTTCTGCAAGTGCTTTCCTGGAACAGGGCCATAATCTGTAAAGAAAACGAAACTATTCTGTCTAAGCAGCACCACCTAACATTTACTGCGGGTCTGAAATGAAAAGCTCTCTCTTTTTACTTTATTAGTGCTCTGTCAAATTACTTCCTAACGTCCATAATCAAACAACACATTTCTCCAAGTAGGCTGACATCTACTTCCCCTCTTATTAACCATGGTCTATGCGCCTAATAATTGAGTTCTTTTATATTGTTCTTAATGGCTTTGACATATAGTCAGCCAAAATACCTGTTTTGTTTTTGTGCTATTTAACAGTGATGTGCATTATACTTTGCCTTTTTTTAAAAGCCACAAACACTAGTGCCAAATAACCTAAAGCATAGAATAAAAATATCAAGGTAATGGCCTCTTCTGCCAATGAAGGGAATTTGTGTTGCATGTTTGATGAGTAATTAGCTATTTGGTACTGTGTGCAGTGGTTGGAGCGGCTCAGGCACATCAGAATTTAACTCCAGAAGTACATTGGTATTTGTAATTTGCATGGGGAAAGGACCTTTAGCACAATGGATAGCAAAACCAAGAGGATGGGAGGGATCACAGTCTACTGGGAGTTGAAGCAGAAACCTCCAAATCTAATAATTCAGCCGGAGACATATCCTCTTTTCTAAAAAAAGGGAATGTATGTGTGACTCAGTTTCCCCACTCACTTTTGTTTTGCTAACCACCCCATATTAAGGGGTTAATTTATTTTCAGAGACAGGGGAATAAGTGGGATAGACTGGGTGTAGGTCTCTCTCTCACACACACACACACACACACGTATGAACGGACTATCAAGACTATCAGCATGTGAATGACGATATCTTGGAGATAAAATGGAAACCAGCAACTAGGCTATTAATTTTTAATTACTGCTGGCCAAGGAGACCAGATGGGCAACTACAAGTCTGACCACAACCCCTCCTCTACCTGAACATGGTGGGGGGGAGTGGGTGGGCAGGGGGCAAGACACATGCAGACAAAGAGAGTAGAACTTGAAACAAAGGACTAAGTCACTAAAGTGTTAGGGGAGTGGGATCAGAATCCTGCTGTCCCAGCTGAGGGGTACTTGAATCCAGGTTAGTTCAGCAAGACCAGGGCGGTTTGCTGCCTTCCCACCAGGCCAGGACGCAGAGAGGCTCACCTCACTGGGCAAGAAGCTGACAAGTTAGGTGAGAGATGTGCATTTAGGCTTTGCTTTATCATTTGTCCCTAAATACTGTATTCCTGGCAAAGGCCACTCTAGGCATAGTCGAGCTGGGCAGCTGCCTAGGGCAGTAGGAACACAGCAGCCTGGGGTGTGATACCTGCTGCACCGCAGACTGTCTGCACCCTGCTGCACATTAGTCATTCCTTAACCTGCTTTGATTTAGTCTTCTTTGAAACAGGACTAGATCAAAGCACATTAACAGACAGGGCTAGCGTTAGACTCACTGTGGGCCAGGGCAGAAACTAAGGAGTGAGCCCCAAGCCTGCCACTCGGGCCCGAGCCCTGCCCTCTGTAACTTAGCTTCGTGAGGCCCCCTGCTTGCTACCCCAACACTGGCCCTGTTAACAGACTGTTCCTGCGCATCAGGAGGGTGCCCAACACACGCAGAGGCCTTGGCACAGACCATGCCACTGGAGGGCCTCACCTGATGAGGGCAGCCTGGGTGAGCCCACAGCCCAGCCCCTGGTGACTTCTTCCTGGATGAGCCCGAGGACAAAGGCCTCTGGGAATGGGCAGTGACCAGGTAAATAGCACTTCCTGACCCCGTTAGCCCATTGCTCTAGACCTCCTACCCCCTCTACCCCTGTGTCCTACCCTACTCCATCTGTCCCTGCTCCCCATTTCCTCTGGGTCCTAACTCCTCTGCCCTAGCCTTCCTGCCCCAAATCCCCCTCCCATGTCCTAGCCCATCTCCCACCCTGGCTCCTACCCTGCATCTATCTCTCACCATCTTATCCACCCCAGACCACCCGGGATCTGTCCCCTTCCCCAGTTCTCCTGCCCCACCATCGCCTGTCCCCCTTCTCTAGCATCCTGCCGGATATGTCCCCTGTGTATCCCCCTACCTCATCTACCCTCTATTTTCCTAACTACCCCACCCATCTGCCCCCCATATCCTCATCCCCACCACCCCCATTTGTCCCCCAATGCATCCCAAACCCACCCTATATGGCCCCCCATGTTCAGTCTCAGACCCCCTGTATTATCTCCCCCTTTGTTCCCCACATATATTGCTTGGTCCCCATCCTTCCCGCAGCCTATCGGGAACCCCCCCTTGCCTGCTGCAGCTTCCCCCACACCTTACAATGCCTTCACATTGACACACAGAGGGGTTTGCTCAGCATGGGTGGCCAGGGCTAGATGGGGGACTCACAGGAGATGGAGCTCCATGCCATGAGTCCCAACACATGGTGCTCTTAGGTATAGATCACTAATGCAGGGCTGGGCAGGGCTGCTCGGGGTAAGGGACCCAAGTAGGGTGCTTCCAGGGAAGACTGTTTATAGAGGGGTATACTGTTATATTTACCACTCTGATAGGGAAGCTGAACTTAGCTTGGTCAGGGAGCTGCAGAGGGTCAATCTTGTCTGCATGGGGCACCCCTTTGAAATGTGGGTGCTGTTTTAAAGGAGTCACTTAGGTCCCATATACATTTTATACCAGAACTTCGTTGGGGTGGGGTGGGGTCATTTACCCACCCAGGCCAGGGCAATAGCTAGGTTAGCACCACACTTCTATTCAGTCTGTGTGGACCAGACTTCCCCTTGCACCCCTACTTTCAATTTTTTCCTCCTACCTGGGGGACTTCACTTCCCCCCCCCCAACCTATCAGTATAGGGGGCTCTTCCTTGCACCCCACTGGGCTTCCCCCCAAACCCAAGCCACACCAAACGTTTTACAAACCCAGAGCCTATGTTAAGGAACTGTTAATGCGCGCAGGGTGCATGCCATGTAGCAGAAGGGGGCTGGCCTGATGACAGTCTGCTGCTTTAGGCAGAGCGTCTTGAGCAACCTCTGATTCCAGGTGACTATTAAATAGAAAGGCCCATCCAGTGTTGCTGCAAACATCTCTTGGAAACCCTGCAACCAGCAAAGTAACTCTCAAGCTGGGTCCAGCTCATTTGGACCTACTAAAGGAGCCCCAGAGAGAGAAACAGGTGCTGATGCCAGGGACCGAGTCTCAGGGACAGAGTCACAGCTCCCCCCTCCACCTCTCATGAGCTATCTGGAGGCCCAGGCCTTGTCACGAAGATGAATACACTCCAGAAAACCTGTATAAAGGTTATCATAGCACGCCCTCTGGATCAGTGACAGTAAATTCATAAATTAGCCCTTTTCTTTAGTCTACCTGATCTGCTTTGTCCTAGATTATTATTGTTAAATTATTCTTAATCTGAATAAATCCTTTTAGCTTTTCATTCACCTCTCAGCACTAACAAAGAAACTACATTTGAAGGAACTCAGTGGAGGCTCAAATATAGAAATAAATTGCATAGAGCAGTGCTGTTGCCCAGTTTGTGTTGTTGCTCACTGGCCACAGACGCATCTGGGCAATGTTGTTGCTATACAATTACAAGCTACAGGGCGCAGGCAGAGCAGGAGGAATATATAGAAATAATACATCAACCCTCCATAAACAACTCAACAATCATTGATTAACAAAGCCACAGTCTATTGGGGTGATGCAAGAACAGCAAGACGGCACAGCGGATCGACCGAGCAGCCTCTATTGGAAATTAGGGTTTATGGTGTTCAGGTTCAGTTACTCACAATTGCAGAATGTCTCAGAACAATTTGTCTGCTGTTTTTCTTTTTTCGGACAAGCAAATCTATTCCCCAGCATGTATCCTCTAAACACCTCCCACCCTCCACTTTACTTGCTAAGTCAGAGAAGGCCAGATTCTGTTTTCGTTTGCACCAGAAAGAAAGAGCAAATATACGCCAGGAGCCCTAGATGCTGAGTAAGGGAAGAAGGTAGATTATCAGCATTGATACTAGCATAGGGAGCACTGTGTGTAATCAATAGTTAAATGGAACTGCAGTGGCAAGCATGGTGGACTCCGCATGCTCAGCGCCAGAGCTGGGGGTACGATGGAGGGAAATGATGTCTCCACTGCAACCAGGAGGGAACTTCCCAGCCCAGGTAGACAGACTCACCCTAGCAGGGCTCAAGCTAGCGTGCTAAAAAGAGCAGTGTGGACATTGCCTCTCCAATGGAGACTCAGGCTAGCCACTCGAGCCCAGGCCCGGGGTGGGGTCAGGTAGGCCTGAACCACAACGTCCATACTTGCTATTTTTTAGCACGCTAACTCAAGCCCCGCTAGTGAGAGTCTGTCTACCCAGGCTGGGAGGCTCATTTCCATGCCCTGTGCTGCTCTCAGTAGCAGTGAAAAGATCAGCAACGGTGGTCTGTGAGAGAACCCCATCCAGCCTTTCCCTGCTGAGGAAAGATAGCGATTGTCAGGGCCGCCCAGAGTCAGGGGGAGGGGGGGGAAGTGGGGCAATTTGCGCCAGGCCCTGGGCCCCACAGGGGCCCCACAGGGGCCCCACGAGCCCTGGCCCGGCAGCAGTCCAGGTCTTCGGCGGCATTTCGGCGGCGGGGGGCCCTTCAGTGCTGCCAAAGACGTGGAGTGACTGAAGGGCCCCCCGCCGCCGAAGACCCGGATCGCTGCCGGGTGAGTACAAGCGCCGCAGCTCCCCTGCTTTGCCCCAGACCCCCTGAATCCTCTGGGCAGCCCTGGCGACTGCAACATGAGGCCTTGAGATCAGTCTGCTCACCCCTGTCCAGAACTCAAACCTGGTGCCTGCCCCTAGGCACTTTCCATCTAAAACCTTTGTGTACAATTTCAAATTTAATTTTCTTTGCGAAAGCTTACATTCTGCAGGCACTGACACGGTCTTCCTGTGCACAAAGAGCAGCCACAGACTTTCAGTCAGGCTCACCTCGGATTTATATTAAACAACAAAACAACAGACGAAAAAAATACTCCACAAGACAGAGCACAGTGTGCGTTTCCTGTGCATAACAGGCTGCCACTGAGCACAAAGTGCAAAAGGGAGGAGAGTCTCCTCTCTACTTGGAGGTGCAATATACCAAAAACATTTCATAATAGTCATAATGGAAACAAACCACCCGATAAGTCCACTGGTAACATGTACTACTGAGTCATGGCTGAAACCAAACCCTGCTGCTTACAAGGAGGATATTTTTGGGAACTCTTCCTTTGCCAAGTACGGGGAGATAATTGAATAAATGACGCAGATTTAAATTGTATTGTTTTTCTTTTCTTTCAAAGAAATGGCATAGAATGTGGCTAAAAGTAAGAACTGTGACCCATCCAAATTATGGTCTCTAGATTTGTTTAAAAAGTAAATAAAATATGTTTATAATGAGAATATGACTTTCAAAGCAGCTGAATTGCTAATTGGATTATGTTTAATTGGAACCAGTGCAATGTTTAGAGGACCTCATTAGTGGCCTATTGAACTCCTCATGTTCTCTACCTTCTGTCTTCAATACTTAGCTGACTAGTCACAATAAAGAGACTAGAATGAGCATGCTGTGCAGGAAACATTTCCTTCTGTTTGCTTATCCTTTGCACGGAGCCAAGATTTAGCTTCTTTTATTGTCACTTGCTCTTCAGTTTGGCCCAAATGTTCAACAGTATGCACAGAAAAGTGCAGGGCGGGTGGCAAGGATGTTTCACGCCCTAGGCGAAACTTCCACCTTACGCCCCCTCCTCCCCGAGCCCTGTGGCAGCTCTCCGCCCCCCCTCCGCCCTGAGGTGTCCCCTCCCGCGGCAGCTCCCCCCTGGCCCGGAGAGCCGTGCACCAGCTCCCCGCCCCAGCTCACCTCTGCTCCGCCTCCTCCCAAGCACGCCATCGCCGCTCCACTTCTCCCACCTCCCAGGCTTGCGGCTCCAATCAGCTGTTTGGCGCCGCAAGCCTGAGACGGAGAGAAGCAGAGCGGGGCGGCGTGCTCGGGGAGGAGGCGGAGCAGAGGTGAGCTGGGGCGGGGAGCAGTTCCCCTGCGTGCTGCCCCCGCCCCTTACTTGTTGCAGGCAGCCCATCCCCGCGCCCCCCTGCCCCAGCTCCCTCCACCTAAATGCCAATGACGACCGGGGCGGCCGAAGATCCAGCCGCCGTGGTCACCACCGAAGGACCCGAAATGCCGCCCCCCAAATGCTAGCACCCTAGGCGACCTCCTAGGTCACCTAATGGGTTGCACCGTCCCTGGAAAAGTGCATTCACACGTGCATAATATCTGGTCAGAACAGTCACAGAGCCTCCCGCTTCCTCTCGCTGTGCTGCCCCTAACCCTCCTGGAGGTGGGGTTGGAGGAATCCACTCCCATGCAGCGCTTTGAGGCATGAAGGCAGTTCTGACTCCCTGCAAGAGGTTCCTAAATTCAATCCTGCCATGCCGTCACAATGACTATTATTTGTGTTACAGAGCCGAGATCAACCCGATAGTAAGCTGTACAAATAGTAATAGTAGTCCTGGCCCTGAAGTGCTCACAGTCTAAACAGACAACAGACATGTTATAAAGGGGGAACGGAGGCACAGCGATCACATGACTTGCCCCATATCACAAAGGGAAACTGGTAAAACCAGAGATTGAACCTAGATCTCCTAGGTTCCACTGCCTTAACCACTATACCATCCTTCCTCTCTTTCCAAGAGGGAGTGCGGGCTCTGGCTGGGGGTTTGGGCTCTGGTGTGGGGCTGGGGATGAAGGGTTTGGGATGCAGGAGGGGGCTAGGGCTGGGGGGTTGCAGGCTCCGGGCAGGGTGTTGGGGTGTGGGGTCCCGGCGGCGCTTACCGTGGTTCCCAGGAAGCGACCAACAGGTCCCTGCAGTGCAGCCCCTAAGTGCATGGACAGCCAGGGAGGCGCCACCTCCACAGCTCCCATTGGTCATGGTTCCCGGCCAAAGAAAGCAGCGGAGCCGGTACACGGGGCAGGGGCAGCATGCAGAGCTTCCCTGGCTGCGTATGAGCCTAGGGCTGCTTCCGGGAGCCGCACAGAGCTAGGGCCTACAGGGAGCCTGCCTTAGCCCTGGGCCCCTGCTGCGCCGCTGACTGGACTTTTAACGGCCCAGCTGGCAGTGCCAACCGGAGCCACCAGGGCCCCTTTTCAACCGTGCGTTCTGGCTGAAAAATGGACGCCTGGCAACCCTAACAGGAAGGTAAAGGATTTAGCCCTAACTAGATTATTTTAACAGTGAGCACTTTCACTTTGAGCTCTGCTGTTCAACCAGAAACTCCTCTTTGCTCCTAGTACATTACTCTCCAGCTAGTAATGAAACAAATAATGACTTAAAGCATTAAAAGGGGCAGTTAAACCTCAGAGTAGCCTACTATATCCCAGATGAAACCCCCAGTCAACGGTTGCAATGCTGGAAATGTAGTTATACTACTAATCAACTGAGGTCCTCAGATAAAAGGTGCAACAGAGAAGGCCAAAGTATTTGCCTCACTAAAATCATGGACTCTCCTAGTTTTTCTCTTGCAGCCCTCCTCCCAGCAACGCAGAGAGAAATCTACACAGCCGAACTCAGTCGCTGGCTTCAATATCTTTCTTCTGACCGTCAGATACATGCAGGTTGTACTGTAAAGAGAAGCATATTCTTCCTATTAACTGTCATCGCCAGTAACAGGTGATAGGACATCATCCATATGTATCAAAATCTCCCTGGAAACAATTCTATCCTGGTGCCTCTTTCCATACTGCCTTGCTAGGGGTAAAAGGGCTTCCTGATCACAGCTCACCAAGTTGCCACCTTCTCCTCATTCCAATCTCTCCTACAACCTCACATGTCAGGCCTCCACTAAGAAGTGAGTTACCCTATTTTTCCAAAAAGAGCTGATGGATTTCTGAGCCATCTACATGTGCCCATGGCAGACCTAAGTAACACTGCAACTTTAGCACTATAACCCCCATCCAACCTCCACCCTATCTTCTACTGACTTATCTTCACAAGCTACATTTAATCTAAAATGGGGTTGCAAACTCTTTGGAAGAGGGACCACGCCACGTCTTCATTTGCTCTCCGCAGCACTGAGAGCACATTTTTCGGTAGTCTGTAAACAACACTTTAACCACTCTTGCACAGACGGAATGAGTGGGAGAGAATGCAGGCTACCCACCACCTACTGTCTGGGCTCCCTTGCTGGAGCTATTATCTGATGGCTTCTTTTTGCTCCTCTGTTAGGTCAGAAATATGCTGGTCTTTAGGGAGCTAAAAAGTGTCTGGAACCATTCCTTTCCCTCACCATATTTGATGTGGCTGTCTGGGTGGGCTGGATTGCTTTAAGGAAGCAGTGATTTTGGCTTCTGGGTAACCAGTAAGCTATTGTAGAAGCTGTTTTGTTGCTGGCTTGGTGAATCTAATCATTAGAATAATCATCAGTTTTGGGGCTTGTCTGCCCCATTCTCTGCAGTTTGCCCTGACTGAGCAATCTCAGTGTGCCCCCTCCCCCAGCAAGTCACAAACATGCAGTTCAATCTCTCTCTCTCTCTCGTTATACACTTGAATTTTAAATGTCCTTCCTCCTCCTCCCCCCTTCTAATCCTCCTCATTTTCTTGTGTTGAAGTGCAAGCCAGAATAAGTCCAACACACCAACTGGAAAAACAAAATGAAAGGAATTCAGAGAAGAGCTGTACAAATGATGAAGAGCCAGAGGGACTGGCTTATGGAAAAAGATCAAACTGGCTTAATATGTAGAATTTGGGTAAACAACTAGGGTTAGCTGAACCATCTCAGTCTAGATAGTTGAAGGAGAAGGAATTGTTTAGTTCCAAGGGGGTATAATTAGGAGAAATGAATGGCCTGAAATTCAGCGAAGGAAATTTTACACAAGAAAAACTTCCCAGTGGTCTATTAGACTGTGGAAAGCTCTCGTAGGAAGTAGTGGAAACACTATGTCCCAAGTCAGTTACAACTAAAGTGGACAAAGCACTGCAGAACGTAATGGAAGGAATAATATTGCTGGAGTTGGATTTTACAACCTAGAGATCAAGCCATCCTTGGCCTAGAGGTATTTTCCAACTCTAGTTTCCATGAAGCAATGCTGGGAGAGAGAGCAGGATCTCCCTGCCAAGATGAAGTCCCTACTGCAGGAATTGCTATGTAAACCGTACCATCTGCAGCTCTCATTTGCATGCTGTTTATTCTTTTAATGATATCCCATTTCAGTACACTAGGAAATGCCTTCTTTGTAGGTAACAAAAGTTTATTTTTCTCTCAAACCAAACCAGAGTCATTGGAATTTTAACGAACACGGGGAAAAAAAGTCTAAATTTTGTCATTGTTTAGTAAGGAGCCTTCTGGGAAATCTGCTGCTGGTGCCAGAGATGAGGTGGCTGATTTCCCCCGTGCTGTGCCATATGAAAGAGCTCCGGTAAAACTGATTGCAATGCTTCATTAGTCAGCATGCCCTAGAGGGCTCATCGTCTGTCACAGCATCGATGCAACGATAGTCAATAATGATGGCCACCATGTGACAAGAATAACGTCTTCCCCCGCCTCAAGACCTGAATAAATCACTCTGAATATGTAACAAGTGGTCCTAGCAGAACTCAATCCACAGAGGTAGGATACAAGGCTTTGATGGGGACTGGAGGAAGCCAATGGGGAAAGGCACCTTGAGTGAGACAAGGTGATAGCCAGAAATGCCTGGGTGAGTCAGGCATCAGCAATTTTATCTAAACTAAGTATGAAGAGATGTTAATGAGGCATCTTGAGGGGTCACATGCACTGGCCACCTGGGGGCACCCTGCCTCCCAGGGAGCTGGGGGCACAGGCACATTAAAAGAACTCTGTGACTATTCTAGGAAAAGGAAAAATGAAGTATTCTGCAAAGTAAAATTGAAGCAATCCTTCCTGTTAGGTCTGCATATTGCTCCTGCCTCACTTGTCTGAATCACTCCGTGGTGATGAATGCAGTGCACAGGTTGATTTCACAGAGGTTGTTCTCTCTGACTCAGCTGATCTTGAGCAGCAAGTGTTTGGAGACATTGTCAGATCTTGGTATCGATTTCTGCAGAATCACTTCTGATCAACCTTTAAAATGCAAACAGAGACACCCCCTCAAAAAAAATCTGTTCCTTCCCTTCAGGGTGTCCCTTGAAAAGCCATCTTTCAGTGAGAGTCAGATGCAGAGTGCCAGTTCCAACAGGTGTTAGGCCATGCCAGTGCCGCAAGCTCATGAAATGAACGTGCTTGGAATGCAACTCATCCACCTTTATCCTCTGAGGGCTGAATAATTTTCCTTGGAATGGGGAGAGAGCTGTTTGTCCTCTCCTGAAGAACCCCATTTTTATCATTGAAACCCCATGATGTTGAGAGATCAGTAAACACAGCCCACTTGGGGCCTGTTCTCATCCAAGGAACTTTACAAAGAGCATCTCATCCCTGTTCTTGTTCTTCATGCAAGTCATTAAACATGATTAAGGCTGCGAGTCTGTCACAGATTCTGTGACTTTCTGGGGCCTCTGACTTCTGCAGCCAGCAGGTGCGACAGATCCTAGGGCCGCCCAAGCTGCTCAGGCGGCCCTGGGTCCAACTGCATCAGCCAGATGCGGGGACTCCCCAGAACAATGGCAGTCCCAAGCCACCACCCCCCCCCACCCACCAGCAGCGGCGGTCCCGGGCTGTCCCCCACCAGCACTAGCGGGTGCCCCAGAGGCCCCTCTCCAGCACTAGCGGGTACCCCAGACGCCCTTCTCCAGAGCAGCAGCTACGCCCCCGGAGTCCCCCAGAACACCAAAAATTTAGTCAGAGGTACAGACGAGTCTCATCTTACGCACATTTAACATGCGCGAATTCAGCTTTGCGCGGTCGGCAAAAACAAAACAAAAAACAAAAACAGAGAACAACAACAATTTAAATACTGTACCTGTAGTGTGGGCGATTCTACCCGCCATTACACTCAATGTAATTTTGACTATACGCGATTTTCGCTTTATGCGCTGACAGCGGAACGTAACCCCAGCATAAGAGGAGACTTGCCTGTATATAGTACAAGTCATGGACCGGCCACAGGGCTGTGAATTTTTTTTTTATTGCCTGTGACCTGTCCATGACTTTTACTAAAAATGCCCATAACTAAATCTTAGCCTTAAACATGATGTCTTTGTCTTGCCTCACTTCCAGGGCCTCATTGCGCATGTTTAAGCTCTCTTCCCTCAGACTATTTCTAACCCAGTTCTTGTAACCTTATGATTTAAGTGATGCGGATGCTCTTCCCATTAATCTAGATGGTACCAAATCATTATCTGCAATCCCTGAACTTTGCATGTTCAGATGAAAAGGAACCCAGATCGAAACCTCTCTTGGTTTTGGTTTGGCCAAACCAAACCTGATCAAGCCAAAAGCCTTCCCTAATTTGCCTCTCTTTACTCAGCACTGCAGGGTTTGGTACGACATCCATCACCTTCTTCCTCCCTGACCCATTTTACCATTGCAATTGGTCCTTCATCTCCTAGCCAGCTCCTTGTTTATTAAAGGATAGTGCCTTATGAGACATTCTCGTTAGCGCCTATGTGTTAGAGTACTCTGCATTGCAGTATTTGAATGCTTTTCTGAAATGCCTATATGTTGGCACTGAGTCACCCTCACTGCTATGTTATTGCCTCAATCCCTGTACCCCCACCAAAATTTGTCAGACAGAATGCATCTGCCATGAACCCTGCTGCCTTATGTGACCTGATCCCATTTGTCTTCAAATGATCTATGATCTCAAACTTTATTGCCTGGTTTTACTAAGTTGTGAGCCATGTAAAATTACAGCATATTTGTTTTAAAAGTGAGTTGCCTTGACAACAGCACATTTGGGTCTTTCAAAGATTCAGTGAATCTTGGAATATCGGTCTCAGAAGAAAATGAGGCTTGACCCAGTTACTTATGAAGTGAATAATCATAACTGGCCTTCTTCATCCAATAGAAACGGTTTAGAGTCATCAGAATCAGGTGATGAACCCCTCAGAATTCACATCTTCCCATAATGTCGAATGTCCTGCCTGATAAACTGTCAACATACGCACATTCCAAGAAAGCAGAGGTGTGCCATGCATTTGATGCCTTGAATGATGATAAACCGAACTCTATGAAGGACTGAAAGGGATGTGAATAATTGCACAGCACTCAGTCATCCAGACCATCATTTGGGCACACTCATGCAGCTTTTAGGTCACAAACTGGCATCTCTTGAAGCTACTGCCCAGAACTGTCTTAATTGCTCTCAGTATCAAAACAAACAATCATCTCATAAACTTGCTTCTCTCTCCAGCCTCCTCAGCTGGGTGTTTGATTTGGTTTCGGGCTTCAAGGGGCAGCCGCAATGTGCTTACCACAGATGGACATTGACTTTTCACACCTCAGCATCATTTGCTTTGCAACACCTGCAGCCACCCACCATTTATCAATCATTTGATCTACTTCTCGGTGCTGAAATAAAAGCTGCTCAGGGGGATGTTGCTGACAAACTCTTTTCCTTGATCATCAAATCCCCATTTAATTTCCTTTTTTTCCCCCCCCCATCATCTTTTCAGAGCTCTAGGTGCATTGTAGATGGGGTTTGTAAAACAGATTGTGTTTTTATTCTTGACACATATTTTCCGCGCTCATACACTTTCTCCAGGTCTGCTGTGTCTGGGCAAAAGAAACAAAATAGAATATAAAATTCATGTCATACTCCGTATTGTTTCCTCCCATATCCCAGAAACACACACCTGTCAACCAACGGAGCAGCTGTAGGCAAGTGGATTTAGCACTAGGTTGGGAGACAGGGAAATAAATGTAATTACCTTGATTTATAGAAGGAGTGGAAATTGAGGCACAGAGGTTAACTGACTCAAGGCTACAGGAGCAAATCAATTCCAGAGACAGGATTAAAATTCAGAGATTTCTGGCTCTTTCTTTCTCTCATACGCCACTTTTTCCACTCTAATCTAGAGCTGTGGTCTAAGATTTTCAAAAGAGCCTAAGGGAGTTAGGCAGGTTAATTAGTTTTCTGATGATTTGGTAATGATTTTTCCTAGATTTAAAGGGCCAAATTCTGCTCTGACACCCATGCGACCCCAATGAAGTAAATGGATTACAAAGGTGTAAGGGAGGTTAGAATTGGGGTCAAAGTTTATAGCTCATAATGATACATTTATAAGATAAATGTATAAAACAAACAATTTGCACAATCGTTTATGGATATTTCAGAGCACACCAGGAGGATTCATTAAAGCCGCATGTTCAAACTTATTTGCTTTTATGTGTCAGCTGAATGATTAATTAAGACTTCTGGCCTGAAAGGATTTTTCTATTCCATTCTAGTCAGTTTCTTGTACTGCTGAAGTGAGATAGACAAGCCACCTGAAGCTGTGCCCAAACCACAGGAGCCAGTTATTCTAATTGTACTGGTCTAACGCGTTCTACATTTTAAGGTCCTGGTGCAACCGATTAACATTTTTGTTTATCCAGTTTGAAGGTGGTAAAAAGCTCACACAGTCATAAGTTAAAATATACTCCAAAAATGCAAAATAGGGAAATTTTCTTTTAAGGCAGATATGTAACTGATTATCAGCATTATTTTTCTTTACATGATAAATACTCTTAGTGATGCAGCTTATCCGTTTGACTGCAGCCCCTCTCATTCTGAGTAGCTCAAAGAAATGGAGCAATTATTGTTCAACAATAAATGGACCATATGCTGTTCTCACACACCAATATAAATCTGAGGTAACTCCAGTGAATTCAGGAGAATTGCTCTGGATTTTAATGGTGTAACTGAGAGCAGAATCTAGTCCATAGTCTATAAAGCAGAAGCACATTAATCGATCAGGTGAACATACTTCCTGCTGGGAGCATAGATCAACCTGACTTCAAACTCAGTGCAGAAAGTAACTGCCAAGGGCTCAATTAACAAGTTATCTGAATGGTGCTTGTAGACAATTTAAACTACAAACAAGAGAATCGCACCAAGATGGACAGACCTCCATGTTTTGTTTTGATTTAAATTCTTCATTTGGGAGTGTGACATGTTGAAATACATTGTTTATATTCTTGGGCCAGCTAAATCATTATTACACAGGCCTAATGTAACCAGCCCGGTGGCATAGAAAAATTTAGTTGGTATGTACTGAGGCACACAATTACGTTGTATTGGCACATGTAACAAACTATGAAGTATAAAGCCAACATACATGTTGATTATAACAGACATTCTCCCTCAGTTTCTGGGCTTTTATCATACAATAAGATCTGCCAACCTCAAAAGCTTCTGCAGACTTATCGCTACATGAGCGCATAGGGTGATGCTTTTCCAATGTTCTCAAGTTGGACACACACACACACACACGCAGCCAAAGCTCCATCCCATCCACGACCCCATATAACTAAAACCAATAGAAATTATGTTTCTTAACTAGCCTTCCCCTCTATCTACTGCCTCAGAAAGTTGGGCCGTACCCCCACTCCCTGATTTGCCAGTCTGTGAAGGAAGGTCATCAGCGGCCGAGGAGCTGCACAAATAGGTATATCCAGTTCTGTCATGGCCTAGGGATGTGTCAAAGGCAGGAGGAGAGTGGGGATATGGATATGAGGTGGGAATTGGTTGGGGGCCCACACATGCTATTTCACATGAGGTCCCCCAAAACCTAGTGTGAGTCCAGTCACAGCAGATGCTATCCAGATTCCTATAATTGCTTTTTATGAATCTTGCAAAACTATTTATGTCAAAAATGTCCTCAGGTTATTTTTTAATATAACCTGCCTTCTCAAAGTAAATCCTTTGTCACGCTCTACTGGTATCGAAGAGAAGTGGGTTTCCTATAGGACCTTGCATATTTTAGGGATGCCAGTGCCCTTCATAAAGCAAGGAGTTACAGTCCTGAAACGCATTGCTTGGATAGACAAATGGCAGAGCCATTTTGTTATCAACAATGGCTCACACAGAACCTTGGGCTTTAGAAACAACATTACTGAGGGAGAAGAATGTTGGACCAGGACACCAGCTATTATCCTAAAGTCTGTTTTTGCTGAGAGTTCTGGGGATATTTACCAGAGACAGATAGCAAGAGTCTTAGGGCTGGGCCACACTAACCCCCCCCAGTTCAAACTAAGATACGCAACTTCAGCTACGTGAATAACGAAGTACCTTAGTTCGAAATACAAGGTACTTACCGCGGGTCCACACATGGCAGGCAGGCTCCCTCATCGACTGTGTGTACTCCTCTCGCAGAGCAGGAGTACCGGCGTCGACGGCGAGCACTTCCGGGATCGATTTATCGTGTCTAGACAAGATGCGATAAATCGATCCCAGAAGATCGATTGCTTACCGCCGAACCTGGAAGTAAGTATAGACGTACCCTTAGATGATGGGAACATCTCTTCAGGTGCAAAATAATAATGAAATTGGTACAGAACAGGTGTGGATCATCCGAGACACTTATCTGAGGAATTTAGAAGAACTTAATTTTCCTGTTAGATTCGGCCAAGTGAGACTAGGTCCAACACAGCTGCTGTGTTTTACTAATCTCTGCCATAACAAATGGACAGCAGCTCAAAATGGCTGTGTCATCATCTCATCTTCAGATGACAATATGTCAAGAGAGAAATTACTACTACTCAACTTGGAGACAACAGGTTATTTAATTTTCAGTCCTCCTGGGTCTATTATAGAGCTTTTCTTGAGTGATAAATGGAGTGCATTGGAAACACAGCACTGAAAGCAGCTTGATCACCACTTGGAGTACTTTCAGAATGAATATCTTTAAAAAAAAAAATCAAACAATTCCCCACAATAGCTGCCAAGCAATCTACGACAAATGAAACACTAAATCCTAATCTGTTTCCTATTCTTGTTTGAAATGATTAGATTAGATACGCTAGTCCACATTTTATTTGTTCTCTATGGTACCATGCATACTTATGGTGATGCATAAAAATATACCTGTCACTTGAGTGGTTAAAAACAGCTGATTTATTATGGCATAACAGCTTGCATGCACACCATTATGGAGCAGAAACCCTAGAGTGCATGGCTGCACTATAATGCAAGATTCCTTGGTCTAATTTCTAAATGCATTTAACTGCACATTAACAGCCAGATTCTTCACTGTGGCTGGTGTGCTGGGAGTGGAGTGGCCAGAAATGAAGAAGCTGCCCAAATCACTAGCTAAAAGTATTTGCCAGCTTGTGTGGCCAGCTCTCCAAAGGAGTAGGGTGTGTTCAGGCCACATTCCCTGTGCAAAGGAAGCCTGTATGCACACACACAATTACCCTAACTGTGCTCCAGACTTGATGGACCCTCTTTTTTATATTGTAGCCCAAATTTACAAATATAATTGAACACAACACATTTGTCTGGAGGATGGGAAATGATTTGATGGCCACAGCTCCATTCTGTTGCCCTCTTAGTGAAAGGCACAATTACGTTCACCCCCAACTGGCCCTCGTTAGCAGATCCAGCAGAAGCTGAATAATCTGCATGGACATTGAACTGCCCTTTTTCTGATTGAGGAAGGTGACCCTTGCCTGTGAAGAAGAGGAGGATGTCAGGCTCCAGGGCTGTCACATAGAACCTTCACCTAATATTAAACTTTACTTCAATCCTATATTTCAGGAGATAACTGTGGCAGCAGGTGTGGTAATTTTTATAATAATAATCTTTAATTATTTAACTTCCATCTGAGGATTTGCAAACAAACATTTTACCAACATTCATTAATTCAGACTCACAACACATCTGGCTCCGTGTACGCACCTGTATTAAACGGCTATATTTAAAGGAGAGCAGCACTTTCTGGATAAAGGCCAACTCTTCTAAGTACTCTAGGGCAGGGGATCTCAAGGCCTCTCCAACATGCTATAAAAACTCCACGACCCACCTGTGCCACAACTATTTATCTGCATATAACCCCAGCGTTAGGGGGTAGCAAGCAGGGCAATCGCCCAGGCCCCTTGCCTCAGAGGGCAGTGTTCCCTCTAGGTTTTTACATCCATGTGTGGAATGAATTTTGCTATGTGCACCAATATGGAGGTTGTGTGTGGCGGGGGTGGAGCTGAGGGGTTCGGAGTGTGGGAGGGGGCTCAAGGCTGGGGCAGAGGGTTGAGGTGCAAGGGAGTGAGGGCTGTGGTTGGGGGCGCGGGGTTGCCAACTTCCTAATCGCACACAATTGAACACCCCTGCCCCACCCCTTCTTCAAGGCCGTGCCCCCCGCTCGCTCCATTCTCCCCTCCCTTCATTGCTTGCTCTCCCCCACCCTCACTCACTTTCACCGGGCTGGGCCAGGGAGTTGGGGTGTGCAAGGGGGGGGGGTGAGGGCTCCAGGCTGGGGCAGGGGGTTGGGTGCAGGGGTGGGTAATAGGCTCTGGGCTGGAGTTGTGGGCGATGGGTTCAGGGTGTGAGGGCTCCAGCTGGGGGTGTGGGCTCGAGGATGAGAGGTTTGGGGTGCAGGAGGGGGCTCCAGGCCGGGGCCCATTGGTTCGGAGTGCGGGAGGGGGTGCAGGCTCCGGCTGGGGGTGTGGGCTCTGGGATGAGGAGTTTGGGGTGCAGGAGGGGGCTCAGGGCTGGGGCAGGAGGTTTGGGGTGCGGGGAGTGAGGGCTCCGGATGGGGGTATGGGCTCTGGAGTGGGGCCGGGGCAGGAGGCTGTGGTGTGTGTGTGGGGGGGGGGACGCGCCTCTAGGATGGAGTTTGGATGTAGGAGGGGGACTCTGGGCTGGAGCAGGGGGCTGGAGTGCGGGAGGGGGCGTGGGGGTCCCGGCAGCGCTTACCGCAGCTCGCAGGAAGCGGCCCCCAGATCCCTGTGGCCCCTAGGTGCATGGGCGGACAGGGAGGCTCTGCGTGCTGTCCTCATGCCTGCAGACACTGCCCCCACCGCTCCTATTGGTTGCATTTCTTAGCCAATGAGAGCAGCAGAGCCAGCACTCGAGATGGGGGCAGCGCACGCAGCCTCCCTGGCCGCCCATGTGCCTTGGGGCTGCAGGGACCTGACGGCCGCTTCCGGGAGCCGTGCGGAGCCAGGACAGGCAGGGAACCTGCCTTAGCCCTGGGCCCCTTCTGCACCGCAGACCAGACTTTTAACAGCCTGGTGCTGACCGGAGCCACCAGGGTCCCTTTTCGACTGGCCATTCCGGTAAAAATCAGATGCCTGGAATCCTAGGTGGGGCTGGGAATGAGCGGTTTGGGGAACAGGCTGTCCCGGACTCTCCCCAGCCCTCTCCCTACCACAGCAGCTCTGGGGCTGGGACCGGGGGAGAGGTCCCTCTCCCCACCGCAGCCCTGCATCCCCCCCTACCTCTCTCCTCTCCAGTCCAGGCCCCTGTGGCTGCGCGGCCGTGCAGTGTAGAGGGAGCTTAGACAGGGGTTCCCGTGAAGGCTTCAACTTCAGACCTGGGTGGTGGGGCTCAGGGCCCTGGGCGTCAGCCCCATGTGATGGGGCTTTGGCTTTCTGCCCTTGGCCCCAGCAAGTCTAATGCCGGCCTTGCTTGGCAGCCCCCTTGAAACCTGCTCGCGGCCCCCTGGTTGAGAACAATTGTTCTAAAGTAATGACAGGGCTGGATTATCTTCTCAGTGTTACACTGGTGTAAAATCAGATGTGAGTAATCAGTGAAGTTACACCACTTAAGGCTAGTGTGAGGAGAACTGGACCCAGGGACCAGTATCACATCCTAACCTTGTACTTGTAGTTTTTCTAGGCTATAATAATTAAGTCTCTCCTCGTAAAGTATATACCCAGAGTTTGCTTACATCACTTTAGTGACTATTTCTTAAGCTATTTCTGTCTTTTCATATTTGTATTATTAAAACTAAAACTAGTGTTCCAGGTGTGGTGTCTCCAAAGCAATCTAAACTGGCAATAAAACCTCTGTTAACCTGCAAGAGAGACAGCTCTATATAGACAATCCCAGAAGTGAATTGGTTTGGCTACAGAATTACCCTGTGAACTCATATCAGCTTTGCTTCCCACCATTAACCTTACATCCATCTCTTAATCTCTGCTGTTTGGAAAACAAATTGTCCCTAGTTTCTCTCTGCCATGTGGTATTCACCCTTTCCCCAGATGTATCATTGACACTTCTATATTATGTGTTGCTTGACAGCAGACGATTGAGGTTTTTTTGAAAATATTCAGTAACATTGTCTCCTGCAAACTAATTCGTTCTTTTCTAAACCACAAACCCAGTTCTGCAACCTTGCCAAGGCAAAATTTCTAGTAAAGGCAAGATGAGCATTGCTGGATGAAACACTGCAACATTGGGGCCATTCAGAGCAATTGACACATCCTCTGTACAAATTCACCAAATCAAAATCTCAAAAAAAAAAACCAACCACCTCTGATTATCACCCCTTTATTGTTTTGTATTTAATTACTAAATAGCACATAAGTAGGACTACATCCAAGCATACCTCCATAGCAAGAGAACTACTAGTTCTGCATTCATACACACAGGAACTGATCCAGCAAAGCACTTAAGCATGCGCTTAATTTTCAGTATATGAGGAGTCCCACTAAAGGGACAGCCAATCCCCCTACCTATATTTATATCAATTCTCCTCTGCAGAGACCCAGTTCAAAGTGGGAAAAGGAGTTTTAGTCAGTGGGACTACTCACATGCTTAAGTGCTTTGATGGATTGGGGCCATAGCTATTACAGTGATATGTTGGTTATAAATGTCATAAACGATGATAGACGCACTCTTTTGTTGATGTTAACATATGAGGATACAGCAAACACTACAGGTGAACATGTATGTGAGGTCAGACCAAAGCAAGAACTGCAAACACGATTACATGTGGGACAGATAAGATTGTCCATGAGCATTGCAGGTTGTTGTATCCTTACTTTGCACTGTTTCATCTTTCACATAAGGTATTAATGTGCCGTGTTTCAATGCGGCTAACAGCTACATGACAAATCTGCTGCCACCTTGCTCTGTCAAGAGCTATTGCTTCCCAGTTGCTGGTGTCAAGCTGACATGCCTTCAAGTCTGACTTGTGGTCTTTGTATCATTTGTACTGGTCACCATGAGAACAGATGCCTGATCATAAAATATGGCATTGGGTATTTTTAAGTTGAACACACAAATATGATGCCCAGACCAATGCAGCTGAGATTTTATGAGCATGCTTTGAATGTCAGAAAGCCAACAACAATGAAGGATTTTGACAATGGGAATCTTGTCCCACCATATGACCCTGCAAACAAACCAAAGAGAGCATATGGAACTGATCAACTGTCCTAATGTGGCAGTGATACATGGTCCATGTCTCACAAATATATAGAAGCCTGCCCGATAGGCTATCAAAATAAGCACTAAGCTAAATGTCTATCGTTCCATAGGCAGTGACACAGCATTCCAAACGCAGAGCTGGCCTTGGCTACGTGATCTCATCATCAACGATCTCATCGTTGTGGCAAGTGTCGTAGATAGACAGGTTTGATGAGCCAAAGTTCAGTTTTTAAGAGTTTATTTTATAATTTAATACTTAAAAAACTAACTATCCGTTAATGATGTTCATGCAGACCCATAACTGAATTTTTGTGTACGAGTACGATTATATTTATAATATTTTAATGGATAATTTTGCAAAGAACCTTAAAGTTCTTAAAGGATAGGATTTTCAAAACATTCAGTATTGGTCTGACTCTACTTCCATTGCAAACAAGGGCAAAACTCCTGTTAACTCCAATGGGAGGAGAGTCGGGACAGTTCTGTGCGCTTTTAGAATGGACTTCAATGGCAGAATAGGCCAAGTAGGGTTGCCAACTTTCTAATGGCACAAAACTGAACACCCCGCAGCCCTGCCCCCGCTCACTCCATCCATCCACCCTCCCTCGCTCTCCCCGACCCTAACTCACTTTCACCAGGCTGGGGCAGGGGGGTTGGGGTGCATGAATGGGGTGAGGGATCCGACTGGGGGTGTGGGCTCTGGGGTGGCGCCGGGGATGAAGGGGTTGGAGTGCAGGAGAGGACTCCAGGCTGGGGTAGGGGATTGGGCTCTGGGCTGGGAGTGGGGATGCAGGGGGAGGTCCAGTCAGGGGCTGAGGGGTTTGGCGTGCAGGAGTGGGCTCAGGGTGCGAGCTCTGAGGTGGGGTTGGGGATGAGGGGTTTGGGGTGCAGGAGGGGGCTCAGGGCTGGGGGGTAGAGGTGCAGGCTCCAGGAGGAAGTTTGGGTGTGGGAGGGGACTCCGGGCTGGGGCAGGGAGTTGGAGTGCGGGGTCCCGGACGTGCTTATCGCGGCTCCCAGGAAGTGGCCATCAGGTCCTTACAGCCCTTAGGCGCATGGGTGGCCAGGGAGGCTCCGTGCGCTGCCCTCCCGCCCGCAGGTGCTGCCCCTGCAACTCCCATTGACTGCAGTTCCTGGCCAACGGGAGCTGCAGAGCCGACACTGGGGCAGGGGCAGAGTGTGGAGCCTCCCTGGACACCCATGTGCCATGGGGCTGCAAGGATCTGGAGGCCACTTCTGGGATCCATGCGGAGCTATGGCATGCAGGGAGCCTGCCTTAGCCCTGGGCCCCCACTGCGCCGCCGACCGGACTTTTAATGGCCCGGTTGGCAGTGCCGACCGGAGCCTCCAGGGTCCCTTTTCAACCAGGTGTTCCAGTCGAAAACCGGATGCCTGGCAACCCTAAGGCTAAGGGTGAGTGTTTTTGAAAAATCTTATATGGAATGGTTGAGTGAGGCTAAGAGAGAAAAAGGTAGCAAGAGGGGGGTGGGGACTGCAAGAAACCCTCTCTGGCAGTAAGACATTCACAGTAGTAAAGATAAGCATGTGCATGAGTGTTTGCAGGACTGGGGCCTAAATGATGCCAGCAGCAGAAATGAATGAACCAGAGCTATGACATGCCATCTAACAATGAAGCCGCTGGGGTCAATCCTAGGGAATCCTTGTCCACCAGGGCCCACTAACATGAGCAGATGCTGTTCAGGGCTATGGAGCAAGGAGTGAGTGGAAAAGAGCAGGAGCTAGTGTAAGAGGAATTAAAGCTTGCATCAGGATTAATGGTTTTGTAGGTTGCAAACTCTAGATTTACAAGGAGCAGTCCACAAACAAGCTTCCTGTTAGCTACTATGCTCAACCAAGCACAAACACTGAAGGTTAATTACATGAGGAAAGAAAACAGAGTCAAGGGGCTTTTTTCTTTGAACCCTTTTGATGTAGGGTGGAGTTGCTAGGCGGCAGTGTTGTGTTTCTCCCTGTTCACTTTGCATTAGCATTTACATTTATCAAGTGTAACAGTAGCTCCTGGCTGCCCTGCTATTTCATACCCCAAATGTTTCCATCAAAAAGAAGAATGATTTTATCTTCGTTAAAAGTCCCAGGGCCTCTTATGCTGAAACACAAGACGTCTGCCCAGCACCTAGGGTGACCAGACAACATATGTGAAAAATTGGGACGGGGGTGGGGAGTAATAGGAGCCTAATAAGAAAAAGACCCAAAAATTGGGACTGTCCCTATAAAATCGGGACATCTGGTCACCCTACCAGCACCAGTCCACATTCTATTATACCATCAGGTTCCCGAGTGCTAAAGTAATGACCCCACAAAATCAAGTACTGAAGAAAAATAATTGCCCTTTTAGCTAATAATCAGAGAGCGCAGCAGGAATTAATGAAGAAATGGATATTCAAAATAGCTAAGGGCAACAGCACCATGAATAGGAAGGGTTAAGTTACAGGTATGCTTCCTTGCAGTCTTATCAGTGAATATATAAATAGAAAGGGAAGAAACAATGTCCCCCAGGCCATGGCAAGGAGGATATTGGTCAATCATAGAGGAACATGACTGTCCTAGTTGACTTTTCCCCACAGGAGCATAGACTCAGCAGCAGCACACAATGCCAGTGAAGATGGGCAAACTACTTCAGGAACAAATCCAAGCCATTTCCCTTTATGCTCTCAGGACAGAGCCTTATTCACAAACAGTACAATCCTTTGGATTTGTTTACTGCCTCTTCTCAATTGTAGAAATGCAAACCCAATGCTTGAGCAGGTTATAATTTTGTTTTTCAGGCTCGGAACACTTCATTCAAGTGAATGAGTGTGGTGTTTACCTCCTCTGATCTCTGTGGTGAGATTAAATGACAGTCATTCTGAACCTTTCAGAGTACCTTGGGATGAGAATATAACATGTTCATCCACAGTACAGTAGCTGATCAAAACACGAAGCAGCTCTGCGTAAGCTCAAAAGTTTGTCTCTCACCAACAGAAGCTGTTCCAATAAAGGATATTACCTCACTCACCTTGTCTTGAAGTCTATTAATATGGAATCTGAGGCATCTGTCCCTCCTCTGAATGCAGATGTGATTATTTCTGTGAATTTATTATTAATTTGTATTTTCATAATGCCTAGACGCCCCAGTCATGGACCTAGACCCCACTATGCTAGGTGCTGTAAAACCACAGAACGAAAAGTCGGTCCCTGACCCAAAGAATTTACACTTAGATTGTAAGACAAGAGACAACAGATGGACACTGACAGAATGATGGGGGAGTACATGGAAACTGACACAATATTGGTCAGCATGATAGGCAGTGGTCTCTGCACACCAGCAGCTTAACTATTGCTAAGTTGTTGTTTTTAAAAAGAGAAATTTTAAGGAGGGATTTGAAGGTGAGTTAGTTTTGCAGATGTTTATGGGGAGCTCTTCTCAAGTAAGGGGCAGCATGAGAGAAAGCACAGAGGTGCTCGTTTGAAAATTTAACATGTGGGCGATGGAGGCTGGCATCACGGATTGATCCGAGGTGGGAGTCGACCTTTACATTCCACCCCCTTCCCCCAAGTCCCTGCCCCTGCCCTACCTGTTCTCCGCCTCCTCCCCTGAGCACACCGCATCCCTGCTCCCTCTCAGAAAGTCCTAAGCGCTGCCAAACAGCTGTTAGCCGGCAGGGGGGCAGGAAGCGCTGGAAGAGAGGGGGAGGAGCAGGGACGTGTCACACTGGGGGGGGGGGAGAAGAGAAGAAGGTGAGGAGAGGGGCACTTGGCTGTCAGTGGGTGCAGAGCACCTGATAATTTTTCCTCATGGGTGCTCCAGCCCCGGAGAACCCAGGGAGTCGGCACCTATGCTTTGCAGCAGCACTCTGAATGGATGTCAGTAAAGACAGCAAGCATTTGTCCAGGTCAGAGAAAAGGATGTTGCACTAATCAAGATGAAAACCTGGACAAGACTTAGCTCACCGTTAAATGCTAAACCCTGAAAATCAAAACAAGTTGCTACAGGCAAAGTTCTCTTTGATGATGTTTTAAAGAGGTACCATCACAAGGGATAGGTTCAAATTGTAACTGACCTAAAAATGCACGTTTGTATGTTTAGAACATGTCTCCATTTCCAACTGGCTCATGGGACTGAAAACAATCTCTCAACCTTCCTCTAAAATGAGGGCAGCAATAGTGTCAGACACTCTACAGATGAAACAAGTCAATAAATTTTGGCCTCTACCTGAGAAATATTTGTCCAAGCTTGGTATTTTAGGTGAAGACAGTGAAAACTGCTTGGGTTGGTAGGGAGAGATTTCAGATGGAGAGGGTGAATAGAGGAATGATGTCTGATATGGTCAGAAAGAGAGAACAATGGAGAGGTCTGGATCAGAGAAGCTGATGGATGAGAGGAGATTGCAGATGCCCAGAGTGTTGTGTGATTAAACTGTGACTCAGCTATCAAGTCCTGCTATGCCAGCTGTCCATATAGTGGGGAGGAACCAATAGCTCTGGGTAGAAACAGGAGCAGGGCCAGCTTCTACCATGTAGTCGTGTCAACATACTTCATTCCTAACCTGCAACAAGCTCTAAGCCACCTAAGAACAGGGAGACTGCTAATCATACTGGGCTCTGTGGTAGTTTTGTAATATGCACACAGGGGATCTGACTACAACCAGCAAGTTAATTTCTGACATAATCTGGGATTTGTTATTACTAATAAACTTTTGTATATAGTAACATAAGCAAGTGTAGTTCTTTACAGAAAAAGTGATGGCATAATGCCAAATTCTCAGCCCTGAGCCATAAAGGGGCAGCCAAAGACTTCCTCTGATACAGGGGAGTCTTCTGATTTACATAGGGCATGTGTTGGTGGGCAGGTCAGGGGTGGGAGGGTATAGGCAGAGCCGTCCCTCGGGTACAGCGAATCGGGGTGACTGCCCCAGGCCCCCGCTTCGATAAAATCGTGAGGAGGTGGGCAGGAAGGGGAGGGTGAACAGGGTGAAGAGGCAAGTGGCAGGCAGGTGGCAAGGAGGAGCCCCCCTACCAGAATCTCCCCCTCCCCTCAGCGTCTCCTGCCTACCAGCAGGCCTTGCTGATCAGCGCCTCCCTGTCCTGCTCAGCGCCCACCACCTGCTGCGGATCAGATGTTTTGCGGCGCCAAGAGGCGCTGGGGGGGGGAAAAGAGGAGTGAGAGGACACAGCGTGCTCGGGGGAGGGGATGGAACTGAGCAGGGAAGAGGTGGGATGGGGGTGGGAAGAGGCAGGGGGGGTGGGCCCTTGGGGGAAAGAGTGGAGTGGGGCAGGGCCTGGGCAGAGCTGGGGGGGGAAGCACCCCCCAGCAGATTAGAAACTCAGCGCCTATGTCCCAGGCCCTGCACCCCCCTAAGGACAGCCCTGGATATACGGGTCATGGTCTATGGGACCACTAGAGCTGGTATAATTTAAAAACGGTCCTTTGGCTGCTGTAAGTTACACCAGGAGCTATTTTGCCTCCCCAACAGTCTGGGAGTGGGGACATGGAAAAGTGGATTTAAACTGGGAATCTAAGCAGGATTGGAGGGAGCAGAAGCAGGTCCTATTCCTCAGCTGCACAGCGTGTAAGCTCAGATCACTTGAGGACTGAGTCCATGGTCCTTGCCTAGAAGAACTTACTATCTAAACTGGAGACGTGGGTTTAGTCTAAATTGAAAGCTCCCAAGAGGCAATAGGCTAATGCACTCACCCACTCGATCACTTAGCCCCGTCCCCCCTACAAGGACGGCAATCTATATAATACATTTCCAGGACTCTGACGCCTAGAATGTCTGTTGAGTCAATGTGAAATGATGGAAACAGCTACAAGCATGGTTGAGCGCTCCTTTTGTTTAGAATATCACCAGGTTCAAGAATCCCTGGATCTGTGGTCTGTTACAATCCACTTTTTAAGTTCTCGGACTTTTTTTGCTTTTTTTAATACACACAACTTTTCGAATGACACCAGTATGACAGCATGGGCTTTCGCCTAGTAATAATAATACATTTGTTTTTCTTGGATAGTGCCCACAGTGTTCTTCTTGCTTTCCAAACATAACAACAGGCCACCATCCTTGCCTTGAAATCTGGCACATTTATTCTGGCATTAGCTTTTATATGAATTTCATCTTACATAGAAACCAGTGTGATTTGCATATATCCATAGAGACCTGCAGTTTCTTTTCAGATATTTCAGCCCAAATGTGACTCTGCAAATGATCACGTCACAAATGATTTCCTGCCAAGAATTATGTGACAAGCCCCCCCGAGTTCTGCATTTTCTGTCATTTTAATAGCGCAGACATATGGCAACTGTTTCTGAGCTCCTGTCCTATCCACTCATATCCAGTTGTCCCTAGGAGTTCTGATAGTGTTACTCCATAATTGAACTGTAATAGCAGAGGACGTGTCGTAAGAAGTATTACTTAGACTTCTGGTGCTGGAAGTTTGTTAAGATTTCAGGGTGCTTGTTAACACAGTTGGAACTGTACAATATTTTTGTTATTACCAAGACAGTAACCACAGAGTTATAATTTCTCATTTCATCGCATTAAAAACAACCCAACCGTTAACATCTGTTGGGATATACTCTAGCTGTGCATGCAAGCATCCAACTCTCACTGAAATAAATGAGAGCGACATATGCACATCTGAAGCATTTTACAGCCCGCTGAATTTAGCTGAAGACTCCACTTGGCAGGTAGTATTTTAAAGTAAGGCTATGGCTTGCTCTACACTACATACTTACTTTGGTATAACTACGTGAAAAATCCATACCCCTGAGCGACGTAGCTATACTGACCTTCACCCTCTGTGTAGACAGTGCTATGTCATCAGGAGATCCTCTCATGGAGGTGGAGTTATTAAGCCCATGGGAGAGCGCTCTCCTATCAGCTTAGAACGTCTTCACCAGATGGCTGCAGCTGCACCAGCACCCATGTAAATTTGTAGCATAGACCTGCCCTGAGTGAGTGGTTCAGATGGGAAAGTGAAGCAGTCACATTCAAGTTTGCTGAATCCAACCCGAAGATTTCAAGAGAGATTGATCAGCACCTAGGCTGACCAGACAGCAAGTGTGAAAAACTGGGACAGAGGTGGGGAGTAATAGGAGCCTATATAAGAAAAAGCCCCAAATATTGGGACTGTCCCTATAAAATCAGGACATCTGGTCACCCCATGAGCCCCTCATGCACTATTCCTGGAGCACAGAATGGAAGAGGCTGCCGACTTCTCCACCTGAGAGAGGTACATAAACTATTGATCTGTATGGAAAAGAGTCATGTGACATCTCTCTCTATGCCATCCCCTAACACTAGAACAATAGGGCAGATCTTGGTGAAGTTTAAATGCAACACATTTCAGATGTGTAATTAACAGGTGGAATTCACTGCCATAGGATATTAGAGGAGAATACCTGCATAAGATTCAGAAATGCGTTAGGTATCAATAGGACTCATCTGTTGCGTCACTGGAAAGAACATTTTCAATAGCTCAGCCATCAGTTGTATTTAACATTTCTTGTCTTAAAAAAAAAAAAAATAAAAAAAAAATCCTTCCCCCAAACCATCCCAACATGATTTACAAACACAGAAATCATTTGCTTTACCCACTGTTGAACTGCAGCCACCTCCAGGGGGTAACACAACCCTTTAACAGTGCACAGCAACACTTCAAAGCAGGTCATGACAAAACATGAAGAATACCACATCCAACTAAACCGGCAGGGCAAGATTTAGGGAGGCAGAATGCAATTACCGGAAGTGGAATTTTAATTTTGTAAAGACTTTGGAATTCACACCCTCAATCACAGCGGGGCGGGGGGGAAGAGAACAACCACCACTGACCGGCTCATGAAAGTTGTCAGGGGCTTGATTTTACAGCTCAGCCAAGAGTCTTCCAGTAAACATCTTGCAACAGATGATTTAACCGCATCCCCTGCCCCTGATGCTTTTCTAACAACATACAATCCTTGTTGAGATCTAGTAGCCAACCATCTATAAAGTATTTGAAGCATGTAAAATCCAAGAATGGACAGAGCCAAGCAGCCTCCTCTTATACAGGCACAGAGCTCGAAGAGTGACTGCTTAGGAGTCTGGGGAATGAAAGCCTTTGGTAAGGTCAGGCTCCACACTGAAGGTCATAGGTCTGGGTTGAAACCAAACTGAAGAGCTTTCTGTTTCCCACCCCCCCATTCTTATGTGAATTTCCATTTCTTCTGGTTTATTAAGATGATCCCTTGAGGCAAAGAACTTGCTGACAGCGAGTATCTTTTCCCATTGAATCAATCCACCAGTTTACAGTCAGGGATCATTTAGGGCAGTGTTTCTCAACCTTTTTTATACCAGGGACAGGCTTGCTGCCTTCCTAAACTATGACTACATCTACACTACAGGGGGGAGTCGATTTAAGATACGCAAATTCAGCTACGTGAATAGCGTAGCTGAATTCGACGTATCGCAGCCGACTTACCCCGCTGTGAGGACGGCGGCAAAATTGACCTCTGCGGCTTCCTGTCGACGGCGCTTACTCCCACCTCCGCTGGTGGAGTAAGAGCGTCGATTCGGGGATCGATTGTCGTGTCCCGTCGGGACGCGATAAATCGATCCCCGAGAGGTCGATTTCTACCCGCCGATTCAGGCGGGTAGTGTAGACCTAGCCTATGTCAGGGAGATTTCAGGGACCGGCACTGGTCCATGGACCAGTCGTTGAGAAACACTCGTTTAGATTAGTCTGAGGACAGGTATAACCAGAAGGCACAGGATGAAATTCAGCATCATTTAAAAATATATCACACCAGCAGAAATATTCAGTATACTATATGGAGCCAACCTTCACTGGCTCATCTGGGCTGGAAGGTGGTGGTAGAGTAGATATAAAATATGAGATTAGAAATTTCTACCTCTCATTCCTTTGGTTATGATGTAGTCAGATTGAGGGCCAGATGCTGATAATTAAGTCAATGCTACTCTACATGACTCAAAGTAGGAATATTCACAGAGGAAGGTACAACTCAGAGTGAGTAAGGGGATGAGAACATGGCTACTGATTTCTCCCACAGGTTCCTTGTGATGTCACATTGCCTTGCAGGCTTCCTCTTCGAATAGGCAGCCCCCATATTTCCTCCTTGTTTGACGTTTTAATAAAAGGCAAAACAGGCAAAGATCAAGTGAGCTGTATGGAGAGGGGAGGCCCATATCCAATTCATCCTGAATTAATAAACTGCAAGTACCTCCCTGATATGGATGTTTATCAAGCATAGGATATAAATATAGGATAACAGATGGTCTCACAAAAAGTAGTAAAGAGTAATTCACTCAAGGGCTCTGATGACATAAAGAAGCAAGCAGGAGCGGCTCTAGCTTTTTTGCTGCCCCAAGTACGGCAGGCAGGCAGCCTGCATTCGGTGGCATGCCTGCGGGAGGTCCCCAGTCCTGCGGATTTGGTGGCATGCCTGCAGGAGGTCCGCCAGTCTGCCAGCTTCGGCGTACCTGCCACCGAATTGCCGCTGAATCCGCAGGACCGGCGGACCTCCTGCAGGCAAGCTGCCGAAGGCTGCCTGACTGCCGCCCTCGCAGGGACCGGCAGGGCGCCCCCGTGGCTTGCCGCCCCAGGCACGCGCTTGGAGCACTGGTGCCTGGAGCCGCCGCTAGAAGCAAGGACATATCTTATAATGAGTTTTAGGAGATGATAAGCAACAGAGAGTCCTGTGGCACCTTTAAGACTAACAGATGTATTGGAGCATAAGCTTTCGTGGGTGAATGCCCACTTCGTCGGATGCATGTCATTCATGTTAGGAGATGATGTCATTCAGTTCATAGGCACTCATGGACATTTGAAATAATGTCAATAGCTAGGTAGCGTTTGGAGATTCTTCTTGCCCCTGCCAAATACATTATAGATGGAGCTGATAGTACTGCCTATTATTCAGGTGGCCTAATACTTGCCATTAGAAGAATTTGTTTTCAGTTGCTTAGAACTTTGCCAAACTTTAACCATTTGGGCTGAAAACTTTCCATGTCAGGTGCCTGTTTTAGGCTGAAATTGTTGGAAAAAAATAATTGAAAATCGTTGAGCTATTTCCAAGAAAAAGACTAAGAAATGTGCATAATATTGTCCATATTAAAAAATTCTAGGGACTTTTTCTTTGAAAAGCTCAAGGACTTAAAAATTGGCAGGGGTTGGCTTTTGTGACAGGGATAGACAGTTTGCCATCCCTGTAAAAATCCACCTAAATCTGGCCAAGTTACAAACTGAAAAATTTCAGTCTGTATGTGCTCCGTAGAAACATCCTCGATTTTCGTAGGTAAAATCTCAGAAGATGCGGTCCTCACGGAGCACCCTCGAGCCTCTCACAGCTCCTAATGCCAGCCAGACTGTGCATCACCCATCCCCACAGAGCGACTGAGCATGCCCCAGCCCTGGGCTGCAGAAGCAAAGCCAGACATTCTCTGTAAGGTCTGCTCTGGGCCAGGGAAGGGTTGGGCATTACACCTGAGAAAAGGCAGCCTGTCTTTCCTGTGCTTTCCATGACCCCTGTGCTGGCATCCAGGTAGTATGGAGGAGGAAGCCATCTGATTTCAGTGCAGAGGGGACATACACTAGACCGGGGGAGGGAAAGGAGTAGATTGGGACAAGGAGTGTGATGAGATTGGGACTGGAGTGGAAGAGAAACTGTGACTTGGACTAATTGGGCATGGAGATTGGGGCTGGCTTGGTAAGGAGACTGGGACTGGGAGTCTGTGGGGAAGGGAATCTGGGATTAGTTGGGCAGGGGGCCTGGGAACCAAAGCGGGCGGGGGGGGGGGGGGGGGAAAGAGTAGGACTGGGAGCTGATGAGGGGAATGGAAGGGAACTTGGTGCCAGTTGGCTAGGGGGAACATGGAGATCAATGAGGAGGTGCTGGGATCAGGGAAGACGGATACTGTCTGGAGAAGGACACAGGGGCTAGGTATTAGTAAGTAGGAGGGGCAAAAGGGGAGGGGGCAGAAGGGAGACAGATCTGACATGGTGGGTCACTGTGGCAAAAACAATATGTGATCATGTAATCAAAGACTTCATCTTACTACATACACACCAGGAGGCCAAATTGAGGTTGCACAGGCAATGTTGGCAACCTTATCTAAGTTTTTGTGTGTGTAATATGTATTAAGATTAATATCGCAGATATGCCAAAAGGGGAAAAAAGATTGATCTCATCACAGTTGCAGAGCAAGGAAATGTGACTTTTAAAAGTATTAGAAGTCCCAAGACAAGATTTATGGAATTTCATCCAAACAAGATTGAAATAGAAAAATCAGGTTCTCTGGCCGGACCACACAGCTCTGACAATGCACCACATGCCTGACTTGCAGCATCCCCCGTTATTACAGGCTCTGCACCCCACACTCCTTGGCCAAGTGTGCCTTAGTCTTGACCTGCAGCCTCCCTGCTGTTAGTCTTGTGTCCCATCACCTACTTCTGCAAGTACATCTCATTCTTGATCTACAGCTCTAACTGCTATTCCAGTCCTGGACCTTCATTGCCCATCCATTTCTGATCTACTGCTGAAAGTCTCTTGAGGTCACATACTCTCAAGAGATATCTGCTGCCTGTCTGGTTCCAACCTGCTTGGAAATAATAACATTGCCTTAGAATAACAACTGCCTCTTGTACAGAATTTCTGCTTCAGTTTTGACTGAGAAATTGACACCATAAAAAGAAACAAATCAGTTAGTCAAACTCAGTAGTTTGGGGTTCAGTTCTAGGGAACACTTGCATTACAACAGATACTTAGAAAGCATTGTACCATATCAGAAACATCCCAAGGCACTGGAACTCTTTGAAAGAGATTATATCTGAACTCATCTCAAAGCAATTTGCAGAAAGTAGAGGTACCATCCATTTAAAAGCAATTACTAAGCATCCTCTCCTCTGTGTGAGTGGTAAAGAATTCCAAAGACAAGGGGCAAAGCCAAGCAGTTCTGCGGGCAGAGATAACTGAGAAATAAATAATGAGAGCCTCTATACTGGGTTAATAAATGTGTATACCTTGCCAGAGACTTCGCAGTGGATATTTTCTTGTAAATAACTCGACAAAGTATAGATACCTATAAATGCTGTTACTGGGCATGAAACCATTCAGCCCCTTTAAAAATCCAGCCATTGTATTTGACCCTATGATCTCCTGTGGTAGTGAGTCCCAATGGATGAGCACAAGTTGTGAATTTGCAATATTGTAATGCAAAGTTTTCACTTAGCAGAACACTGCAGAATGGTGCCAGATCTTAACAGGAGGTCCTGGTTATTTTCTCAGCCAATGACATAACAACCCCAGAGTGACATTTTTCATTCTGTTACTGCTTTTGGGGGGGCAGGGCGAGGGGAAGAGGGAGAGGAGGATACTTACTAGCTTTTCTGTATTTCTGCACAGCTTGACAAACTGATAGCACAGGTAGCAGACAAAGAGTTTGAAATGGTTAACAACAGCTAAACCAGGCCAGGAACTAGAAATATGCTCCTACCAATTTTTTTTTGAAATGTGATCCAACTTTCACAACTAAATCAAATTTTAAAAATCCCTCATTATTCAGAAAGCTTTTCACCCACACAAATCTTTTTCTAAGTCCTCCAGACATTTCTCTGTCTGTTTAGCATACTATCATTTCCTTCTATTGCAGCAGTTTCAGATATTCAGGATTTGCTTTAAGAACAAAGGGACAAGGGTCTCTGCTCGCTGCCCCTACCCTAAGCACTGCGGTTCCCGGCCAATGGGAGCTTTGGGGGCAATGGCTGCAGGCGAGAGCAACACGCAGAGCCACCTGCCGCGCCTCCACCTAGGACCTAGACCTGCTGGCCGCTTCTGGGGTGCAGTGTGGAGTCAGGAAGCCTGCCTTAGCCCACCCACTGTGCCACTGACCGGGAGCCACCTGAAGTAAGCCCATGCCCCAACCCCGAGCCCCAACTCCCTGCCCCAGCCCTGAGCCCCCACAAAACCCAAAGTCCCCTCCTGCACCCCAAACCTCTCATCCCTGGCCCCACCCCAGAGCCTGTACCCCCAGATGGAGCCCTCACCCCCCCTGCACCCCAACCCCCTGCACCAGCCCAGAGCCCCCTCGCACACCCTAAACTCCTCCTTTCTGGTCCCACCCCAGAGTCCACACCCCAAGTTAGAGCCCTGACCCCCTCCCACACCCCAACCCCCTGCTCCAGCCCAGTAAAAGTGAGTGAGGGTGGAGGAGAGCAAGCCGCCAAGGGAGGGGGAATGTAGTGAGCAGGGGACAGGGCCTCATGGAAGGGAAGGGGCCAGGGTGTTTGCTTTGGTGCAATTAAAAAGTTGGCAACCCTAAGCTACATTGCTGTTAGCAATAGCCCAGCTGCTCAGGTCTGATGGGACTTAATGATCCTCTGGTGCTTTTATAAAAGCTATCCCGCTATATGATCAAGAGTCCCTCTCTCAGCGAAGCCAGTCTGAATAGTCTAGAGCAGGGGTAGGCAACCTATGGCACGTGTTCCAAAGGCGACACACAAGCTGATTTTCAGTGGCACTCACACTGCCTGGGTCCTGGCCACCGGTCCAGGTGGCTCTGCATTTTAATTTAAATTAAGCTTCTTAAACATTTTAAAAACATTATTTACTTTACATACAACAATAGTTTAGTTATATATTATAGACTTATAGAAAGAGACTTTCTAAAAACGTTAAAATGTATTACTGGCATGCGAAACCTTAAATTAGAGGGAATAAATGAAGACTCGGCACACCACTTCTGAAAGGTTGCCGACCCCTGCTCTAGAGTGTGTGGGAGTTATTATGAAGGCCCTACACAGCCACTATCTGCACTAAAATAAATTCCCCCCACTCTAAGGCCTTGGCTACACTGGCGCTGTACAGCACTGCAACTTGCTGCGCTCTGGGGTGAGCGCAGCAAGTACAGCGCCAGTGTAATAATCAGAGCCTGCAGCGCTGCACGCTCGCTCGCAGTGCTGCAAGCTATTCCCCTCGGAGAGGTGGAGTACTTGCAATGCTGCGAGAGAGCTCTCGCAGCGCTGGCGGCGCGACTACACTCGTGCTTCACAGCGCTGCCGCGGCAGCACTGGGAAGTCCTGAGTGTAGCCAAGGCCTAACAAGGCTGGGCAATGTTAAGTCTGAAGGGTGGTAAATACAACTGACGTCTGTTCTGTAATACTGCAAGGAATCTGAATAGTTTCTAAAGGATTAAACTGGGCTTGTTGATTTCTACGGCGCAGTTTGTTTGAAGTACTCATCCTCGAATGCATAACACGGACAATTACTGACTAGCAACGGGCAGGCCACACTATTCCGCCATTGGCAAGTTAGTGCTATGGAAGGGGTTAAAATATGAAAAGTAATTGTGTCTCTAAGACCTAGAAGCTAGATGAATAAACATGGAGATAAAATATTCCCAGCAGCTGAAAATTCAAACCAAATTGCAGTGTAATTTAAATATTAGGAAAGTAGGAAGAAATTGGGACCCTGGCAAAACACCATCTTGTGAAGAGGAATAAACTTAGAGGGCCAGATCTGTAGCAGCTGCTATCTACCCTAACAGGCTGTCTAGGAATGTCCATTTGGATAGAGAAATCATCATTGGCATAGTACCATCATATCTGGTTCTATGCCACCTGCTCCTGATCATGAGAGGCATGCTAGAGACAGAGGGGATTATGACGTTGTTTTAACTTGCATCTGATGCCAAGTTGGCTCCTGGCCAGCCCTAGGATTTGGGGTTGGGCAGGGTAGGAAAGATGCCCCGCCCCTCCCCACCCCCAGGTGCATGGAGGAGATAAAAATATAGAAATAAGCTCAAGAGACACCTGGGCTTCTTCAAGAAGGGAACAAAATGTGTTTTTGAAAAAAGACTAAGGGTGAAGTTAGAGCTTTGCAGAAGAAAACCCTGAGCTCTGGCTGAATAACTTGTTTACAATTACAAGCCTAAGAAACAAAGGCATCTAAGCAAGAGAACAACTCAAAGTAGAACCCCTTGTAGATGAGAGCAACAACCTCTTTGACTCCTCTTGGAGCCAGGCTTTATACCCCTCCCAGTCCTATAATGCTTTGCAGCTGTGTGAGTGTGGGGGGCACCCTCTAAAATAGGGATTTGCCCCTTAACTCTCCACATTTTCAGCTTTCCCTCCACATCAACAGAGACAATTTGTAAAAAGAAACAGTAAAAACAAACAAATTGGTGGTACTATGGCTGAATTACCGACTCCCCTCCCCTCTGCCCAGTAAGCGTGCTCCTGCTGCTTACCTTTGGAAGCAGGCTTTTAAAGCCAGCTAGCTTCTCAGGGAAGCCCTGGAAGAGAAATCTGTAAATGGAGGAGTGAGTCAACCAGAGACCACCTTATTGCAAGGCCCCGCTAGCGTTTCAGAGCTTCTCCAGGTGATATGGACTACCCAAGACAGAAAAAGTCTTTTCCTGCTAGGAGACAATGGAGAAGTGATTTCCTCCAACAGTATCTCTCAGTTCCCAGTTTTTCCTCGTGAACTTGACATTTTTCCCTAAGGAAAGACAATTTAAAAGTGTCTCATTCCACCTCCCATCAGTTCTGCTGTCTGTGGGGGTTTCCTAAGCTATCCTAAATCCTGCTAGGAAGGAGCCCCTGTCCACCCACGTCCAGGGCACTGGTCCCTGGGGAGGGGAACAGGAGCTCCATCCAGGGGCTAAAATACAAGGGAAAAGCCCTCGTCCCTAGTTCTTAATTCCTTCATCCAGGAAATCTCATGTAGACTCCCCTGAGAGCATAGTCATCTCCTTTGTCTGTTCTCTACTCACAGAAATCAGACAAGATGGGGCAATGTGTTGGGCTAGATGACCTTTTCTTATAAGCCTGATGCAGGAATTACTGAGTGAAATATTATGGCCTGTGTTATGCAGGAGATGAGACAAGATGATCATAGTGATCCCCTTTAGCCTTAAATCTATTAATCTTTTCTTATGACTCAAATATCTTATTCTGTTGCTTTATGTGCCTGTAACGGGTACAATGAGAGGCGGTGTTCACTGCTGATTAGAACAGAAGATTCAACGCACAGATCTCTGGGTTCTAATCTCAGTTCTCTCACTAACTTGCTATGTGATTACCCTTCATCTCCAAATGGTGAGAAAGATGGCAAGGTAAGAGGAAGGACTGTCTTGTGGCTGGGCACTAGCCTAGGACTTGGGAGACATAAGTTAAATTCCCTGCTCTGCCACAGACTTGTGTGTGATTTGGGCAAGTCACTTAGTCTCTCTGAGCCTCAGTCCTCCATCTGTAAAATGGAGACATAGGCGCAGACTCCGTGGGTGCTGCGGGGCTGGAGCACCCACAGGGAAAAATTAGCAGGTGCTCTCCATCCACCAGCAGCCAAGCTCCCCCTCCTTGCCTCCTCCTTCCCCAAGTGTGCCATGTCCCCACTCCTCCCACTCCCAGCTCTTCCCACCCACCGCCTAACAGCTGTTTGGCAGCATTTAGGATTTTCAAAGAGGGAGGGGGAGGAGTGGGGACACGGTGCGCTCGGGGGAGGAGGCGATAAAGAGGCAGGGACTTGGGGGAAGGGGGTGGAATTGGGGCAGGGCGGGTCCGAGCACCCATGGGGCAGAGGGGAAGTTGGCGCCTATGAATGGGGATAATAGCACTTCCCTTCCTCACAGGGATGTTGTGATGATAAATACATTAAAGATTGTGAGGTGCTCAGCTATTGTGGTGAGAGTGGCCATAGAAGTACCTAGGCCTGGTAATCTGTGTGTCTCTTATTTCCTTTTTACAGATAGATTGGTTAATATTCTGCCTGCCTCAGCCGTGTCAAGTGGCTTAGTCCATTAATGTCTATAGTTCTCTGAGGTCTTCCGTGGAAGTCGTCATGGAAATGCAAAGCACCATTATTTCAGTAAAAGAAAACTAATAAGAACAGTTACAAGGAAAAAGATTCTTTGACTACCAAAAGGGTTTTGACCATTTCCCAGCAATAGCTGTAACTGTTGTATGATCTGCTATTAAACGAATGAAACATAGAACAGTAAAAAGAAAAAAATCCCTCATTATTTACTTGGAGCCTGATCATGGGTGAGGTAATATCTTTTATTGGACAAACTTCTGTTGGTGAAAGAGAAAGCTTTTGAGCTTACACAGAACTCTTCTGCAGATCTGGGAACGGAATTGAGGCTTTGACTACACTACATATTACTTCTGTATCACGTAAGTTGCTCAGGGGTGTGAGCAACTCACACCCACGAGCGACGTAAGTTATACCAACCTAACCACTGGAGTGGACAGCACTATATCGGCAGGAGAGCTTCTCCTGCTAATATAGCTACTGCCTCTCACGGAGGCAGGAGTTAGCCAACAGGAGAGCTCTCTCCTGTCAACTTAGAGCATCTTCACCAGAAGCACGTCAGTGGCTCAGCTGCACTGGTATGCAGCTGCTGTAGTGTAGACATACCCTCAGAGTGTCACAGCTAAATACAAAGGTGGAACAGATTGTTAAGCATAAAGAGTTAACACATTTCAAGAGACCATTTAAGATTAAGCAGGCAGCTAACACTTCTGCAATCATAGGACAAAAGAGGGTTCATAGGTTATAAATTGTTGTAATGAGCCATAAATCCAGTTGTGGAGTGATTGTTTTGTGAAAAGTGTTCACCCATGGGTAATATAGTGTTTTTGTCTTATTTTTCCTGAGAGTTCATTCAAGAGCATAGCTATTGTCTCATTTCACCCACATAGTTGTTACGGGGGCATTTAGTGCAATGGATGTTGTGATAGGCATGCAACCTTATTTGCATCCTTAGTAGGGGTGACACATGGCCAGAAAGGGTTAAGCATCCTGCAGGATAAATGACCTTGTAACTGGGTTGGCACCCACCTCTCATGAGTGCCCCCTTCTGGTTGGGCAGTTCTGTGTTCTTTAGTTCTGGTGACCCCTTTCGGTGGTTCTCAAGTGGGTTTGTCAGTGACACAGCACTCCGGCTGAGTCACACTGTCTGCCTGTTAATCAGCCTCCCCAGGCTCAGTCCCTACTCAGTCCTAGCAACCAGCCAGGAGTTCCCTCAATGCTCCCCCAGGCAGCCAGGCCTGCAGTCCTTTCTGCTCCTAGCAGCAACTGACTACTGCTCTGCAGCTCCTTTTATATGGCCCTCCTGGGCCCTGATTGGCTGCTTCCCCTGCAACCACTCTAGCCTGCTTGGAGGACCTCTCCACTGTTCCTTCCGGGATGGGTGTGGCAGAACCCTGAGGCCTCCAGCAGGGGGCCTTTGAGCCTAGTATATCCCATCACAGACCCAAATTCAACCATTAGGGACATATTGGTAGATGATGTTTGTGTGTGTCTACATTGTCGTCAGCCTCTAACAATATATATATGTGTAATCAAACAGTTCCTGTCTAGGCTGTATTCTGTTAATTCAGAGATCAAAAGGAGATCTTAACATTTAAATGAACTGTAAATGTAGTGATATCAAAGAAAGATTAATACAGTGAAGTATATAGCAAATCACCCGCAAATGGTGGAAAACAGGCAATTGCCTTATGTTAATCTGTGTAGCTAATTCCCAGTGATGCTTAGGAAATAGGTCTACTTCAAAGTCTCAATGATTGCCTACTGTTCGCCTAACAACTTGCAGCTGTCAAGAGAAGGCCTGGAACCATATAAAAAACCCTTGGGTCCTGATCCTTTTAATCTCAAATCTGCTTAACATTTATGCAGGGAAAGCTTAAGTTGTAAGACTGAGATCTCCGGTCTCACCTGGATCACCCTGGATATGAACATTGGGCTGAATCCATGGACTAATTTTAAGAACTCTTTTCAACTCCAAAGTTCACCATCTTTACAATGAAACTGATCTCATAACTGTACTCATGTCTGTACGTATACTGATCTTTTTACCCATACTCTCTTTCCTTTTTAAATAAATTTTAGTTTAGTTAATAAGAATTGGCTGTAGCGTGTTTTTGGGTACGATCTGAAACATTCATTAACCTGGGAGGTAATGTGTCCGATTCAGTAGAATTTTCTTATACGATTAATAAGATTTTCAGTAATCCTCTTCATATTTGACTTGGGTGTCTGGGTGGAAGCCCAAGGCTGGGTTGCTAGAAGGGAATTGTGTTTTGGCTTCTGTGTCACCATTAAGGTATTGTAGAAGCTATTTTATGCTGGCTTGATAAATCCAAGTAGTGGACTATCCACCGGCTTTGGGGATTGTTTACCCCATTCTTTGGGGTTTGCCCTAATTGAGTAACCTCAGTATGGGCCGCCATGGGATCCCACAGTAGCCAATACACATTTCTCTGCATTGGTGAGTTAATGATTCCATTGACTCAGCCTTTGGCCCCTCCGAACATCCCAAAGAGCACAACAAAGGAAATAAATGACTGTAGTTAACTTACACTCTATTTCCCCCTTTATCACTATATTAACTGCAGCCAGGTCTATGTATTTATTTATTACTTCAGAGCCATTTTCCTGGTGATGCACAGGGAGCATTGCACAGAAACGATTTATAGTCACCGGCCTACTCTGGATGGATTTGATTTGAAGACAGGTCCAGATTTTTATGCACTTGAGCTCCTGTAGGTAGTTGTGCAGAGAAATCAGTAAGCAGAGTTTCTTAACTGGTGCTTCGTCACTCAATTCCTAACCACCATCCTTAGAACATGGATTTAACACGCTTAATTGTTTGGAAAAAGAACAGGAGTACTTGTGGCACCTTAGAGGCTAACAAATTTTTTAGAGCATAAGCTTTTGTGGACTACAGCCCACTTCTATATGCATATATGCATATATAGAAGTGGGCTGTAGTCCACGAAAGCTTATGCTCTAATAAATTTGTTAGTCTCTAAGGTGCCACAAGTACTCCTGTTCTTTTTGCGGATACAGACTAACACGGCTGCTACTCTGAAATCTGTTAATTGTTTGGGGCTCCCAGCAGAAAAGAGAAGACCAAACAACTTCAGTTCTGCAACGTCTCTCTCACACAAAGTATTACCAAGGACTTAACAGCATGAGTTACTCAAAAACTAACAAGAAGAAGAAAAGGAAGAAGAACAAGGGGGTTTGAGATGGAAAGTGATTTACTGGGGAGGATTTCAAGATAGATGGATGCTAAGACAGAGAAATGGAGGCGCTGTTCGAATGGATAAAGTGCCACATTGTGGTAGCATGGATTACACTTGAAGGCTAGGTAGGAGCAGAATAGTGCCAGAGACATGTGTGATACAAGAGCCATCCTGGTAGTAGCGGGCAACATGGACACAGTCCATTGGATAGGGTAGATGGGAGGGTTCTCAGGGTACCCAGAACCGTGAGTTGCCTTATTATCCCCTCCCTCCAGCAAGAGGGAGTTGTGCTTGTGGTAGCTGGGTGTCAGCTCCTTGGCACCACCAGCCCTTCAGCCACTCAAATACTCTCCTCTGGGCTCTGCAGAGCCATCCCTTGGGTACAGCGAATCAGGGCGACCGCTCTGGGCCCTGCGGGCCGCTGGTCTGATTGGCCAGCGGCGGATGCAGTCGGTCCCGGAAGTGACAAGTTGGTCCTGGAAATGACGGATTCGTCACTTCTGCCCTGGGCCCAGCACCCCACTAGGGGCGGCCCTGGGCTCTGTCAGCCTTTACTTCCCCTTCACAGGTTAACAACCGGTGCACACCAAGCCCCTTTGAATTGTTCCCCTGTGATATCCAGCCCTTGAAACTGACTACTCGCAGAAAGGTCCAGTTTTAAACCACTGCTCCCGTAAACAACATAGCATTTGTGAGAACTTCTAATACAACAGAATGAGATTTAAGAAAGAATAAAGATTAATTAGAAACAAGAGGGAGCGGTAGAAACAAGCAGTTAGAGTAGAATACAAAATCATAAAATGCAAACCTGGGTCTCCACTTATCAATAGTTAGCTTCCCTAGCTAACGGATTTCCTCCTACTCTCAATGTTCAGTCTGTTGCAGAGCTGGCTGGTTTCTCAGGAACCAGGATCCAAACATCCATCCAAGCATCCCTCTTTCCCCGCCAACAAGGGTTTTCTTCAGTGACTGGCTCCAGAGTGTCTTTCCCTACACTCAGTTATATGGAAAAGTCTTTTGTTTCTATTCATAGGCAGGATGAATCCCACCTTGTAGAGTTGCTTTTCTACCTTTAAGTGGTTTTGATTGTTCGTCCTTGTCTCCGACAGTTTTCCATTGACCATTCTGGGATGTGGCCATGATAGACTACAGAACTGTGCGTTACCTTGCTGGCTGACCAGGTAGGGGTGACAATTCCTTCTTGCTTGAATGGGTCATCTAATTTGAGACACGTTGCCTCCAATTGACTAATTCTACTTCAAGTCCATAAAGCATGCGTTCAATATAAAAACATTATTCCTTAAAATGTTACCCATACAGACATCTCACAAGGATTATGGGACTTGACAAGTGACGAGCTTTCTGTAGATCCCTTACACGTTACAGGATATTTATCCATACAGAGTAAGACATGTGTTTGGTATAGTGAGTTTATATCAGGTCTGAACGTGAGAGCTGTTTGCAAAGAACTGGAGACCCCTTGCCAAGGGGTCTGGGTCACAGTGGTATACTTGGGCTCATGAGACCAACTTTCTGTTCCCTGCTCTGCTTTCTCTGTGACCTTGGGTAAATCACTAAGTTTCCTACTGTCCAAGTCCCCATCCCTCTCTGTAAAATGGGGATAATAGCATTTTCCTACCTCACAGGGGTGTTGTGAGGATAAATACTTTAAAGACTGAATTGCTCAGATACTATATTGATGAGAGCCATGTAAATACCTGAAATAAGCAGCTAGAGGGAGAGGTGTTGCATGCAAGGTGCTACTGTGTATGTGTGGGTAAGTTAGTGGGTGGAGTGGGGCCAGTCCGCAGCATGCTTTGAAAAGCAGGAGTATGGCTGAGAGATACCTAGGAAGCCAGCAGAGGGGGGAGGGAGTGCTGTATCACTGTCTATAGCAGGGGTGCCAAACTTACTGACCCTCCAAGCCACATATGACAATCTTCAGAAGTTCAAGAGCAGGGGCGCACTTGCTGGGGCTTGGAGCTTCAGCCGCATCGGAGGCACGTGATGGGGCTCAGGGTTTCAGTCCTGCTCTTGCAGAAGCCTCGAGCCCCAGCAGGTGCACCCTACGGGGCTGAAGCCCTGAGACCCCCCCTCCCTGCTGCACAGAAGCCCCACCACCCCGCTGCAAGGCAGAGGACCCGAGCTCTCCCTCTCTCCCCCCCCCCCCAAAGTCTGGTAAATGGAGAAGGATGGGGAGCAGGGGTAGCGCCGCAAGCCACACTTTAATGGTAAAAGAGCCACATGTAGCTCACGAGCCAGTTTGGCCACCCCAGTCTACAGCTAGAGATTTGCTTGGCAGTAGTCTATACTACCCTCTAAGTATATTCATCACAATGCACGTTCCCTAGTCTCTGAATCCCTTCTTGGCTTTCCAGGCACTTGGTAGATGCTGGGCCTGATAAATCAGAAATAAAATGTAAATACTTATGTACTCAGTCTTTGTTACTAAATATAGCACAGCTCTATCTGGAATAATAACCTCACCTGCAACCAAATTACGTACAAACACAAAGGAAAGAATTTGTTTTCCCAACGGCATCAATTAGTTAAAATAACTGTAACACTCCAGCTGATAAACTGGATGAAAACGCCTCCCCATCTCTCACTATAAGGGGGCAATTTTCCAAAGTTAGGGGCTTGGGGAGGAGGCCCAAGCTCTGGAACTCCACTCAGATCAAGAGTAATTCCAGGGTGGTTAATGGAATTACACCAGTGCAAAACTGGCACAAGTGAGAGGAGGATCAGGCCCAAGATTTTTTAAATATTCCTCAACAAGTAATTTTTAAAAAAGAATTTGCTTGGTGGTGAAGTAGATAATGGGGGCAGTAAACTTTGGTGGTAAATTTAGAATCTTTCTCCCCTTTATTTAGCTAACCTCTGCAAAACCCTATGATTTACTCTTAGGGTTTGTCTTCACTGGAGATTAGTTTCCTTCAGAGCATGCTGTGCCATGTAACTCATATCTGTGTTTTGTCTCTATGTCTTGGGTCAGTTTGGGAATCCCTCACTCCCAGTTACTCACATAAGTAGTGCCAATGAAGTCATTGAGTCTACTCATGTGAGTAAATGCACATCACTGGGAGTCAGGGGGTTTCAATTAGCCACTTCTAAACTGAGATGGGTCCAGAGTGGTCCCATGGATCTGAATCCCTCTGCACTTGAGTTCTGATCTCTCCAACTTGGGCCGCTCGTTAAAATGAGACAAACCTGAACCCCGTCTTCAGACTTCCCCCAAATTTGAGGCAGTCCAACTTCAGATCCATTTCTGGCTCCCAGTATAATGAACTGTGGCTGCTTGTACAGATACCCCAGTCATCAGCAGGAATCAAGCCTGTGGGCTTCAGTACAGTAGTAATGTGTCTGTGCCGATGCTCCAGTGTTTGATTGCTGTTGAGAACCAGGATGCCTGTCTGTATGCACAGCCCCAGTTTGGTACAAAATGCTACATTAGATGAGACTTGAACACCTGCGGACATCACTCTGCACTAACTCGAACAGAAGAAATACGTAATACATTAGGACTCAGTACTTGTAATCATGCCAGCCTCTTGTTGCTAGTCGCAGTGACTAATGACCTGCTACTTACTCACAGATAATAGCTTCTCCTTTAGCTCAAGTAGTAGGGATGTGCACTTTTGGTATTGACAGTCACAGGTTTGATTCTACCACCCGTAGTTAAGCAGCCACAGGTCAGTACATGAAGTTTGCAGCTTGGTCCCATCCCTACCTGTACATGATGTTTCAGATATTACTCTATGTCCTAAATGAGTGCTGCATCACTGCAGAGGGAGAATTAACTAGCTAAATAGGATTATCCCTTGGCCCCGAAGGTACATTAGATACGCAATACCTGTGATGTATCTGGCTTTTAGAGCTGCATATTTCTGTCTGATTTGTGTAATGTACTGGAATGAGTGACATATTTTCCCACATCAGTGGAACATTTTTTACAGTATACTCTCATTCCTCCAGAGCCCTCTTATCTAAACCTCTGCATTATCCGAGTCCTTTCCTTGTCCCCCAGCATGAGATGTGCACCCTCTTCCGCATTTGGATAATGGCGGGGTTTGGATAATAGAGCAATAACACTCAGCCAGGACTGCGAGGAGGAGGAGGAGACGACGACCCTGGCAACAGGAGAGGCCACTCTGATGATGAATGGTACCTGCAGCAGTGCAGGGAGCCCTTTGCAGCTCCACCATCATGGGAGTGAGCGAGCAGGGCCATGCCAATGGGGAAGCAGAGGACTCCCTGTGCTGTCACTGGGCCGGTGACAGCAGATCCCTGCAGGTGCGAGGAAGGATACAGGCCTGCTGGGGGCAGAGCAGTGTCCAGAGCAGGACCAGAGCACCCCTTGCACCTGTAGGGATTGGTTGTCACCAACCCTGCAGCAGTGCAGGGAGCTCTCTGCAGACCTGCCATCACGGGAGTGAGTGACAGAACAGAGATCCCCAGTCAGGACTGAGAGGAAGAGACTCTAGCCACAGGGATGGCCACCGCACTACCACATGGCTCCTTCCTTCTCGATTATTCAAACTCCCGACCATCCAAATAAATTCCATGACCCCCAGGCTATTCAGATAATGGGGAATACATGGTAGTAAGTTACAGGGTGTTCATGTAATGTTCATCCTTCTCATTGTTAATAATGCTAGGCAGACTTGCAGCCCCTCACTAATGACACACTTCACATTAAGCTCTTCGCCTCCTTCTATTCCCACTGAGTTCAATGGCAAAACTTCCACTGACTTCAATGGGGGCAGCATCAGACCCGTACGCTTATATTTTTAGCAGCCAGAATTCATCTAATCAAACTAAGTAATCAACATTAAATGCACAGAAAGTGATTTGACTATTTAGTCAATAAAGTTCCATTTCACATTTAATTGAGTTTACTAAAGAACATAATGAAATCAACACAGCCCAGCTAATTCAACTTTGTGTTTTTTGTTTAAACAAGAGAAGGGCCAGGCTATGGCTGGTGGATGAGCCTGAGGAAGCAGCAGGGTGAGAGGGAGAGTCAGTGCTTTGTTTTTTTAACTTCACCTCTCGCTCTGCAGAATCCCTCTCTGACACTAAGACATAAGTGACGACTCCATGGGTACTCCAGCCCTGGAACACCCATGGAAAAAAATTAGTGGGTGCTTAGCACCCACTGGCAGCCAGCTCCCTGCCCACCTGCTGATCAGCCCCTCCCCCTCTCTCCCTCCCAGCCCCTACTGCCTGCCAGAATCAGCTGTTTCACAGCATGCAGGAGGCTCTGGGAGGGAGAGGGAAGACTGGGGATAGGGCATACTGGGGGGAGGGGGTGGAACTGGGGGCAGGGAGAGGCAGGGCAGGGGCTTGGTAGATGGGATGAGGTGGGGGCAGGGCCTGGGGTTGAGAGCACCCTGGGCCCAGAGGAAGCCAGCACATATGCCCTAAGGTGCCCCTATAGCCCCCTAACACGGAGACCTCTGTTCCCCACTGTAAGTGATTTGGCCACCCCAGCACCTGCTTATGGCCGAAGTGTCTCTGCAGTGCCCTGTTCTTTATCCCTCTGGATCCCTAATTTTCAACCAATGACCCCCACTCCTTACCCTGTTATTCCTTAGTTGCCCCCATGCTCATTTGAACCCCAGGTTCAGTAGGTCCTCCCCTAAGGTTAGGAGAGGGGCCTTTAGATGCACTGGGGCTTGTGCCAGCCCACCTCCCAGAATTCAATAAGGGCCTGCTCTTTATCCTCCCTCTTCCAGGCCCTTTTACACAGACTCCATGCTTGCTCATCCTATCCCCACTCTTATTGAATCAGGGTTTATTCAGACAAAACAAACTCAAAAATAAAACTCAAAGGCCCAGAAGTGTGTCCCAGGGCATGGCTCTTACCTCTGAGCCTGGACAAGCAAGAGGGTTCCATCACAGTCCTTTTATCAGTCTTAGGAGATGAGCCACTCTGGGACTCATCTGACAGCTAACCTGCTCAGAACTGATTCCCTTACTGACTTCCCAGAGTCAGCTCTACTCAAGAACTACTTCAGCTCCCTGGTTGAGGTTCTCTCCCCACACCAGGTGTTTGTGGTTTGCTCATTTTAGCAAGCCTGCTTCAGTCTCCTGCAGCCAATTCCCTTACTCAGGGGCGGCTCTAGGCACCAGCAAAGCAAGCAGGTGCTTGGGGCAGCCCATTTGCAGGGGCAGCAGGGATCCAGCATGGGAGCTGAGAACCAACAGGGGGCCCTGGGAGCTGTAGTTCCTTGGTTAGCTCCCTGCCTATAGAGCCAGCCCTGGAGCAGGGAAAGAACTACATTTCCCAGCATTCCCTTGGCCACTACCAACAGGAAAGAGGGGGAGGGAGTGAGGTAGCTGAGACCTCATGCTGCAGTGAATGGAGAGCTGCCCTGTGAGTAGGGATACCATATTTTAACATTCAAAAAATAGGACACTCCACGGGGAGGGAGGGTAGCCCCACCCTGCCCCCACCCACTCCCTCCAACTGCCCCCCACAGAAAACCCAACCCATCCTGCTCCCTGTCCCCTGATCACCCCCACCTGGGACCCCTGCCCCTAACTGCCCCCCAGAACCCCACCCCCTATCTAAGCCTCCCTTCTCCTTGTCCCCAACTTCCCCCCAGGATCCCACCCCCTACCTGTCCCCTGACAAACTCCCGGGACTCTCATGCCTATCCAACTGCTGCCGGTCCCCTGACTGCCCCCCTGACCCATCTAACCCCCCTTCTCCCTGTCCCTGACTGCCCCCCTGAACCTCCGCCCCATCCAACCCTCCTGCCCCCTTACCGTGCCATTCAGACCAGCGTGTCTGGCTCCACGCAGCGCCAGACACACTGCTGCATACATGCTGCCGTGCTCCCCCGCAGTGCCACAGCCGCCCCCCCCCCCCCGCACCTGCCTTCCAGATTTGAACACATCAAAATTCAGGAGTGCTCAAGCTCATTTTGGGCAGCTGTTACTTCATTTCTCCCAAATCAAATATACTGATCCACTGTAACTTGCTGTAGAAAAAGTAGGATAAAATTGAGCAAGAAATGCTTCCCAGTGGTTATTAGGACTGGAATTGCTATTTTCAACAGCCATTGCCTTTTTTGTTTGTTCGTTTGTATAAAAGGAAGATAGTGATATTGCATTGGCAAATTCCCCATAGAAAGAAAGGGAGGAACAAAAGAATAATAAAGGCACCTCAACTTTTCTTCATTTATGTAGGACAGTCTTATAATAGGCATCCAGATACCCTCCAATCACACAAGCTGAAAATTGTTCCACTTTACTGCAGTTCTGTAACAATATGGGAACCAGTCCTGTCTGTGTTCTGTGCACATCTAAAATTCCTGCTGAATGACCTGCCGTGGGAGCGAGTTACCAGTGACCCAGGGCTGCGGCGGAAGGAGGGTGCAGGTAGGGGGGAGAGAGCCCAGGGCTGGGGCGGCAGGAGGTGTGTGGGGGGGGGGAATGAGGGAGCCCAGAGCTGGGGTGGCAGGGGGTGTGTGTGTGTGGGGGGGAAGAGACTGGGCTGGGGCAGCACGGGGGGCCGGTGGGCAGCCAAAATTTTTTTTGCTTGGGACGGCAAAAAACCTAGAGCCGGCCCTGCCCTTACTCCCTTTGCTCACTCACGTTGACCCTAGCAGGATTTTGGGTTGAGCTGGGTAGAAATGGGAGAGTAGCAGCTGGCTAAAGTACATTGTTTGGGAGTCTGTTAAAAAGTGGAGATTGCAACACACGCACTCTCTGGACCAAGAGCGATCAGCGAGGTGGTGCTGCTTGCTGGTCTGAAACCAATTTAGTTTAGTGAGTCAGAGCACTGGATTACTAGGCAGGGTACTTCATTTCTTTTAGTCAATCAATAAGCTTTGCAAATACTCCTGCTTTAAATATCATTTTATTTCAAACAACTGATTGTTTGAAAGCCTGTTAACCTTCAGACCTTGCTTCTGGATTGGCCACATGAGGCCTGTTCTAGCTTTAAGGACTGCAATCTTTGTTTTGCTTCACGGTCCTCCTCTTTGAGCCTGCCTGGAGCTCATCGAGCTCAATCAATGTTTTTTTTGTTATCAATAATTAATTTTGGGGTTTGGTGGCTGAAGCACAAAAATCCCCCCCCAGAATTTATTTCAGGTCAACCCAAACGAACAATTTTTGTTTCTTTCCAAAACAAAGAACTAAAAAAAAAGTTTGTTTTGGGCTGAACTAAACATTTGACTTGAAACTAAACATTTTTGGTTATTTTTCCTTCTTTTTTTTAGCTAAATTTAGCTAAATTTCAAAAAGAAAGTTTCAAAACAAGAAGGCAAAACATGTCATTTCAAAAATATTAAAATGTTTTGTTTTGACAGTTTCTAAATTTTGCCTTTGCCAAAACAATTTGCTGAATTTGACTTGAGGCTGCATTTTTTTCAGCATATAAACTATTGCTGGGGAAAAAAATTCGCTCAGCTCTAGTCCTGACCTTTGGGGTCCTGAAATATGTTTCATTGCTATATTTACTATTATGATGCTCTACTATATGATTCATATGAGCCGTACGGCACACTGCGCTGTTACGTCAGGGAAATCCATTGTAGTGCTCAAAAAGTGAGGGGCTAAGAGTAGTAGAAAGAACCAGGCATAGGGTCCGTGTAAACTCCATCCCCTTACCATACATATACATGTCACCTGGGGAATTTCTCACCACCATCTCAGACAGAGGAGTCTTCAGTAGGACATCATTCCTGCCTCTCTGAACATGGTAGCACATTCCTGGTCACATTCCCAATATTGACAACCCCAAGTGTTCAAAAATCATGAGTCAGGCCCCCCAAAGTCCTGAGATTGCTTTAAAATAATTAGATTTTAAAAAGGGGAGGGTTGTTTTCCAGTTTACAGTGCACTTGAATCGGGTTTTCAAGCTTTTCTCCCCAATCATGAGAGCTAGAATTTAAATAAAAGAAAGCTGAGGTTTTCATGCAATCTCTTGATTCCAGCAGCTGGAGCCTTAAGAAACACATCAAATATTGCAAGATATCCAGCCTTGGTATCACACCCAGCTCAGCCTTTCTGGGCAACTGACAGAGTGACACCATGTTCAGAGAAGCAGGAATGATGTCACACTCAGGACTCTGTCTGAGCTGGGAGTGAGAAATTCTCCAGCTGATGTGGAGTATATGTGGTCGGGGAGGATTACACAGATGTTATGCCTGGTTCTTAGCTACTGCTGTTAGCCCCTCACTTTTTGAGCACTACAATGGATTTCCCTGATGTAAGAAGGGTAGTTTGCCACACAGTTTATAATAATCATATCGTCTAGCATAAAATCATCTCAGATTAAGTTTCTGTTAATTATATGCCTCTCCTGAGACATCAGTCCACAGAAAAGAGCCTCGTTGCTTTCCGGAGTGTGCGGCTCTGCCCCTCATACTTTTTTGCCTAGACAAGATGACTGGGAGATGTTTCTCTTTGAGAAATATGAATAAGGCACCTGATCCCTTGAGATGCAAGAGAGCTCAGTGTACACAGAAGATTGTATTCTTTTCACTTGTTTTGAAAACCTTGCATATTTGTCAGTGGGGTGGAGGGCAGGGGAGGAAATTAGGCACACACCACTATTTTCACATTGCTTTTCATATTATTGGAGAACATATGGATCAGGTGCTAGTGCAAGGAATGAAGGCATGTGACATGGCAGACATACTTAAAAATATTGGTGCAAAGTAATCCAAATTGGAATATGCAATATTTTAAAACTAGCAGTGGGGTTTTGAACCTACAGGAGCACTGAATAGTTGAAGAACTTCAAAAATATTCCCCCAGGAGAATAAAAGAGAATTGCATACACAGCAAGAGACCTATATAGTGAGAACAAAATCCCCCTGACTGAAGAGATCTATGCTGTTGCAGATGTGAAAAGGATGTTGGATTGCAGCTCAAAACTGCTTTGTTGGAGGTAAGCAATGGTCCACCAGAGTAGTCTATTCCCTGCACAGCCCTTTCAGTAACCGTCATACCTAACCACAGCACCCAATATGACACCCTGCACCTCCCTAGGTCAAATTCTGTCCTGATATAAGCAGTTATAGCTCCACTGGTTCTCTCGGAATTGCGCCTGCCTACACTAGGTCTGAATTTGGCCCCGTGACTGAAATGTCTCTCGTCCATGGATGTTTTCTGCTTCAGATACTAGCTCTATGACAGCAACATCATGGGTTACTGGCAGATAAATTAGTTAAAGCTTAGTCCTGTCAAAACAGCCTAGATAAGGAGACTTGAGTGAAGCCTATTGTGCAAAACTGAACTTGTCTGTGTGGGAGCTCTACTGGAATAAGATGGATCTGCTCATGGATAGTAGTTTTTTTTCTACAGAGCTTGTGAAACTGCTTAGCTAGAAACCTGTGTTTTGGATACCAAGAGTCCTGAGCTCATACTGCTTCTGCTTTGTTTGTATAATATGTGTTATGGGTGGAGGGAAGTGGCTTGGATAAATGTCAGAGCTAGCTAATCTCTTTGCTCAAAGAGTTGAAAGGTTTTGATTCACTTCCTAAAGAAAATCCAGGCCCCTTTGCACTTCCTGGTTTTAGCAGAAGCTCTGATAATGAAATACCACAATGTGACCTTTTTGTCTCAGGAAAGATGAGAAAACCTGTCCCTGTGAGATTTCTGAACTGGATTTCAAAACCACAGCAGTTCAAGATAATCATGGAATCAAAACTCCAGAGTGTTTTGAGCTTTGGCCATCACTAATGGCAAGACTTAACAGATAAGTTTTTTGCAACTGCCCCTCAGCCTGACATTTATTCATTGATGTAATTATAAAACTAAAGAAAACCAATACATGCAGACATGTATATTAAAGTGGCGTCTATTTGATCAAATTTTTCTTGCCTACCTTTGGAGATCTCTTGTCTTAATTTCTCTTCAGAGACGGCATTGTGCCTACCTATATCTTTATACAGCACATAGTACAAGAGGGCCCCAATCCTGACACAATCTGGACACTACAACCAGTTATATTAACAAAAATACATGGTAAGCCATAGCATGTGTAAACTACATTATGTAATAGACATTTCAGCCTCCTGATTCACTCTCTCTGAACAGGTAAGTTTCTATGGTGTCTGATTGCAGCCTATTCACTTGTTCACGCTTCTGAAGACTGAATAATTCAGACTGTTCTGTGATACTACAAAGATCATTCAAGTAACAGATTGAAACCTATGTTGACTTTATAGGCATAGGTGCTGGAACTAGGGGTGCTGGGGTGCTGCTGCATCCCACAGCTTGAAGTGGTTTCCATCATATACAGGGTTTCCAGTTACAATGTCTCTCAGCATCCCCACTATACAAATTATTCCAGCACCCCTGGGTATAGGCCCTGGCTGTGTGACAGCAGTCAACATGCCCTGCAACAGGAATAGAGAACCCAAGACATAGATGCAGGACGAGTTGTTAAGAGCCTGAACAAACACGTTATGAGATCTCAGGGCACATTACTGAAGTGAAGTTTAGTGTTTCTGGAAAGTACTACGCTCATAGCTCCCGAAAGAGTCCAGTGCAGCTTCTCCATCAGGGCACATTACTGAAGTGAAGTTTAGTGTTTCTGGAAAGTACTAGGCTCATAGCTCCCGAAAGAGTCCAGTGCAGCTTCTCCATCGGCACAGTTAATCCATCTTCGCGAGAGGCGGAAGCTATGTTGACAAGAGAAGCCCTCCCGTCAACATAGCGCTGTCTTCAGCAGGGGTTAGGTTGGTATAAATGCATCTCTCAGGGATGTGGATTTTTTCACTGTAAGTTATACCAATGTGAGTTTATAGCGTAGTCCTAGCCTCAGCTCTGGGCCTCTCTGTGGAGATTGTTACCAAGAGGCTCAGCTACTGCTGCGGCGGGAGGGAGATTTTTGTAACACAGGAACCTATTCCCAGGGAATTGGACTGAGACCCTCAGATTACTTCTCAGAGGCTGCAACCATCAGATGGTAAGAGTAGGAATGGTCAAAACATTTCTGTAGAAACTGCTTTTTGATGGAAAAATTGGGATTTTGACTAAATGCAATTTTCTGTGGCATGTGCTTCCTTTCTGAAGAAAATTTCATCTTGTCAAAAACCTGAAAATTTTTGGCCAAAAACCGATAGTTTTTGATTGAAAGCATTTCAGCTTGGGGGCTTTCCGACTTTTGATAAAAAGTCAAAATTTCCAGAAGAAAAATTCCTATTTTCCAACCAGATCTGGGTAATAGAGAGGCTCCTTTTGCAACAATGTGATTTCATGACTCAGAATATCTCCTCCTGCAAAAGATGTACTTGTGGATATTTTTCCCCCCTGAAGCACTTTTCAACTCTTTTGTGTCAGACATCGAAGCAACTGTTCCTTATTAACATGCTCTTCAGATTCCAGTTTGAACACTTGTAACCAGCAGTAAAGTCACAGCCCCGTTTCTATTTTCTGGTTGAAAATATCTGCCTCATTTTATTCTAACGCAGTCAATAATTAAGGATGTTTGTGGGTTTTGAAGACCATGGCATTGCGTCATGAGCAACAGACTGATTAAATCAATTAGGGGGAAATAAATTTCCATCATTCACCTACAGTTCTCGTGACCAGTGAACATTCATTTCATTAGCTGTGCTAACTGATTCACAAGGCAGGGGACTAAATGACTGTCCATGGAGGTAAGTCTAAGGCCTGGTCTACACTATGACTTTAATTCGGATTTAGCAGCGTTAAATTGAATTAACCCTGCACCCGTCCACAAAACAAAGCCATTTATTTCGAAATAAAGGGCTCTTAAAATCGATTTCTGTACTCCACCCCGACGAGCGGAGTAGCGCCAAAATCGATATTGTCATTTCGAATTAGGGTTAGTGTGGCCACAATTCGATGGTATTGGCCTCCGGGAGCTGTCCCACAGTGCACCATTGTGACCGCTCTGGATAGCAATCTGAACTCGGATGCACTGGCCAGGTAGACAGGAAAAGCCCCGCGAACATTTGAATTTCGTTTCCTATTTGCCCAGCGTGGAGAGCACAGGTGACCACAGATAGCTCAGCTCATCAGCACAGGTAACCATGCAGGCCGATAATCGAAAAAGAACACCAGCATGGACCGTACGGGAGGTACTGGATCTGATCGCTATATGGGGAGAGGATTCAGTGCTCGCAGAACTTCGTTCAAAAAGACGAAATGCCAAAACTTTTGAAAAAATCTCCAAGGACATGATGGAGAGAGGCCACAATAGGGACTCAGATCAGTGCCGCATGAAAGTCAAGGAGCTCAGACAAGCCTATCAAAAAACAAAGGAGGCAAACGGTCGCTCCAGGTCAGAGCCGCGGACATGCCGCTTCTACGCCAAGCTGCAGGCAGTTCTAGGGGGGGCCGCGACCACTACCCCACCTCTGACCGTGGATTCCGAGGCGGGGATAATCTCATCAGCTACACCTGAGGATTCTACGGACAGGGAAGAGGAGGAGGAGGAGGAGGAGGACGAGGTTGCGGAGAGCACCCAGCACTCCGTTCTCCCCAACAGCCAGGATATTTTTCTCAGCCTGACTGAAGTACCCTCCCAACCCTCCCAAGCCAGTATCCAAGACCATGACCCCATGGAAGGGTCCTCAGGTGAGTTTACCTTTGAAAATATAAAACTTGTTTTAAAAGCAAGCATTTTTTTAATGATTACTTTGCCCTGAGGACTTGGGATGCATTCGCGGCTACTGGAAAAGTCTGTTAACGTGTCTGGGGATGGAGCGGAAATCCTCCAGGGACATCTCCATGAAGCTCTCCTGGAGGTACTCCAAAAGCCTTGCCACAAGGTTTCTGGGCAGTGCAGCCTTATTCCGTCCTCCATGGTAGGACACTTGACCACGCCATGCTTGCAGCAAGTAATCTGGTATCATTGCATGACAAAGCCTGGCAGCGTATGGTCCCGGTGTTTGCTGGCATTCAAGCAACATCCGTTCTTTATCTCGCTGTGTAATCCTCAGGAGAGTGATATCGCTCATGGTAACCTGGTTGAAATATGGGAATTTAATTAAGGGGACAGAGGTGGCCGTTCCTACTGGCTGTTTGCCTGTGGCTGAAAAGAAATCCTTCCCTGCAGTTAGCCAAGCACGGAGGGGGGGGGGGGGGAGGAATTGGCCCTGAGCTTTTCGCGTTTGGCTAGCAGGGATCTTCCCTGTTACCAGCCACGCGGTGGGGGGAGGGGTACAGCAGTCATCCCAGATAATTCATGGCAGGAGGGAGAGGCGGGGGGGTTAGTTTGGTTTCTGCCGGGATCTTCCCTGATACCAGCCACGCGGTGGGGGGAGGGATAAAGCGATCATCCAGAGAATTGGATGGGGGGGGGTAGTTTGTTTTCTGCTGCTGAATGTTAACAGGAAAACCGCAGCACTCAACGGGCTTTGCTTGGTATGTGGGAAAGGAGGGCGCAGAAGCCGAAAGACAATGGCTTACCATGGCCGCATGCAAGCTGAATTCTGTTGCCCGGATCTGCGTCTGTGATCTCTAACACCAAAGCCACAGGCACTCAATATTAAGATGGAAAATGCGACCTTGTACTGAAATCACATGTGCTATGTAACGTGAATAGTGTTGTTCACCATGAAAGAGTATAAGTATTGTTCTGTAAAATGTATCATTTTTAAAACTTCTCTCCTTTTTTTCAACCCTCCCTCCAGCAGCTGCAAATTTTTCAAGCCTCCCTCCTCCGTCCCGAAGGCTATCTCAGATAAGGCGATGGAGAAAGAGGACGCGAGACAAGATGTTCACGGAAATAATGGAATGCACCTGCAATGAAAGAGCTCATTTGCATGAGTGGAAGGACACGGTATCTAAATTTAGGAAAGATGCCAGTGAACGTGAGGTCATGAGGGACGCTCGAGATGAGAGGTGGCAGGCTGCAACGCTGGGGCTGCTGCGTGATCAAACGGACATGCTCCGGCATCTGGTGGAGCTTCAGGAATGGCAGCAGGATAACAGACTGCCGCTGTATAACCTCCCTCCCCCCTCACCATGTTCCATATCCTCCTCACCCAGACGTGTAAGAACGCGGGGAGGGAGGCTCCATGCACCCTCCCACTCCACCCCAGTGGACAGCCCAACCAAAAGACTGTCATTATATTGAATTTTTTCAGTGGCCTTTTACTTCCCTCCTATCCTCCTCCCAAACCTCACCCAGATTACCTTGTTGGTTCTCTCCCTATGTTTATAATCAATTAATAAAGAATACATGAGTTTTAAATGATAGTGACTTTATTTCCTTTGAAAGCAAGCTGGGGGAAGGGGGAGGGTGGGTTCCTTACAGAGAATGAGTCAATAAAGGGGGCGGGTTTTCATGAAAGAGAAACAAACAGAAATTTCACACTGTAGCCTGGCCAGTCATGCAACTGGTTTTCAAAGCTTCTCTGATGCACAGCGCTTCCTGGTGTGCTCTTCTAATCGCCCTGGTGTCTGGCTGCGCGTAATCAGCAGCCAGGCGATTTGCCTCAGCCTCCCACCCCGCCATAAAGGTCTCCCCCTTACTTTCACAGAGATTGTGGAGCACACAGCAAACAGCAATAACAATGGGGATATTGGTTTGGCTGAGGTCTGAGCGAGTCAGTAACTATCGCCAGCGACCTTTTAAACTGCCAAATGCACATTCTACCACCATTCTGCACTTGCTCAGCCTGTAGTTGAACAGCTCCTGACTCCTGTCCAGGCTGCCTGTGTATGGCTTCATGAGCCATGGCATTAAGGGGTAGGCTGGGTCCCCAAGAATAACTATTGGCATTTCAACATCCCCAGCGGTTATTTTCTGGTCCGGGAAGTAAGTCCCTTGCTGCAGCCGTTTAAACAGATTAGTGTTCCTGAAGACGCGAGCGTCATGAACCCTTCCCGGCCAGCCCACGTTGATGTTGGTGAAACGTCCCTTGTGATCCACAAGTGCTTGCAGCACCATTGAAAAGTACCCCTTGCAGTTTATGTACTGGGTACCCTGGTGCTCCGGTGCCAAGATAGGGATATGGGTTCCATCTATTGCTCCACCACAGTTAGGGAATCCCATTGCAGCAAAGCCATCCACTATGACCTGCACATTTCCCAGAGTCACTACCTTTCGTAGCAGCACCTGAGTGATTGCTTTGGCTACTTGCATCACAGCAGCCCCCACAGTAGATTTGCCCACTCCAAATTGATTCCCGACTGACGGTAGCTGTCTGGCGTTGCAAGCTTCCACAGGGCTATCGCCACTCGCTTCTCAACTGTGAGGGCTGCTCTCATCTTGGTATTCTGGCGCTTCAGGGCAGGGGAAAGCAAGTCACAAAGTTCCAAGAAAGTGCCCTTACGCATATGAAAGTTTCGCAGCCACTGGGAATCGTCCCACACCTGCAACACTGTGCGGTCCCACCAGTCTGTGCTTGTTTCCCGGGCCCAGAATCAGCGTTCCACGGCTATAACCTGCCCCATTAACAGCATGATCTCCAAAGCACCGGGTCCTGCGGTTTGATAGAATTCCATGTCCATATCCTCATCACTCTCGCTGCCGTAGCCTACTCCTCGCCGCCTGGTTTTGCAGGTTCTGGTTCAGCATAAACTGCACGATAACGCGTGAGATGTTTAGAATGTTCATGACTGCTGTCTTGAGCTGAGCGGGCTCCATGCTTGCCGTGGTATGGCGTCTGCACTGTTCACCCAGGAAAAAGGCGTGAAACGGTTGTCTGCCGTTGCTTCCCTGGAGATGGGGGAGGATATACCCAGAACCACCGGCGACAATGTTTTTGGCCCTATCAGTCATTGGGATCTCAACCCAGAAGTCCAATGGGTGGAGGAGACTGCGGGAACTATGGGATAGCTACCCACAGTGCAGTGCTCCAGAAATCGACGCTAGCCCCGGTACATGGACGCACACCGCCGAATTAATGTGCTTAGTCTGGCCGCATACATTCGACTTTATACAATCTGTTTCCAAAATTCGAATTATATAAATTTGGATTAATCCCGTAGTGTAGACATACCCTAAAAGTGCTTACTCAGTGTACCAGAATAAAGAAGCACATTTGGGGAGTACGCATTAGATACAGATTAATTTCTATGGGACCATGAAAAAACAGAGATGGAAAAGATCCTTTTAGTCATTTCTAGTCATTACCTCCCAAAAGCACTTCTTATTAAGGCACAATTTTTCCCTAGAGTTTATTCTCCAGCATTTTGTTCTCCAACTCACTTTCTGCGGCTCCTGCTAACCAATGATAGGCGAACAAAGTAGCATCCTGATTCCTGATTAGCATTCTTAACCTTTTATGTTGCTCTTTCAGATGAGTAGCCCTCCAATGACCACAAAATGCTTGAGTGTGCTATGCAGCATAAACTCATGTAAACCATGTCTTTTCCGGATGCATTTCTATTGATTGTTTTAGTAGAACTAGCTAACGGATGCTAATTATCTTTTACAGTAGAACCTCAGAGTTACGAACACCTCGGAAGTGGAGGTTGTTTCTAACTGTGAAACGTTTGTAACTCTGAACAAAACTTTATGGTTGTTCTTTCAAAAGTTTACAGCTGTCCACTGACTTAATACAGCTTTGAAACTTTACTATGCAGAAGAAAAATGCTGCTTTCCCTTTTTTTAGTAGTTTATGTTTAACACAGTACTGTACTGTATTTGCTTTTTTTTTTTTTTTTTTTTTTTTTTTTGTCTTTGCTGTTGCTGGGTTGCATACTTCTGGTTCCAAATGAGGTGTGTGGTTGATTGGTCAGTTTGTAACATAGCTGTTCGTAACTCTGAGGTTCTACTGTAATTTGAAAATATCACTCAAAGCACTTACATACAAAGAGAGAATATAGACTTCAAAAGTTGGTAGGTACCATCATAACATTACAGTCAGCATGCTCAAGTTGTGGAACATTTCAGTGACTTGCCTACAAAACGATTTAGTTATTTTCTGGATGTAAAGAATAATAGGCCCTGTCTATACTGGCAAGTTTCTGCGCAGCAAAGCAGCTTTCTGCGTTGTAACTCCCAAGGTGCACACACTGCCAAGCCACTTAGTGTGCAGAAACTGCACAGTTGCAGCACTGTAAAAAAACCACCCCAACGAGGCATAGAGCTTTCTGCGGTGGGGCTGCGGTGCCAGTGTAGATACCCTGGTCGATTAAAGCGCTGCGATTAACATCTGGGAGGTGTCTCACAATGCCTGTTCTCACCTCTCTGGTCATCAGTTTCAACTCTACTGCCCTGCCCTCGGGTGACCAACCATCAGCCCCAACCTGTAAATTCCTTTGGAATTTTGAAAGTCCCCTGCCTGTTTGCTCGGTGACTTGTGCAGTGGTCTCAGTGCATCTTTCCAGGTGATCATGCCTGCTAGGATGACCAGATGACAAAGATGAAATATCGGGATGCAGGGCGGGAGCAAAAAAAAAAAAGCCGGAGCGCCACTCCCCGCCACCAGGCAGCAGTGGCACAGCCCCGTCTCCACCCAACTCTCGGCTCTGACCCCCGATACACCCCCAGCTCCCCCACCCCCTCGCTCCCGGGCCCAGCCTGGGCTCCGAGCTGTGCAGCCGAGCCGTGCTCCAGGCCCCTCCTGCAGCTCCTGGTCCAGCTGCTCCTGGGCTCCATCGCCTCGGCCCCGGAGCAGAGGCTGCTCCGCCCCGCCTGGGACACTCGCCCCCGCAGCCCCGGGCAGCCCCTCTCCGGCTGCGGGGAGTTCGGGGACCCACCCGGGCAGGGGGTGAACCAGGCAGCTAGGCCCGGCCCCTCCCAGCAGGAGCGTGTCCGCCCCATGCGGGTCTCCGCCCACCCAGGCCATGCCCACTCCGTGCTGCCCCCAGACCCACCGTGCTGCCCCGGGGGCTGCAGGGCTGGAGCAGCCTCCGCGCGGCGCTCCCTGCCCCGGCCATGGCACGTGTGCAAACCTGGGAGGGAGGAGGAATGCCGCGTGCTTGGGGAAGAGGCAGGGCCAGGACGGGGATTTGGGGAGGGATCCAATGGGGCAGTGAGGGGGCGGGGCTGGGGGTGGGGCCAGGGCAGGGATTTGGGGAGGGATCCAATGGGGGAAGGAGGGGGCGGAGTTGGGGGGGGGCGAGAGCCCCTCCGGGCTCCGCCTGTGCGCCGGAGCGCAGGGCAAAATTGCTTGTTTGTCCAGTGTCCCGACTGATAAACAAGCAAATATTGGGACAGTCCCGATAAAATCGGGACGTCTGGTCACCCTAATGCCTGCTCCACGCACCAGGCAATTCCCCGCTTGGAGCAATGCCGAGCTGCTGGTCCTCATCAGCATTTGGCGAGAGTCCCAGCTGCGCTCCAGTCGTAGGAATTATGATTCCTAGACAGCTTTCATGATGCATGACAGAAAGGGGCCATGACCGGGACACACTGCAGTGCAGGGTCAAAGTGAAGGAACTGTGGAATGCCTACCACAAGGCACGGGAGGCAACTGCTGCTCCGGTGCTGTGCCCATGAGCTGCCGGTTCTACAAGGAGCTGGACGCAATACTCGGTGGCGACCCCACCTCCACTGTGAAGACCACTGTGGATACTTTGGTGGCTTGCATGTCAGTCGAGAGTGGACCGAGTCAGGAGGAGGAAATATTGTACAAGGATGTGGAGGGGGATCCAGAGGCAGAGGATGACTCAGAGGTCAGAGTTGCATGCAGTCAGGAGCTCATTTCTACCCCGGAGGAGCCTAGCCAGTCACAGCTGTTGGATCTTGGTGAAGCGCAAACAGAAGAGGAGGCCCGTGGATTTGATTTTGGGAATCGCTGAAGCACGTTGTTGGGGGCAGGAGGGCTGCAGAAAGCAGGCTTGTGTCTGTATGATGCACGTACCACCTAGGCTGAGCGGCGGATTGATTGATTGATTGTTGATTGACTGTTGATTGACTCCCTCACTTTAAGGGAATCTGCCTCAGAGATCTCCAGGAAACTCTCATGGAGATACTGGGCAATCTGCTGCCACAGGTTCTTTGGCAGAGCTGCTTTGTTTCTTGCCCCATTAACGGTAACTTTCCCGCACCACTCTTATCGTCACGGGCGGGGAAACCATTGCTGCACACATAAGGGCCAGGGCAGAAGCCACAGACTTGGAGAAGACCCTCCCTTGATTTCCTGTTCACCCTCAGCAGTGAGGATATTTTCCATAATGATCACATCATGTGGAAAGTGTGGGGACAGGAATGATTATCTGCCCCACACACACACACACAGTGCTGGCTGTCCCCAAGAACCCCGTGCTCAGTGTACAACAGGGTCCGGGAAGAGTGATTTACTCTGCCCCTGCGGCTACTCACCATTTTGGAGATCTTGTGGCTCATGTGTGCTTGCCTGGGGTCAGCCAGTTAGTGACAGGTATCTGAATAGTGGCTGTGTTTTAAATCACTAAATCAGTGGTCTGTGTGTTGCAAACAATACTGCTTCTGTAAAATGTTGCGTTTAAACTTCACAGAGATGACTTTGAGAGCCCAGCCTCCCTCTTTGTTATCGGCGGCTGAACGGCTGCACAGAATTAGAAAGCGGCCAAGAAGAACTAAGGAGGACTTTCTGTGTGATGTTATGATGCACTCAGTGGTCGAGAAACAGGAATTGAAGGAGTGGCAGGACAGCGAGAAGAGGGACCAAAAGGAGAACGTGGCATGCCAGAATGAAGCCATGGAGCAGCTCTTAAACGTTATGGAGCGCCAAGCAGACACGCTCCAGGCGTTACTAGCACTACAAACCGAGCAGCTTCGCACCCACCCTCCCCTGCAGCCGCTGTCGCAAAACTCTTTCCCATGCTCCCCCCAGACACTGCCAACACACTCTTATTAACCTCCTAGCTCCAGTCTATTCCACTCCTCCCCCTCACAGTCCACCACTGCTGACTCCCACTACCCACTGCACTCAACACCTATCCCTCTGCAGTTTGGTCCTGTTGAAGTACAGTACCCGCTGCATTGTACTCCAAAGGAGAAGGTTGGATATGATCCCTGGACATACACAAATCTTTAGCCATCCCAGGACCCCACTGGGACCTTCCCTTCCCCCATCCCCCTCACTGCTGATGGTGTTTTTGGTTTGACTCTCTCCTCTGGTTGTTGTTTTTTAATAAAAGAATTGTGTTGGTTTGAAATCTTTATTCTATTAATTGAAAGCAAACAGAGCCCTGCAAAGCAACAGACAATTATGTTAAACCTTCATATTGCATCGTCTGCACCAATCACAATCACCTCCAGGCGTTACAAGCACTGCAGTCCCGAGCATAGCAACAAATAAAAGTGGTTCTAAGCTTCAAATTCCTGCCTCAAGGCATCCCTGATCCTCATGGCCTCGCGCTGTGCCCCTCTAATAGCCCTGGAATCTGGCTGTTCAAACTCAGACTCCAGGTGCTGAGCCTCTCCAGTCAAGCCATGAGTGAAGCTATCACTCTTCCCTTCACAAATATTATGGAGCATACAGCACGTGGCTGTAAGCACAGGAATATTGTCATCAGCCAGGTCCAGCTTCCCATAGAGGCAATGCCAATGGGCCTTTAAACGGCCAAAAGCACACTCAACAGTCATTCTGTACTTGCTCATCTCTTTTGTTGAACCTCTCCTTGCTGCTCTCAAGTTGCCCTGCGTATGGTTTCATAAGCCATGGCATTAAGGAGTAGGCAGGGCCTCCCAGGATCACAATGGGCATTTCGACTTCCCCTACGGTGATCTTCTGGTCCAGGAAGGAAGTCCCTGCTTGCAGCTTCCTGAACAGACCAGAGTTCTGACAGATGCGTGCGTCATGCACCTTTCTGGATCAGCCTGCGTTAATGTCTGGGAAACGCCCACGGCGATCCACAAGCACCTGGAGAACCATTGAGACATACCCCTTGCGATTAATGTACTCAGTGGCTAGGTGGTCTGGTGCCAGAATTGGAATGTGCGTGCCATCTATCGCCCCACTGCAGTTAGGGAAGCCCATTTGTGCAAAGCCATCCACAATGTCACGCACATTGCCCAGAGTCACGGTCTTTCGGCGCAGGATGCGATTAATGGCCCTGCACACTTCCGTCAACACGAGTCCAACCGTCAACTTTCCCACTCCGAACTGGTTAGCGACCGATCAGTAGCAGTCTGGAGTAGCCAGCTTCCACAGTGCAATTGCCATATGCTTCGCCAGCAACAGGGCTGCTCTCATTCTCATGTCCTTGCGCCACAGGGCTGGGGCGAGCTCATGAATGTGGCTTTCCTCATCCAAAATTTCTGCAGCCACTGCTCGTCATCCCAGACATGCATCACAATGTGATCCCACCACTCAGTGCTTGTTTCTCGAGCCCAAAAGCGGTGTTCCACTGTGTTCAGCACCTTTGTGAATGCCATAAGCAATCTTGTGTCATAGCTACTACGTGTGGCGAGATCAATGTCGCACTCCTCGTCTTTGTAGTTTAAGGAATAACTCCGCTGCCACTCGTGATGTGTTGGTCAGAGCGAGCAGCATACTGGTCAACTGTTCAGGATCCATTCCTGCAGACCGAAGAGGCAGAGCACACAGTACACAAACCATTGAAAGATGGCGCCAAATGCAGACGGAAGTACAGGGATTGCTGGGATGCGAAGCAATGCATGACAGGGCATTGGGACAGGACCCAGGATGCCCTGCGACCTTCTCCGTCTTCCCACAACTCTTAGCAGCAGAAGAGGAAGAGATGCTCTGTGGGATAGCTGCCCAGAGTGCAATGCTCCAAATACCGCTGCAAATGCTGCAAGTGTGAACACCCTATTGCACAGGCAACTGACAGTGTGAACACACAACAGCAGTTTCCCTTTAGTGCTCTCTGTGCGACACTGTAACTGCCGGCGATGTAACTCTGCCAGCATAGACATGCCCTTAGATACAAAGGCAAAGATCACAACACAGAAGGAACTGACCCTTGAAGTTATGAACAATATGCAACTTGAGGACAGAGATAGACAGCCATAACAAAACAAACACAAGAATCTTCAGGGAAATTGATGAGAGAAAAGACTTCGTTGTTTTTCTATTACGCTATCAAGTACTATCCAGTAAATAGATATCCTAGCAAATCAGATAAACTGTCACTCGACTAAGGCATACAGTGCTTCCAATTACCATGTGGAATATGCAGTCTTGTTGTTTACAATATGCTGGATGCTGAAAGCTATTGGAAAAGGAAGGACTCAATATTAGTAGATGTCTCCATGTCAACAGACACAAGGACAGCATTATTTAAAAAACTGCCACATTTAATCCAACCAATTTTAGAACAGATGATGGATTTATCAGTGACGTTTCTATCTGAGACGCTCTCTATTTGCACATTATAAAGAGACATTGCACACTGTTTGACGGAAATCAAGTGTGAGTGACTGTTTTAAAGTGTTTGTGGGTGAGTTCAGCATTCATTAAAGTGAAGGCATAATAGCTCTGGCTGACGGCAAGCACTGTCCAAGCTTCTCTCACATATGGCTCTGCCAGCGCTCCTCTTTCCTGAGCTAAAGCAACCCTTGCTACTCCCATATAGCTGTGTCAAGGCACTTCAGTCCTAACCCACTATTCTAGTCCTAGAGTGGAAACTGAGACTGATGATAAGTATTGTGTGGATTTGCATTTTTCTTTCAATGTGTGCCAGCGATGAGGAGACTGAGTCCACTGAGTTCATTTTCACGTGTGTTCTAAGGCAGGAGTTCAACGCATGTTTATGCAGGTTTCATTTGGCACTCAGTCTGTCACGGAAATCAGCTTCCCAACGTGAACTTGAATAGTTAGCTCTTTAACAACGCCTAATTCCTGTCTATCGTTTACAAAACCACTTAAACCGTAATTTACCCACATTCTGTTTCTTATCAAATAAGTTTACAGATGGCTAAAACACACTAGGCATGTTCTGAATTGCCTGCAGTCTTCTCATCCTGATGTGTAGGCTCACAAGTGTTTTCTTGAAAAGACAGTCAGAGCCTTGGGCTGTGATTTCATCATATCAGCCATGCAGGGTCTGTCCTGAACAGGACTTGCCTGGGAGAATTGTAAGGAACACCCGGGTGGAAGGAGTGCGTCTGTGAGTCAATACTCAACCAAGGCTGCAGTATGGTACTAAGGAACATTGTGCTACTACAGATATCAGCTATCATATGTGATGAAAAACCAAGGTCTTAACTATTTTATATATATATATGCTCTGAACATGGTTATCTTTTGTTTCAGTTGTTAAAGCCCTAATTGTGTCTGTCTATTGCACATCCCTCCCGCATCACTATTGGCTTGGAACAAATGTGTTGCAACTAATGTTCTAATATTCAACTATGTTCAATTAATTAGTTGATACTGTTTTCACAGAACAAGCAATAGGAGAGTCACTACTGATAAATGTGCTGGCTTATAAACTGGTTAGATTGCTATCTGGATTTCTCACTCTTTGGAATCTATTTTCTATGTTTAATAAAAGTAAACTGTTTTGTCAAAGAAAACCATGTGGGAGATTTGTGATTCTTCAATGCATCAAAGGTTCCCGCACTCCAGTTAGGATTCTCTTTGATAAGTAATGGTTAGATATAAAAGCAACCCCCTCTATATGACAGGATATGGGAAAGCTCAACAGCACGTGATTATAATTGGTAGCTTCTTTTAAAATACTCACGTGATTACTCTGGGTTTGAATGAGAAGACAGTAAAATAGGATTCAGGAAATTAAGCCAATATCGGCTGCAGTATGACCCCACCAAAGTAAACTTCGATTGGACCACTTCTTGACGCAAAGTTTCATTGGTCCACACTTTTACATCAGACGCAGCACAGCAGATCCAGCTTAACCTTTTGCCCAGACACTACAGTAATTATTTTTTAGAAAGGAAACTTCTTGCAGTGGAAGAGCTCCCCACCAGCAGTCTGAGGAGGGTACTTACTCTGTGCTTTTCAACTTGGTTGGCAAGAAAGCCACCCAGTCACTGTCTGAGGATTTTGTCTTCGGCAAGGCAGAGTTGTGAGACCCCAGGGAGCCCTCTCCCAATCCTTTGAGAGTCACTCCGGTGTCTGCGTGTTGTCCAAGCCACACAAACATCGGGTTTCATTATAAACCTAGAATGAAGGCTCGGTTTATAGATATGGGTTGCAGGCATACCTGCAATATAAATTTTCAGCCAAAAAACAGATGGCACTTGTGGTTTGCATCAATTGAAAACATTTATTGTTTTTCACCATTATTTATATATTTGTTTATTTTATGAATAATTAGCTTAAATTTCTAAACAAAACGTCCCTTCAAACTGGAAAACCGGAATTTCTCTTTTGGAAAATGTCAAAATGAAACAGTGAAACAATTCTGAAATGTTTGTTTTCAAAACATTTTCAAGTCAAGAAATTCAGCAAACCAGCTCTTTTCCCACACGCACACACACACAAATCGGTTTCAATGAATCGGCATTTTCCTATAAAAAAAACCATTTTGCCCAAGAATTCTTGATCAGCTCCACTGAATAATAAACTAAATAATCATGCAATATTAGTGGTTTTTTAGGTACCTATGGTAAAGTATAACAATGCTGTAGTTGAAAAAGTAGTATTCTGTAGCCTCATGTATCCTGGCAGCAGCACATCCTGACTCTGTGAATTACCTCCTTCTGTGCACTGACTGAGTCACTGCTGGGCTAGAAGAATCCCTCCCTTCCCTTCGGCAGGAAGATACTATAGAAAACAGTATGTCAATGAGTGGAGATACAGTTTCTGTTGTAGGTCAGTAAGTAGCAAGATGAAGGAAGATAAAAGAATGCAGCTTTTAAATGATGCAAGCCCTATGTTCCAAGGTGTGGAAACGGGAAGAAATTAAAACCAGAGCAGACATAGATGTGCATCAGCAAATCCCAGGATCCCACTGGCAGTCTTTGGTGAGCTCACGGCACGGAAGAAGGCAAGGACTTGTGATATGAGTTTTAATCAAGATGAAACTTTATCAGTCAAATTACATCCAAGGTTCCGGTCAGGGGACAGCCCAGTGCAATCACCCACACCCCATTGATCCTTTGCCAGTTCTTGGAGGCTCCCACCTCAGGGGAGCCAATCATTACACTATGAGGGTCTCTGGGCAGCTATACGCACCTGCTAGCATCCCTCCCTCTTTGGGGGGTTGATTCAAGAGGGAACCTCACCCCCCTACACAGCATTGGCAGGGCGGGCCCCCAGGTAGTGCCACAGCCCCTGATTTGCATTTGGCCCCAGGTGGTTAGACACAATGTCTTCATCTCGAAAGGAGATGCCCTCAGGATGCCCACTGTGTTACCTTTTTAGATCTGGAGCCTAAATCAGTGCGTTCCTGCATCTGCCACAAGGAGGTGCCAGCATCAGCTTGGCTGTCTCCACCAACTCCTCACAGGTTACCTATGAGCTTGGCTAGCTCAGTGCAGAGATCTATACCAGAGAGGTGCCAGCAGAAGGGATCTGGGAAAGATTTCTTTCAGGAGGGGGGTCTCCACTGAATATGCGTTGTAATTGTTTAATGATACCCCATATGAGTTCTCGTGTGACGTGGTAGGTGACAAATAGGGTGTGTGGTTGGAGGGGGTTTTATTCCCATACTAAAGCAGGTTGTATTGGGATATTTGTGTGGCCTGTTCCATGATGTGATTTACTTCTCTGGTGGAGTGTCCTGGTTTGGTGAAGGCAGTTTTAAGTGTGTTAAGGTGTATATCCTGGACTTTCTACTTGGAGCATATTCTGTGGTATCTGAATGCCTGGCTGTAGATAACAGATTTCTTGGTGTGTTTGGGGTGGTTACTGGATCTATGAAGATAGGTGTGGTACTCTGTGGTTTTCTTGTATATAGTTGTCTGTGGAGTTCCATTGCTGAAGCTGATTGTGGTGTCCAGGAAGTCAATGCCGGTCTGGGAGTGTTCCAGAGAAAGTTTACTGGATGGGTGGTGGTTGTTGAAGTTGTGGTGGAAATCTGAGGAAGTTTAAGTCAGCTCTCCAGGGGATGAAAATATCATCCACGTATCTCAAGTAGATCATTGGTTTTGTGGTGCATTTGTCCAGAAATTTTTCCTTAAGGTGGCAAATGAAAAGGTTGGCGAATTGGGGAGCCATCCTAGTACCCATGGCTGTTCCCATGGTTTGGACAAAGTGTTTGTTATTGAATCATAGAATATCAGGGTTGGAAGGGACCTCGAGAGGTCATCTAGTCCAACCCCCTGCTCAAAGCAGGACCAATTCCCAACTAAATCATCCCAGCCAGGGCTTTGTCAAGCCGGGCTTTAAAAACCTCCAAGGAAGGAGACTCCACCACCTCCCTAGGTAATGCATTCCAGTGCTTCACCACCCTCCTAGTGAAATAGTGTTTCCTAATATCCAACCTGGACCTCCCCCACTGCAACTTGAGACCATTGCTCCTTGTTCTGTCATCTTCCACCACTGAGAACAGCCGAGCTCCATCCTCTTTGGAACTCCCCTTCAGGTAGTTGAAGGCTGCTATCAAATCCCCCCTCATTCTTCTCTTCTCAAGACTAAACAATCCCAGTTCCCTCAGCCTCTCCTCATAAGTCATGTGCTCTAGACCCCTAATCATTTTTGTTGCCCTCCGCTGGACTCTTTCCAATTTTTCCACATCCTTCTTGTCGTGTGGGGCCCAAAACTGGACACAGTACTCCAGATGAGGCCTCACCAATGTCGAATAAAGGGGAACGATCCTGTTCCTCGATCTGCTGGCAATGCCCCTACTTATACAGCCCAAAATGCCGTTAGCCTTCTTGGCAACAAGAGCACACTGTTGACCCATATCCAGCTTCTCGTCCACTGTGACCCCTAGGTCCTTTTCTGCAGAACTGCTACCTAGCCATTCGGTCCCTAGTCTGTAGCAGTGCATGGGATTCTTCCATCCTAAAATGGTTATGGGTGAGGATGAAATGGATGAGTTTGGCAATGTGCTTAGGGTGGATTCCTGAGTGTCGTTCATTGTCTTGTAGATATTTGAGGCAGACAGTTATGCCATCACTGTGAGGGATGTTGGTATATAGGGAGATGACATCCATGGTGGCAAGCATGGTGTTCTGAGGGAGGTTGTTAATGTTGAAGAGTTTTTGAAGGAAGTCGATTATGTTCTGGAGAAAACTGGCTCTTTGTGTTGAGTAGTTGAGGGTGGTTTCTATGAGTCCCTATATTCCAGCAGTAAGAGAGCCAAGCTAGATATAATGGGTCTGCCTGGGTTCCCTTGTTTGTGTATCTTGTGATGCATGTAAAGGTCCCTCAGGTGGGTTTGTGGGGGATGAGGATACAGAGTTTCTCTTGGAATTGTTTGGGGAAAGATTTAATGATATTCTTAAATTCCTTGGTAAACTGTGGTGTGGTGGAGTCTTCTCTGAGTTCTTTATAGAAGATGGTGTCAGAGGATTGTCGGTTGGCCTTGTTAATGTAGTCATAATGTACAGGCCATTTGTGGAAAAATCAGAGTTATTTCCAATTAATGAGAGCATAATGCCCAAAGGTGCAAGAATCTTGTCACACTATAGAACATCACAGACACAAGTAACAGGGATTAAGATGTCATCTTCACTACTGGCAAAGAAAAGTGTCTAACTAGGGCTAGACAAACCCACTATGCAAGACAGAGCATAATTAGGGACTGGCTGTTAGCTGTACTCGACTTGCTATAGATATTAAATGGACAAATTGTTCAGATAAATTGGAGATATGTACACACCTCAGGTTTGAACAGTTCCAAATTTAGGGGAAATTCATAATTTGAAACTTAATCCAGATCAGAGTTTTGCAACTGTCCCTTCCCCATATAACACCCAAAACAAACCCCTGATTCAACACCCCCACATTTGGGAGCACTGAAACCCAGATATAGATCCTGGTCTAATCTCAAAAACCTTCACACAAGATTTGATTCAAACATGAATTTATGAACTTTAGAATATTAAAAGTTTGGTTAACTTTATAGTTTATATGTATGTATGCATGTGCATGCTCACAATGTATATTTCATTCTCACGCTGCCTCTGTCCTCCCTGATTGTAGCTGGTACTAGCACCATCAAAATCAGAAAAGCTGTTCTCCTAGTACTGAATTCCTTCTGCATCCAGAAGTAATAAGTACTGGAAATCTAAAGAGACACCCTGTTCCCAAGAGTTTTGCCACTGATGACAATGGGTGCAGGATTTCACCTTAGGTGTGTTTGAGAGGGAGTGGGTGTAGTGGTTACATTCCTGTCTGTATAATATTAAGAAATCAGAAAATAACATTGCAAGCAAAAAGTCTTGAAACTTGTCTGAAAATAGCAGTCACATTTAGAAGAAAAAACAATGAGGAGTCCTTGTGGCACCTTAGAGACTATCAAATTTATTTGGGCATAAGCTTTCGTGGGCTATAACCCACTTCATCACATGCATGGAGTGGAAAATACAGTAAGCAGATATAAATACACAGCACATGAAAAGATGGGAGTTGCCTTACGAGTGGGGGGTCAGTGCTAACAAGGCCAATTCAATTAGGATGGATGTGGCCCATTCCCAACAGTTGACAAGAAGGGGTGAATATCAACAAAGGGAAAATTACTTTTTGTAATGACCCAGCCACTCCCAAATCTTTATTTCAGGCCTAATTTGATGGTGTCAAGTTTGCAAATTAAATCCAAGTCTGCAGTTTCTTATTGAAGTCTGTTTTTGAAGTGTTTTTGTTGAAGAATTGCCACTTTTAAGTCTGTTATTGAGTGTCCAGGGAGATTGAAGTGCTCTCCTACTGGTTTTTGAATGTTACAGTTCTTGATGTCTGATTTGTGTCCATTTATTCGTTTGCGTAGAGACTGTCCGGTTTGGCCAATGTACATGGCAGAGGGGCATTGCTGGCACATGATGGCATTTATCACATTGGTAGCTGTGCAGGTGAACGAGTCCCTGATGGTGTGGCTGATGTGGTTAGGTCCTATGATGGTGTCCCATGAATAGATATGCGGACAGAGTTGGCAATGCGGTTTGTTGCAGGGATTGGTTCCTGGATTAGTGTTTCTGTTGTGTGGTGTGTAATTGCTGGTGAGTATTTGCTTCAGGTTGGGGGGCTGTATGTAAGTGAGGACTGGCCTGTCTCCCAAGGTCTGTAAGAGTGAGGGATCGTCCTTCAGGATAGGTTATAGATCCTTGATGATGTGCTGGAGAGGTTTTAGTTGGGGGCTGAACGTGACGGCTAGTGGCGTTCTGTTACTTTCTTTGTTAGGCCTGTCCTGTAGTAGGTGACTTCTGGGTACCCTTCTGGCTCTGTCAATCTGTTTCTTCACTTCCCCAGGTGGGTATTGTAGTTTTAAGAACGCTTGATAGGGATCTTGTAGGTGTTTGTCTCTGTCTGAGGGATTGGAGTAAATGCGGTTGTATCGTAGGGCTTGGCTTTAGACAATGGATTGTGTGATGTGGTCTGGATGAAAGCTGGAGGCATGTAGGTAAGTATAGCAATCCGTAGGTTTCTGGTATAGGGTGGTGTTTATGTGACCATCGCTTATTTGCACAATAAGGTCCAGGAAGTGGGTCTCTTATGTGGTCTGGTCCAGGCTGAGGAGAGATTGTAGGATACCACGTGCAGCCTCACGCACATGTAATAATGTGCCTGTAACACAGGCCTGTCATCTGCTTGAGCCAAACCATCCTTTCTACTGTAGAATTCAAGTGCTCTATGTGGGTTTTCATCACTCCAACCTGGGGTTGAGTTCTTTCAATAAGACAACTGTTTCTGCCCTAGAATTCTCAAACTCCTTTTGTGACTGTAAATCTCAACTTGCATTTTTAAAGGGACAGATTCCCTGGCAGCTGGCCATCTTCTTCCTTTGCTGTCAGCACTTTTACGGGAGTGACACTCTAGCCTTTAACCAACTCTCACTGAAGCCAATGGGAGTCTATGCATTGACTTCTACAGGACTTGGATCAGATCCTCTGGTGGAGAGGGGTGTAGCTTCCACTTGCCTGCCTTAATCTGCATAATACAGTCTTTAATTCTAGAATGGCAGAAAACACTTTTAAAAATGGCAGCTGCATCTGTTTCACCTACAAGCTGCTCTGGAATGTACAGTTGGCATATTCCAGGCCAACAACCAAATACATACTTAGGAACTTGTATATATGTAAAGATGAATCTTCAAAGGGTTTATGGAGAGCAGCTTGGAAGAACAGATGGAGAAGAAGCTCTTGGCTGCCTTGCAGAGGTTCCTTGCTGCAGAACACTATCGGAAGTGGGGGACATAACACAGATTTCCTACTGTCTCACAATCCCCTTCTCTTCGGGGATTTCACTTATTAGTAGTCTCCATAGCCAAGTTTTCGTCTGACAATAAATTCAAAAGCTTATTGGTAACAAAAAGGGCTGGTGTTTTTCAGAACAGCACGAGTACCTTTTTGTTTCTGGAATGATGGGGTTTTGGACCTCTCCATTATTTAGACTGGGAAGAGGAAGAATTAGAGAGTTCCTGATTAACCCAAAATTATGAAGGGTGCAACCAGAGCTGATCAGCCCTCCTCTTTATCATCTTCCATGACATGTGAACAAAGAGGTGTTCACTGAAATTAACGGTGCACAAATTTAGAACCAATAAAATACTTCTCTATACAGTTGTAGGCAGTGCTGTAGCCGTGTTTGTTTTAGGATATTACAGAGACAAGGTGGGTGAGGTAATATCTTTTTTTGAACCAACTTCTTTTGGTCTCTCTCACCAACAGAAGTTGGTCCAATAAAAGCTATTATCTCACCCATCTTGTGTCTCTATACATAGCACATTCAGAACGAGACTAAGGTCAATGTCGGACTAGGAAAAAAATCCTACAGTAGCGAGAAAACCTAATAGGTTTGTCTATTCCATTTCTGCACTCTTGCTGATGTGCTGCACAGAATATGACTAACCTGTGGAACTCACTGCCAAATGACATCATGCAAGTTAAATACTGTGATAGGATAATGTCATAGTCACAAACAACATGCAGGCTGAAATCCTAATAAAGGTAAATTTAATCTTGTGCTATGGAGTATAAAATTGATCACCTGTAGGGATTAGTAATTCCTGACACCATCCTACCAATTTACATCTAGATTCATCCTGGGAGATGGATTTGCTTCTAGAGGATAAGATGTTGGTTACAGCTGGCCACAGCATACTAAATTAGATGTGGGGGAAAGGATCTACAACAGAGGTGGGCAAACTATGGCCTGCAGGCCACATCTCGCCCCCCTCCCCTAACCAGCCCTCCATATAATTTCCAAAACCCGATGCGGCCCTCAGGCCAAAAAGTTTGCCCGCCCCGATCTACAATGTTACATAAGAACATAAGAATGGCCGTACCGGGTAAGACCAAAGGTCCATCTAGCCCATCCTGTCTACCGACAGTGGCCAATGCCAGGTGCCCCAGAGGGAGTGAACCTAACAGACAATGATCAAGTGATCTCTCTCCTGCCATCCATCTTCATCCTCTGACAGACAGAGGCTAGGGACACCATTCCTTACCCATCCTGGCTAATAGCCATTAATGGACTTAACCACCATGAATTTATCCAGTTCTCTTTTAAACGCTGTTATAGTCCTAGCCTTCACAACCTCCTCAGGAAAGGAGTTCCACAAGTTGACTGTGCGCTGCATGAAGAAGAACTTCCTTGTATTTGTTTTAAACCTGCTGCTTATTAATTTCATTTGGTGACCCCTAGTTCTTGTATTATGGGAATAAGTAAATAACTTTTCCTTATCCACTTTCTCCACATCACTCATGATTTTATATACCTCTATCATATCCCCTCCTTAGTCTCCTCTTTTCCAAGCTGAAGAGTCCTAGCCTCTTTAATCTCGCCTCATATGGGATCCGTTCCAAATCCCTAATCATTTTAGTTGCCCTTTTCTGAACCTTTTCTAGTGCCAGTATAATGTTAAACCCACTATTCTTACTTAGTTGAATAAATTGCATTTGTGTAAATTAGCCTTTATTAGAGTGGATGTTTTAATCTGGACATGTATGAAGAAATTTGCAATCATCTGGAATGAAGGATAACAGAACAGGGTGTGTGGAGCAAGAAAGACAATGGGGAAAAATGGATAGGCAATACAGGAGAATCATTCCATGGAAATTGTGGCTAATGGATAACCAAGGCTGCTTCCCCACAGAATTCTGGATAGCTTAAAACAAAGATGACATCTGACTCATTTGTCTTTCCGCCCCCTTTCTTTCTTTTTAATTGGGCCACTTAGTGGAAGTCCTATTGTTTTCTGGTCGGAATCTTTGGTCAGGGCCGGCTCTAGGTTTTTTGCTGCCCCAAGCAAAAAAAAAATTTGGCTGCCCCCCGTCCCAGCCCTGGGCTCCTCGCTGGACCCCCCTGTTGCCCCAGCCCTGGGCTCTTCCCCCACACCCACACCCCCTGCCGCCCCAGCTCTGGGCTCCCTCATTCCCCCCCACCATTGCCCCACACACACACCTCCTGCCGCCCCAGCCCTGGGCTCTCTCCCCCCCAACCTGCACCCTCCTTCCGCCGCAGCCCTGGGTCACTGGTAACTCGCTCCCACAGCAGGTCATTCAGCAGGAATTTTAGATGTGCACAGAACACAGACAGGATTGGTTCCCATATTGTTACAGAACTGCAGTAAAGTGGAACAATTTTCAGCTTGTCTGGAGGGTATCTGGATGCCTATTATAAGACTGGCCTACATAAATGAAGAAAAGTTGAGGTGCCTTTATTATTCTTTTGTTCCTCTCTTTCTTTCTATGGGGAATTTGCCAATGCAATATCACTGTCTTCCTTTTAAACAAACAAACAAACAAAAAAGGCAATATCTGTTGAAAATAGCAATTCCAGTCCTAATAACCACTGGGAAGCATTTCTTGCTCAATTTTATCCTACTTTTTCTACAGCAAGTTACAGTGGATCAGTATATTTGATTTGGGAGAAATGAAGTAACAGCTGCCCAAACTGAGTTTGAGCACTCCTGAATTTTGAGGTGTTCAAATCTGGAAGGCAGGTGCTGACGGGGGGGGGGGGGGGGGGGGCGGGGGCGGCTGTGGCTCTGTGGGGGAGCACGGCAGCATGTATGCAGCAGTGTGTCTGGCGCTGCGTGGAGCCAGACACGCTGGTCTGAATGGCACGGTAAGGGGGCAGGAGGGTTGGATGGGGCGGAGGTTCGGGGGGGCAGTCAGGGACAGGGAGAAGGGGGAGTTAGATGGGTCAGGGGTTGGGGGGGCAGTCAGGGGACAGGCAGCAGTTGGATAGGCATGGGAGTCCCGGGAGTTTCTCAGGGGACAGGTAGGGGGTGGGGTCCTGGGGGGAAAGTTGGGGCGGTCTCAGGAGGGGGCAGTTGGGGACAAGGAGAAGGCAAGCTTAGATAGGGGGTGGGATCCTGGGGGGCAGTTAGGGGCAGGGGTCCCAGGTGGGGGTGATCAGGGGACAGGGAGCAGAGGGGTTGGATGGGTTGGGGTTTCTGGGGGGGGCAGTCGGAGGGAGTGGATGGGGGCGGGGGGGGCTACCCTCCCTCCCCGTGGAGTGTCCTATTTTTTGAATGTTAAAATATGGTATCCCTACTCACAGTGCAGCTCTCCATTCACTGCAGCATGAGGTCTCAGCTACCTCACTCCCTCCCCCTCTTTCCTGTTGGTAGTGGCCAAGAGAACGCTGGGAAATGTAGTTCTTTCCCTGCTCCAGGGCTGGCTCTATAGGCAGGGAGCTAACCAAGGAACTACAGCTCCCAGGGCCCCCTGTTGGTTCTCAGCTCCCACGCTGGATCCCTGCTGACCCTGCAAATGGGCTGCCCCAAGCACCTGCTTGCTTTGCTGGTGCCTAGAGCCGTCCCTGCTTTGGTACTCACCATATGAGACCAAATTCTCTGCTGACATGATACTCCATTGACAACAGCAGCAGAGTATTTGGCTCACGAATTACCACCACGATACATAACAGGCCATAAAGAGATTTATGAAAAGAAAAGGCTGCTACTAGAAGAGCGGTGATATGGGCTGTCAGTTTTCCAGCATAGAAAGAGTTAAGACAAAACAACATACAGGCTTCATTCCTTCCCTCCACATATTCTCTCTCACAAACATTTCCTAAAAGCAGAGTTCCCTCAGGCAGGGCCGGCTCCAGGGTTTTTGCCGCCCCAAGCAGAGCAAAAAAAAAAAAGCCGCGATCGCGATCAGCTCTACCGCCGCCACTTCAGTTTTCGGCGGCAATTCGGTGGCTGGTCCTTCGCTCCGAAGTGAGGGATCCGCCGCTGAATTGCCGCTGAAGAACCGGACATGCCGCCCCCTCTCCGTTGGCCACCCCAAGCACCTGCTTGCTGGGCTGATGCCTGGAGCCGGCCCTGCCCTCAGGATATGTCTAAACTGCACACTAAGCTCAGGTTCTGACTCAGGTTTGAGCCCCTCTTCTGTCCACTCACAAATCAGCCTGACTTGGTTCAGCAAGCACTCAGGACCCAGATCTTAGGCCTCTGCTGGGGAGAAGAATCAAAGCCTGAGTCCTGCTGTGACTCAGATCCAAGCCCTGTCATTGTATAGTGTGGAAGCAGCTCAAGCCACAAACACAAGTCAGAAGGTCTTCATAGTGCAGCACGACATGTTAGCATGGCTGAGAGACCTGGGTCAAGCAACTGTAATTCCAATTTGCAATGCAATGTGGCTGCTCAAAGCATGGGCTTGGAAACACCAAGTCCACAAGCCTGGATCCTACAGACACAGGTTTACAATGCAGTGTAGACATACCCTGAGTTCCTATATAGATAATCAAACTAGAGCACCTCTATTGGGAAGCTATTTATCAAATCATGAGGAAAGAGGGAGGCCTTTCCATCGGCTCAGTAAGCATATATGCCTCTGTATAATAGGTGAGCAAATAACAAGCATTGAGCCTCAGGGCCATCATTTAGGCACCTTGGGTTGTCGTTTACATCTGTGCAAAGGGTGTGCAAAATATGATCAAATCAGAATTCTCTATTCACACCTGCAGAAATGTTTTACACGCACTGTGCACAGGAGTCAATGACTCCATGGGTTGGAAGAAACCAGACCCCTAGAGTAATCGCGACCCTCTTCCTGAAGAGAAGTCTAAATTCCCTGCCACCTTTTATTCCCCAAGTGGGTATCTATACAATTCTGATCCCCCCGCAGGAGAGCTTCTGTATTATGCTGCCTGTCAGTGTTTAACAGTGTCTTATGCTGGCATGACAACCCACTGGCTCGCAGGCTGATTTGCAAAGCAACAGGCTTCACAAAGAACATATCATTTATTTTTTCTCTCCCAGAATATTGAAATTCCCGTAATAATCCCCTGCAGATAAAAGCATCTAGACATTGTTAATGTATTTCTTACAAAGTCTGTGTAAGAAAATGGAAACATCCTAAGATTCCATCCCATCTATGAACACTTCTGCCGTCCCCTCCCACTGCCCCCCAAAATTAAACTACAGTCCAGTGAGGGTGAGGTCTTTAGTGAGCCACAGAAGAAATACAGCACAAGTGCAAACTCTGCACATACAGTGCCCCATCAAGGGGCTTTATAAGGGTGGGAGGGCGATTAAGTCTCCATTTCCCATTTAGTCTTTGCCAACAAGGGGGCTGATCAGTTCCAGTTTGATGCTGCTTTTGTGATTCGGGTGCTTGTATCCACCAGGAAAGGGACTGAGACCCCAGAACTCATTTCACAGAGACCAGGTAATAAAGCTGTTGCATGACAACAACTTTCTGTCCCTACCGAGCTGGACTGGAATTCAAACTGATGCCTCACAGCCAAAAGGCTCCACATCTGATGTATAGTCCCCAGTTGAGTTACACTGTGGTAATCATTCACAACATAAATATCTGCTACATCTCAATCACATTCCCCCAAACTCCTACATGCTGGCCCCTGTCATGCCACTTTCTGTTGATTGGATCAGCAGTTCTCAAACTGTGGGTCGGGACCCTAAAGTGAGTCGCGACCCCATTTTAATGGGGTCCCAGGGGTGACTTAGACTTGCTGGGGCTCAGGGCCCAAGCCAAAGCCTGAGGGATTCAGCCCTGGGCGGTGGGGCTCACCTTTACAGGCTCCCTGGTTGGGTCTGAAGCCATTGGGCTTTGCGTTTGACCCCTTCCCCACCGAGGCGGTGGGGCTCAGTCTTTGGCTTTGGCCACCTCACCTGGGGCAGTGGGACTCGGGCAGGCTCAGGCTTTGGTCCCCCCTCCTGGGGTCGTGTAGTATTTTTTGTTGTCAGAAGGGGGTTGCAGTGCAATGAAATTTGAGAACCCCTGGACTAAATCTTTCAAATGTCAGGCCTCTTTCGGCTAGCACTGAGGTAGCTGAAAGACCTGGTGCCTTGTAGGCCTTTGGCATTCATTGCCTCTATTAGTATGGACTGTTTACTCTCAGCTGCATGTTGTTGGACATTGTTTTGACAGCCAAATGGTAAATTAACATTTTAATTAAACGAAACACAAGGGCAAGTTGCCATGATGCAATCCAAGATTGTCATCTTGGCAGAGTCCCCTCTCCATTTCTTTAACACAACAGCTACAAAGACCTGTTGGGGGCAATGAAAGCCCTTTTAAATTTCTGTTACACCATTACATTAGTCATGATTATTGTCAGCAAACTTTGCACATTTCTAAATACTAGGGTGGGAAGCATTTTTTTCCCTTCTGCACTTAATGGAAGCTTCAACAGGCAGTGGCCTAGAGCTGAAAAGTAACTCTCCGTCAGCATATAACTGGCTTGTTCTCAGAACAGGAAAGTTTGTTAACAGGGATGAGGAAATCTCATGGAGTCTGAAGATTCGTGAATCTATAAAGTTCTTTTCAAAACTAGTTTTTAAGCTTGAGAACCTTTTTTCCTGTAACTAAACACATTTTTTTCAAAGCCAATTCAATGTAAACAGTAAATGTTTTTATAGCTACAGGGCACCATGTTCTCTCTGATAGGGATGAACAAACACCCCAAAACCTGGAGTGGTGCAAAGGGGGTGCCCTATATATATATTTCATTTATTCTATATTTTTACTGGAATTTTTTGTCTATTCTTCTCTCTCCTCTTGTTTTCCCCCTGCCCTATCTCTGTTCCATTTTCCTTCTCACTTCTTCACTGGATTTTTTTCATTCTTCCTACATCTGTGACATTTCCCCCAGTCTTGCCCAACCAGAATATGAACCTAATAACATTCAAATTCAAGTCAATCCGTCAAACCTTTATAGTTACTTTGTTTTGCTTTACTTTGAACCCACTTGAAGTCCTAAAGTCCCAAACATTCCTAATATAAAAGGAACCCTGTGTGCATGACATTGACTAACCACAGTTAAGGCTGACAAAGGAGGTGCTGTCGTCATCATGAATAAGTTTAAAAGACAGTTTAACAAGTAATTTGAGCAATGCAATCTCAAGGTCTTGGAAGGCTCTGTTTATCTAGAGCAAAGCTAATTCATTATTCTGCATAGATTAAACAGAGCACACAGAGTGCCTGCTCTAATTCACATACTCCACAGATCAATGTACACATTTGAAAAGGGCATTAGGGAAACACTCCCAAACTCCTTCAGTTTAATTAACAGCAAATACTGTCTGCAAATTCAGCTTGGTTTTGAGTTGGTATCTCTTATAGCTGCACAGACAGAAGCACAGCTTTATGTGAATGTGGGTCTGTGAATTGCACTGTCACCACGCACCTTTTCATCTGACTATTTCTGCCACGCTGGCCACCAGAAAAGCTCAGTGTAGCTCAAACGTTTGTGGCTTTCATGAGCAGAACTTGATCCAGTAAAAGACATTATCTGACCCACCTTGTCTTTCTCATACTCTGAGACCAACAGGGCAAACAACATTGACCACTGAAAACTGAGTCAGGAGGAGCAGGAAAACCCCTTGTCACAGTCCTTGTCAAGCTCTCCTTGCTGGACACTCAGCAAACTGCTGTGCTGGATCTCAATGCTGGACCCAGGCGCCTTTCAGCCTTGCTGAGTCTGAGTCCATGCTCTGGGTCTCTAGGCACACTCTTGGGGTGTGTGCAGAGTTTCTTTCTAGCACCCCCTTTCAAGCACAGAGCAGTTGCGGTCCCACTGCCTGGACCCTGAGACCAGTGCTGGATCCCCAGGTGCTTAATCACACCCTTTCCAAGAGCTCCAAGCTTGTGGGCACTCTGGTCTGCAGTTTACCTTTTCAGACCCGTGATAGTTGAAGCAAACAGACACATGCTTTGCAAAATAGGATTTCTAAAAACGACTCTTTGCTTTGGAGAGCACATATGAGCTGTGCAAATCTAGATAAAAACAATAAAATGCCTCTATGCCATTCCCAGCCTCAGTATCCTCACCACTCTTGAGCATTCTTTGGGATTTGATCAGAGTCTTCTAGGTACCCAGAATTCCCCTCCTGCAGTTCATGGCTTCTCCTCAAACGTATGGAGTCTCTCTCTTCTGCAGCCAACTTCCTCCAGCACTGGCTGGTCCCACAGTCAAAAAGTCCCCTCACTTTCCAAAAGCCTGCCCCGTTGCTCCCCTCTGCTGTCCCCTGTTTCTTTTGTCTCTCTGACCCACTCAGGTTTCAGAGGGGTAGTCGTGTTAGTCTGTATCAGCAAAAACAATGAGGAGTCTTTGTGGCACCTTAGAAACTAACAAATGTATTTGGGCATAAGCTTTCGTGGGCTATAACCCACTTCATTAGATGCCTGGAGTGAAAAAAAGTAGGCAGGTATAAATATACAGCACATGAAAAGATGGGAGTTCATTACTCAGGGTCCCTATGTCTGATTTCTTTCCACAGAAGAAAATAGAGCAAAATATTTTCCCAATGTGAAGGTTTAGTCCCCTCACTACTGCACAGTTCAGTGACAACCCAGAATAATTTAGGGTAGCAGAATTGAAAGCAGCTACATATCAAAAAGGAAGTGAACATGAAGACAGAGTCAAACACCAAGCAAGAAAAAAACATCACTTGAAATAACATACCAGAAGACTGGATAACTCAGAGGAATGGGAATAGGCTATGGAACCTTTCACCATTATGCCCCCAGGTCAGTATAGAAAGAAAATTGTTACCATTACCAGCAAGGATCTGTACAGTGGTTTCTGTCAAGTGAACTGTCAAGTGTCAACTGAGTCCTAGCAAACCGACATCCATGTCTCAAATAGCATGCTCACGTGTAGCCTTAACAGAGAGGCCCAGGATTTCATGGGCTGTGCAGATCGAGTTCCACTCCCTTCTAGAGGTAAACTCTGCTAGGATCAGCATGTCGAAAGTCTCCTCTGCTACTTGACCAGCTCTGTGCATGGGAGACAGGGCTTCTGTCTCCAGGGCATCAAGCTGGAAACTTTAACTAAGGCTATGTCTACACGACACAGCTTTTAGCGACACAGCTGAGAGCGCTCCTACCAACAAAACTTTTGTCTTTCGGGGGGGGTGGGGGGTGTTTTTTAACACCTTTCACTTGTCAGTGTAGACAAAGCCTAATACTGAATTCTCTTAAGAGAAAAAAAACCACCAGACTATTATGAGCCTGTCAGTGCAGCTGAGGTCACTTCCAGTAGCTAGCATATTGGATGATAAATTGAAGTATAAGTCAAATTGATCTGTTAAGCCTCCTTTATTCACAGCAGATCTCAAGTATTAGCACATGGCAAGTTTAATTTTCTCAAAATGATAGTATATACCTAATAGAACACGCCTCATTTCATTATTACTGAAAAGCCCATTGGCAGTTATGAGGAATATGAAATGCATTTGAGATTTTAGAATCTTATTCTCTTTCTATACCACTAGGAACAATTTGTGTCTGTCATCTGCTTAACAATTGGTGTGGCTGATCTCTACACACCACACTTTCTCCTTGCAGTGTCTGGCACACTGCATTAGAAATCATTGCAAATACATCTGAATAGCCATCATAACGCTGCCAGGAGCTTCCAGCTCACAAATGGGGATGATGATAGCTGGCTTCCAATCTCTATTGCCCAGTTCTACAGCCAAGGTTTGGGAAAATCTCTTTCCTCTCCTCAAGGCTAGTGATACAAGTCAGGTTAAATCTTCCTTCCATCGGAAAGGTACAGGAGCAACCATATGGGAATCACTGCACTGTTATGGGTATTGGCTTAAAGGGAAATGAGCTCAACCAGCATGGACTTCTACAAGGCCCTTGAAACCAAGTGCCATTGCAGGAATGGTGTCAGGTACTGAGATCAAAAGTGTTTGTTAATTCAACCATAAATGTAATAACTGCTCATATTCTCCAAAGATCCCAAAGTAACAGGGCTGGTTCAAGCCAACTCAGGGATCTCTATGAAGACATTCAACTGCCAAGCTTTTCCTTCTAGTCTTAGCCTTCTTGTTGAGACTAAATAAGAGAGCTAGGTGGTTGCAATGGTGCATGTGCCAAAAACTTGGGGGCAGTTCCTGGGTCTGACACATTCCCCTTATGCTGCTCTGGGAGAGTAAAGGGGTCATAACCTGGCCAAATTTGGCCCTCACAGATTATGTCTTGTGCAATGTGGAGTCGTTGGGTGGCAGAGAGATGGCATAATAGCTCTATGCTACCCCTTACTTCCAGCCCCCAGCTCAGGGCATGGCCAGGGGAAAGCTCCGGGCATGGCCAACTCTTCTTGGTTGTCACTTGGTGCTATTCTTGGTCCTGTGAGCTTCCAAGCAGAATTTAGAGCAACACTAATACTGCTGTTATCTGCCCACGGGGCTGAAGTGGCCTGCCCTCAACACACACTCAGGTTCTGTCCTGACAATCAGAACCTCTGATTACAAGAATGGGAGAACCAGAATCCTTCACGCAACATGTGTCATCATTAGGGTTCTAAATAACGTGGTTCATATTGTCTGGCAATTTTTTTTGTTCTTATGCTGGCACAAGGCACCAAACTAACACAAAAGGGGCTGCTCCTATGTACTGTCTGCCTGACCTCACACAAGAAGTACTGGAAATCTGTCCATGGGGGGAATTTCTCTTTGGTTATGAAGATCAATAATATGGAGTGTCACAGTTCAGGGCAACTGCACCTGTATTTCCTCTTAGTGGCTCGGCAAAGGCACCCATCCCAGGCTTCCAGCCATAGTTGTTGCCTTTCTGGGGTGGAGACCCGCATCTGACCAGGGTATTTCCAGGTTGAAGCATTCCCCACCTTCACTGTGTTATTCCCAGCAAACATCAAATAGCCTAAGCAGATCTGCTTGCTTTCTCTTCAGAGACTAATAACACTGTAACTTCCCACAGTTAAGCTCCCACACAGCTCTCTCCCTACAAGCGTATTTACACTTAGGGTAAAAAATTACTGAGAAATCATATTAAAAGCAATAAAAAGGACCTACACGCGTACTACAATCTTACTAGAGCTCATCTCCCCCCTCCCCATCTCTACGAGGGCTCTGTTCAGCATCAGTCCTTCCAACCCTTCACTAAGGATTGGGGTGGTCGATTTGCTGGGTCAGAACCCAAAACCGTGAGGGCTTGTCTACACTACAGATTATATCATGTCTGTCGCTCAGGGGTGTTAATAAGCCACGCCCCTGAGCAATGTAAATTATACTGACCTAAGCACCGGCATGGACAGCGCTATGCTGGTGGGACTCCCGCCAACAGAGCTATGGCCTCCTGGGGAGGTGGTTTTATTATGCCAACGGGAGAGCTGTGCCGCTGTATGCTTCTAGTGTAGACTGGCCCTGAGTCAGTTAACCACCAGATTATTTATCCCACCATCCTTTCTTTGTCTGCTGGTGTCCAGACAATCCAGTCTGAGCATTTGAAGAGAGTGTGAACAGGTAATCAACCAGACAATGGGTCCCCTCCCCAGGATGAAGCTTCAAAGGGCTGATAACTGGAGGAAGTATATTAGCATACCCTCTCCTCTTAGAGCTGTTACATACAATCTCACAATAACACATAAACAATTGCATTTTTAATACAATGGACTCCAAAGATATTAAACTTCATTCAGTAAGGTTTGTCCAGGATATTACAGAAAAGCTTTGGTTAAGCATCTAACCCGAGGCTAAGCTCCAATACTGATGAGGCAACTGCTTGCTATCCAACAATGCAAATAATAATAAGTTGTAAATAATTTATTTGACAATTGATACATACACAGAAAAATCACTGGATAAACAATTTGATGAACATTGTTAAGCCAGCTCATATACCTATTCATCAAATAATTTGAAGTAAGAAATAATGTGTTGACGGCTCAACCAGTCAATGACTATTACACAAACTTTATTTAGGAAGGCATTAAATAGCAAAGATTTAAATATTAAATATTATAATATTAAAATATTATCGAGGAGTGGAATGGGCCTATGAATAAAGTCTTTATTTATATAGTCCCACACACTCATTAAATATGAGACAATTCACTACTTTCTCTCTTCCCTTTTATGTTTTGTTATTTTCTTCCTTTAATCATTTCTTGGAGCTATGCCCATACTAATATGATCTCTCCCGCGCTGCCTCTCCTCATTTCTCTGTTTCCTGTTGATGTTTCTTTGTGTTTCTCCCAAGTTGCTATTTTTGTGCCTAAAAAGAAATTGGCACTAGCTGAATAAACAAACATGGTATTTTGCTCCTTTTTAAATGACAAAAGGTTGAGATGAACAGGAGTGACACTTTTGTGAGCCAGCAACAAACAAATTACAATAATTCTCAAGCCATATTATAGAAGGAATTTTGGCTGGTCCCAAGCAGTGGATCTGGGAACTTCAGGTGTTTCATATTCAGCCTGAAAATTCCTAAGAAGCTAGTGAGCAGTTTAAACATTCTGCTTCAGTTCTGCCTCATTGTTGGAAATCTTTAGATCCTATCTCATGGCTCCTCTGAGTTACTTTGGAAAAATCTGGCCCATGACCTAAGACCTAAGAAAATCAACAACTCTGCCAAAGGGTATCTGAGATACCCCCTTTATTTAAGAGCTGTTTAAAAATTTCTACCATTTTTTCCATAGAAATTTGGAGGAAAAGGGATGGGAATTTCACAAAAAATATAGCAAAAAGTTCATCCCATTTTTTGACCAGCTCTAGTTATTTCTTATTGTAAGTATAGGTGGAAACTGTTGTATCTAAAGCACCGCTGTGAACTTTTTAATGATGACCATTGTGAAGGATGTGAAAGATGTCTGAAATATTTTATGAATATTATATGTACATTTGTGGGTTTGATTATTATTGTCTTGTTTGCTATTGGATTACTAAGGGTTAATGTAGGCATGGCTTAGGCTGCATGTTAGGAAAACTGACAAGTTCTTCTGTTAGCCAGCCATTAAAAGGACAAAGCAGGGGTCACTCCCTGTGAAGGTTACCATGCTGTCTTCAACACCCCAGCTTGGCACAGAGGAGGAAGCTGAAACATAGAACTTTGGAGTGGATAAAAACTGGAATCTCTAAAGCTCAGGAGAGAGAGAGAGAGAGAGAGAGAGAGAGAGAAGCAGAGATTGAAGGAAATCAAACTGTCCCCCCACGCCCAGAGATGAGGGTTCCTGGGAGAAGGTAGGCCTACCTAAGCTTTTGGTAAGGCAGATACATGTAGACTGTTGTGTTGGAAACCCTTTTCTTGTTATGCTTTGCTCCTGTGGTTGAGATTAAACAATACCTTGTTTTGAAAAGTCTGTTTTGGCTCACTGTATTCATGCACTGGTCACAGCTCGTGAAGGCCAAGTCTTTTACTTGCAGGTCAGTCAAGTCCAGTCAGGGCTGCTGTTCAGTCACGGTTAGTAAACACTGCTGCATCCTGAGAATCCAGTCTAAAGAGTGGAAGAATCATGGGATTCCACCCAAAAGGTGAAGGCAAGAGGCCTGTCACCTGGAGAAGGGGCACTTAAAATTGAGAGAGGAAAGGGTGCAGGCAGCCCTGAACAGTGACATCCATGATACAGCATTATCTTCCCCAAGGGGAGCTTGGGGGATTTTAAGAGAGGACAAAGCATTACCATTGTGCTTTTGGCTCTTTCTCCCAATAAGGCTACACTGTATCCATAACCTACAGTTCACCTAAGACATCACGCTACAACAGAAAGCAAAGCACAAGCACTAAGGGCTTGTCTACACTACCGCGTGGGGTCGATCTAAGATACGCAATTCAGCTACATGAATAGTGTAGCCGAAGTCAACTTACTTAGATCTACTTACCGCGGTGTCTTCACTGTGGTAAATCAACAGCTGATGCTCTCCCGTCAACTCCGCTTACGCTTCTTGTTCCGGTGGAGTACTGGAGTTGACGGGAGAGCACTCAGCGGTCGATTTATCACGACTATACTAGAGACACGATAAATCGACCCCCGCTGGATCGATCGCTGCCCGCCAATCTGGTGGGTAGTGTAGACAAGCCCTAAGAGGAGGATCCTGGAGATCTGAGATTTGTAGCATTTGTTTCTGAGAGCAAAGCTCTCTTACTCTCTTGCTCTCTTACACAACAAGCTCACTGTGTTTCACCCACTCCCTGTATTGCTGAACATTTTCCAGTTGTGTGATTCACTCCTTTGTTTTCTTACTCCACTTTTTAAAAAGAAATAAACAGATAAATTGCTACTTTTTTGGGTACTGATTTTCTGCATAAAAGTGTGCCTTCTAGATGTATTTGTAAAAACAGTGCTCTGAGATTGCGAGATGCAAGGATTATAGAAACACAAGGTATAATATTGTATATAAAAACAATTTCTAAAGTGTGTTCCTTTTGCTGACATCTCATTCCAGTAATGACAGCTTCCTACATGTTCCCTTTGTCCTGACTACACATGATCATTTGAGTGGTTTTGCTTCCCTTGCTTGATAATCACCTTCCTAAATGGTAATACACTTACCAGCAGGCAGTATTGTCACCATCCAAAGCAATGCTAACCGACCCTCTTTGTCTTCTGTCACAGTTCATCTTGATCATTCTACTAGTAATAATTGCCAGTAAGTGTGTCTACCATGTGATCACTGCCCTCTTGACCCAGCTCCCAGATTAATGTCCTTTCACTGGGTAACTCACATCACCTTTATTGAGAGGTCAGGGGAACAGGTACAAGTGGAACGTGACTCATTTAGTTCTATGTCCCTGGTGATAATAGCAGTCTCCCTACTCGTGTGACTCTCCTCTCATTTCCTCTTCTGTTCTGATTTGCTTAGGTATTCAATTTTTTTAAAATAATATGTTTCTATTTCTAGTTACCCACTTGAGACATACAGTGCAAGGAAACAGAAAGGCTGCATTTACACGCGTGAACAGAAGTTGATGGACTGAGCAAACTGCATGTATTCTGAGCAAATGTGAAAACTAGTGAGGTTCAACAACAACAAAAATCAAACTGACCCTCAGATTCCTTCCTTCCATTGCCAGTGATGCCGACATGTACAATTACTGTACAGCAAGTGTCACTATCACCGAGTAATTCAGCCTAGAAGAGTCCATCTTCCTCATATAAGGAGGATTTCAGGTTTACTAGACTATGTATAGCATTAGAACCCAGTTCCCAGTTATTGGGGTTGCCAACCTCCTATTTCTAAGTCGGAGTTCATCCGCTGATAAACATGAGCCCGTGCCCCTTTAGAATTTATTCATGAAGTGTTGCTATAGAACCTACAGCAAATGAAAATAAAACATAACAGTCAAATTAAATGCTCTGAGTTCAAACAGATACTATTATGTATAAACTCAAATTTGGGCACTTTAGTAGGGCCTATAAAATATGGCCACAATTCATGCGTGTGCGCATGCAAATCAGGTACCTGGATGCACAAATATTAATTGGTGGCAAATGCATGATCTGTGTGTGCAACAGATGCACATGCAAATGGGAGGGTAGAATTTAGGCATCTGAAAAGTATGATATAGGCATCTGACCAATTCAGGCACTTCTTGTGATTTATTACTCAAACCATCTGGCTATGCACAGATGAGTAAACCATAGAAACTGGAGACTGAAAGGACCATCTATTCCTATCCTCACCACAGCCAGGAGAAGATTACAGTGTATCAAAATATAATAATTTCATTGTATAGTTCATTTAATCAGGAAATAGTTGTAATAGCTCTGTGTGTCAAGCAGGCCCAAAAGTACTATCTATCTTAGGTAATTATATGACCTCTATTATTGTATCTGAGCATCTCACCGTTTTAAATGCATTTATCCTCACAGCACCTGCAGGAGGTAAGGAAGTGCTGTTATCACCATTTTACAAGTGGGGAACTTAGGCACAGGGAGACTAAATAACTCTCCCAAACTCACACAGTAGTCTGTGGCCGAACAGAACACTGTACTCAGCTCCACCCAGTCCCAGGCTGGCACCCTAACCTCTGGACCAGCCTTTCTGTCTGCAAAGTGGACTATTCTCATAGCACTTCCATTCCAGCCAAAGCTAGGGAGCACAACAGTTTCACCAAAGAACAGGCAATTCCCAGCCTGAAATTCAACTTTGGGCATTGTGATGGGTTAGATCACAGAAACCCCCTTGGGGCTGCCAATTGATGTGCCAAGACTACTTCTGCCCCTGCTTTCCCTGCCCTCCCAGCTTGGGACTTCAGTGCCCTGCCTGGTTTGAGCCAGACCCACTAGCCTGCTGCAAACCCAGACCCAGGTCTGAACCACGTCCTCTAACAGTTGCAGGCTTAAACTGAAAGCAGCTTAAGAAGTGTTCCTGTCTTTAACACTCAGATGCCCAACTCCCAATGGGGTCCAACCCCCGAATAAATCCGTTTTACCCTGTATAAAACTTATACCGGGTAAACTCATAAATTGTTCGCGCTCTATAACACTGATAGAGAGGTATGCACAGCTGTTCCCCCCCCCCCCCAGGTATTAATACATACTCTGGGTTAATAAGTAAAAAGTGATTTTATTAAATACAGAAAGTAGGATTTAAGTGCTTCCAAGCAGTAACAGACAGAACAAGATGAATTACCAAGCCCACGCAAGTCTATGTCTAATACAGTAATAAAACTGAATACAGATAAAACCTCACCCTCAGAGGTGTTCCAGTAAGCTTCCTTTTACAGACTTGTCTCCTTCTAGTCTGGGTCCAGCAATCACTCAAATCCCCAGTAGTTACTGTCCTTTGTTCCAGTTTCTTTCAGGTATCCCTGGGGGTGGAGAGATTATCTCTTGAGCCAGCTGAAGACAAAATGGAGGGGTCTCCCAGGGGTTTAAATAGACTTTCTCTTGTGGGTGGAGACCCCCTTCTCCCTCCTATGCAAAGTCCAGCTTCAAGATGGAGTTTTGGTGTCAAACGGGCAAGTCACATGTCCATGCATGATTCAGTTTTTACAGGCAGCAGCCATTGTTTACATGCTACCCTGAACGTCCTCAGATAGACTTCTTATGTGGATTGGCGCCTTCCAAGATTCATTGTCCTTTAAGTGTTTCTTGACTGGGCACTTAATTTGCACATTCCTTTCTCAAGAAGCTGACCCAATGCTTTACTAAGGCTACTTAGAAATCAAGCAAGTACACAGCCAATATTCATAACTTCAAATACAACAATGACACATGCATACAAGGGCTGAATAGATTCAGTAGATCATAACCTTTACAGAGATCTGTTACATGGCATATGTAGCATAAAATATATTTCAGTTAGGTCATATATATACATTAATAAGCATATTTCCATGAAGCCTTATGGGGTGCACCGTCACAGGCATGTAATACAGTAGCCTCTGCCTGAGGGGCCCCCTGGGACCAGAGGTGCCAATGCACTGGCCTACCTCCAGTGACCCCTTCTTCAGGACTCCTTAAACAAACTCCACCCAGTCTCTCTTTCAATCACAGCCCTTCTTGGGGGTCTGGGTTCTTAATTCAATTAACAACGTTCCACAAAAGAAATCTGATACCCAGGCTTAAGCTGGGTATAGTTCCTCCTCCCTCAAGTACGGGCCCTTCCTCAGGGATCATTGTAGCAGTCCTTCTCTGTCCCCACTGAGTTCCCACTGACCCTTTATAGCTCAGTTGCAGCTCCCCTCCCCCTTAACTGGCTCAGATGGGACCACTTGCTCTGGCACAGGGCAGCTGGACCTATTTCAGTGACAAGGGACCAGCCACCCTGTGACAAGAAATAACTCCCAAACTTTTGAAGCTTCACCCATCACCAGTTCCAATGACAGGGGAACAAAGCAATTGTATGGTGCCGTTTCCTATTAATTTCATTCTTTTATTTTAAAATGAATGCTGCCATTTAATGTATTTCATGGCAGGGGAAAGACAAGTGCGTCTCTTGGTCATCTTGCTCAAGACACTTCATCTGGAATCCTAAGTGCATTGATCTGAATCATTAGAAGGTGCTTCACAGCTCACGTCTGAATAAAGATTCGGAGATCAGAGGCTCCCAGAATGGAAACAGGCAGGTGTTGGTGTAAGTATAATTCTAACAATTTTAGCACGTACTTATGAAAATTATGGTGCTGCTCACTCTTCTGAAAGTACTAGACATGGGGCCAAATTCAGCCCTGGTGTGACTCCATTTAAGTTACTGGAGACAGTGGTCTTACACCAGGGCTGAATTTTGCTTCTTGTTTTCAGAAGATGAACTACCCAATATACTGCAGCAGATCGTCTGAGTGTGTATGAGATATGTAATAACTAAGCCATTATTCACAGGTCATTGGCGGCAACACTCGTTCCTTTTCTGAATGTTGTTCGAATTTATTTTCGAATAATGAATTATTTTTCCTAGCAAAATTATAAAAATGAGTTAGTAATAAGAGAAACCAAATAAATTATCCACATACTTTAACAGCACCCTATTAATTTGTTTTCACTGTGAGTTGCATATCCACTGTACTTGCTGGCTCTTTTTGGTATGTATATGCTGCTCCAGCATCAGCTCTGCCAGGCAGACAACTGGCTTTGCCTTGACTACATCCAAGCCATTTGATAGCAATGTTCTTTAACAACTCCTAAGCTCAAAGGCTAATGAGTCCTTGCCCAGAGGATTTTCCAGCAGGAGTGGGAGGTACATGAAGACTGCAAGAAGAGACTTGCTCAGGGCACATACAGCTGAGGTATGATTTGATTTCAAAAGTTTAAGTAACTAGTTATATGAAAAGCAGATGACTATAAGGGAATTCAGCCCTTAACACTTACTGACTCCTTCAAGGTATCTGGCCAAGGGACTTCATGGTCCTAGTCACTTTCCTTAAATAGCCTCTCTATTTTACAACCACCACCTTTCAACCTTGTGAGCAAATCTTCACTCACTGAATTCCAGTTTCACACTGAAATTTGTGGAGTTCCCATGTGAAAGGAGAACCAGGCCGATAGAACTTTACTTTTTGTCTTTAAAGTAATTGAACGAAATAATAAAGGATAAAAATAATGATTAAAATTTATTTCATTTTGAGATTTTGGGTTTGTTTCAGCTGAGATTGTGCATCAAAATTCAGGGACTGAGAGTCCACATGAACCCAGTATAAAACTGGACAATCCCCTTTGCAAACTAAATGCACTGAATTCCACAGAGAATATTGCACTATAGATATCTGGGATCCTGAAAACAGGTTGGACTTGTGCTGTGACACATATTTGAATCTCAGTAGATCCTGCACACAGCTGGATATAGAGGTCAAGATTCCCTGTGTCAACATCGGTGTTGAGATAATGGGATGTTACTGCAGGAACTTGAGTTAAATATTGTTGAGTCTTCCACTTTTCTGTGTTCAACTCCATTATTCTTTCAGAGAGCACCTGCCCAATAGATTTTTCTGACATTGCTTGCCAGGTGGTTCTTCTTGAATTACAATGCAAACAGTATACATTTCTGGAGAGTAAGGCCAGATGGTGCAAGGGTCTGGAATGCAGCCCTCCACTTCTAGCTTGTTAGGTCAAATCTGGCCCTGGTGAGTCATGGAAGACACACACAATACCAGCTGTCCAGTGTCCTATCTAAAATGAGTTGGTGGGTCTTAGCTCAGTGTCCACATCACAAAGCATAGCATCAAATGTGACATTCTTTGGACCCTTTGTTGATAGCCTCAGAGAGATCTAATCAGTCATGGTGACTACACTAGCATGGTCCTGCCTAGGGCTGAATTGAAGCACTTTGTCAGAGTTATATCACATTGCTACTTACAAATCACAGAATGTCACAGGGTTGGAAGGGACCCTTAAGGAGGTCATCTAGTCCAACTCCCTACTCAAAGCAGGACCAATCCCCAGACAGATTTTTGCTCTAGATCCCTAAATGGCCCCCTCAAGGATTGAACTCACAACCCTGGGTTTAGCAAGTCAATGCTCAAACCATTGAGCTATTCCTCCCCAAGTAAAGGCTTCTATTTCCAGGCTTTTGTAATTCATTTAAGGGTTCAGACTGTGAAGGCTGAACGGGAGCAGAAGCTTTACAGAGTTCTTTATGAAATTCATATTTGGACTGAACAAACCTCCCATGTTTATTGGTATGATAATAACTACCAAAGGGATTACTTAGGGGAAAGTGTCCGATTTAAATGCCAACACATGCTACTCTTTCAGAAGGGCAAACCTTTTTTTTTTTTTTTTGGTGTGATGTTGTGTTAAAATATAGGCCAAGCTGCTCTCAAACAATAAAATAAAAAAAATGAAAACTAGCTTGTGTCTAAGAGGGTCCCACATAGGAAGTGGGACAAGTGAGACAAGGCCTGTGGTGATTTGCGGAGTGACTTAAGGGGGGATCTGAGCATTTACAGATGACCACAGGGGCTGCTTACTCCCAGCTGGCTGAGAGTGTTGGATTCCTGCTGCACTGCTAATTACCTGTGCAAAAATTGGGATAAGACCCTTATGGTGCCAAACTCTCCTCTCACTTATACCAGCATAAACCCAGAGTAATCCCACTGAAGTCACTGCAGTGACTCCAGTTTCATACTGGTACAGCCAAGAACAAATTATGCCCCAAAGGGCTTGGCTGGATGCAATGCACAGAAACACATCATTATTTTCCAGCACTAATCTTGTGATACTGTACCATGCTGTGTGTCCTCAACACTTCTTGTAATCCATGCACTTTGCGGCACATTCTGTACCCATGTAAATCTGGAGTAACTGCAGTAATGTCAATGGAGTTACTCTGGATTTGTATTGGTATAGCTGAGATGAGTTTGGTCCCTAGCACTTTAAGGGCCTTATCTCAACCTTCCCATAGGTAATTAGTAGTGCAGCAGGAATCCACACACTCGGCCAACTGAGAGCCAGCAGCCCCACTGCTCATCTGGAAATGATCATGTCCCAATTAAAGTCACTTGGCAAATAACCATGAAGCCTTTTCTCGCTTTTCCTACTTTCTGTGTGGGACCCTTTTAAAACACAATCTGGGTTAGGCTGGCTTTTTAAATGAGATCAAGCTGACCTACATATTATAGCAAAATCTAGATAGATAAAAATGTGTGATTCTGAAATAAAAGCATCTTTTGGTATTTTAGAGACATTTTCCATAATTAATCCCCATGGCATTAGGGATCTCAGTAAATCTGGTGGATTTGTTCCATCTGAATGTGAATTTTATCAAGGGCCCTGTAGGATTTCTGCCTCAATTCACCCTTGTGTTCTGAATCACACAGGTAGCACTGCTATCTACAAGTGGAGTGGAGTGCAGGATGGTTCCCTCAGTGTATAAGATACAACAGAGGCAAATGAACATTTCTCAGATCTTGAATTTAAAGGACATTCCAAACTTTTGTAAAAGGAGCAATTTGACATATGCTTTTCTTGCTTCTGTTATTTATCAATTTAGATATGAAAAATGTCGAATAAAAACAGTGAAAAATAAACACAACAAAGAAGAATTTAAACCAACAACAATACAGCAAAGTTCTTGTTTGATCATCACTAATCTCTGGGGATCAGAAATATTTCATGGAGCTGGCTGATAAGCTGGGAAGCTTGAGGGACATTTCTCCATTAGACTCAACACTTCTAGCCTGTGGATTTCCTTTATAGTGGCTCTACTCAAACAGTGGGAAAATATTGCCTCTCCACCCCTCCCATCTGTCCGGTCAACTGACATAGTTAGGACGTTATCACTTTTAAATCAGACTTCTCACTGTCTTGCCAGGAGATCCTGCTTTGACCTGCTATTGTACCTTGTGCTCACATCCAGAAGTTTGGCCTTTCTGACGGCTGCAGTTGCCACTCCTTTTCTATGATGCATTCTCTAAAGGAATTTCAGATAGAAGGCAATAGCGCTCTAGGATGCTTTGCTGTTTTGCACAACGTGTTCTGCATCAGACAGATAAATGGCTCAAACATCCTGCTTGGGCTAATGTGGACATCTCCAAAATACGTGCTTTTTCCTCAAAGAAATTATTTGAAAAGAGACTGCTACAAGCCGAGTCCCGTTGATCAGCTTTCAGCACCACAGACAGAGCACAAAGGAGGAAAAAAAGAGAATTGAAGAGAAAAAGAAGAGCTGTGTGTGAGAAAAATAAGTCTTTTAAATGTGCTAAGGACTTTCTGATAAGGAAAATGCTAACTGTAATGATCTTACAAAGTGATTTTGATTTTTAGCATCTCTCTTTAATTTACAGTGCTCATCGGCTGAACTGACTCGCACTGTCTGGTAAAAAATTACTGGTGCATTATATCCTAAAATATTCTTGCTCGTTGTCGAATAATGGACTGAAATATCAGCACTTTTGTTCTGATGTTAGTTATGCTGCACATCTTTTACATTGTGAAAGCGTCTCTCATGCTCATAGACTCATAGACTCTAAGGTCAGAAGAGACCATTATGATCATCTAGTCTGACCTCCCGCATGATGCGGGCCACAAAACCTGACCCACCCACTCCTGGAAGAATTCTCTCCCTTGACTTAGCTGTTGAACTCCCCAAATCATTATTTAAAGACTTCTAGTCGCTCAGAATCCTCCAGCAAGCGACCCCTGCCCCATGCTGCGGAGGAAGGCGAAAAACCTCCAGGGCCTCTGCCAATCTACCCTGGAGGAAAAGTCCTTCCCGACCCCAAATATGGCGATCCGCTGAACCCCGAGCATGCGGGCAAGATTCTCTAGCCAGACCTTCTGGAAAAGTTCTCTGTAGTAACTTTTAATATCCCATCATTGACCATTGTTATCGACCTATTGACTAAAATCACTGTATCCCATCAAACCATCCCCTCCATAAACTTATCAAGCTTGATCTTAAAGCCAGAGAGGTCTTTCGCCCCCACTGTTTCCCTCGGAAGGCTGTTCCAAAACTTCACCCCTCTGATGGTTAGAAACCTTCGTCTAATTTCTAGCCTAAACTTCCCGACGGCCAGTTTATATCCATTCGTTCTAGTGTCCACATTAGTACTGAGCTGAAATAATTCTTCTCCCTCCCTGATATTTATCCCTCTGATATATTTATAAAGAGCAATCATATCCCCCCTCAGCCTTCTTTTGGTTAAGGTAAACAAACCGAGCTCCTCGAGTCTCCTTTCATACGACAGATTTTCCAACCAGCACCTCCCTATCCCTACTAGAAATACCTCGCCTAATGCATCCCAAGACCGCATTAGCTTTTTTCGCAGTCACGTCACATTGCCGACTCACAGTCATCCTGCGATCAACCAGGACTCCGAGGTCCTTCTCCTCTTCCGTTACTTCCAACCGATGCATCCCCAGCTTATAACTAAAATTCTTGTTAGTTATCCCTAAATGCATAACCTTACACTTCTCACTATTAAATTTCATCTTATTACTATTACTCCAGTTTACAAGGCCATCTAAATCTCCCTGCAGGTTATCCCGATCCTTCTCCGAATTAGCAATACCTCCCAACTTTGTGTCATCCGCAAACTTTATCAGCCCACTCCTACATTTGGTTCCGAGGTCAGTAATGAATAGATTAAATAAAATCGGACCCAAAACCGAACCTTGAGGAACTCCACTGGTAACCTCCCTCCAGCCTTACAGTTCACCTTTTAGTACGACCCGCTGCAGTCTCCCCTTTAACCAGTTCCTTATCCACCTCTGGATTTTCATATCGATCCCCATCTTTTCCAATTTAACCAATAATTCCTCATGCGGTACTGTATCAAACGCTTTACTGAAATCGAGGTATATTAGATCCACCGCATTTCCTTTATCTAAGAAATCTGTTACTTTCTCAAAGAAGGAGATCAGGTTGGTTTGGCACGATCTACCTTTCGTAAAACCGTGTTGTAATTTGTCCCAATTGGCGTTGACCTCAAGGTCCTTAACTACTTTCTCCTTCAAAATTTTTTCCAAGACCTTGCAGATTACAGATGTTAGACTAACAGGCCTGTAGTTACCCGGGTCACTTTTTTTCCCCTTCTTGAAAATAGGAACCACATTAGCTATTCTCCAGTCAAACGGTACCACCCCCGAGTTTATGGATTCATTAAAAATTATCGCTAACGGGCTTGCAATTTCCCGCGCCAGCTCTTTTAATATTCTCGGATGAAGATCATCCGGTCCGCCCGATTTAGTCCCGTTAAGCTGTTTAAGTTTGGCTTCTACCTCGGATACGGTAATGTCAATCCCCACTCCTTTATTCCCATCTGTCTCGCTTCTACTATTCCTCGGCCTTTCATTAGCCTCATTAAATACCGATGCAAAATATTCATTTAGATATTGTGCCATGCCTAGGTTATCCTTAATCTCCACTCCATCTACAGTCTTAAGCGGTCCCACTTCTTCTTTCTTTGTTTTCTTCCTATTTATATGGCTATAAAAGCTCTTACTATTGGTTTTAATTCCCCTCGCAAGGTCCAACTCTACTCAGCTTTTGGCTTTTCTCACTCCATCCCTACATGCTCTGACCTCAATAAGGTAGGTTTCTTTGCTGATCCCTCCCCTCTTCCACTCCCTGTACGCTTTCTGTTTTTTCTTAATGACCCCTCTGAGATGCTTGTTCATCCAGCTAGGTCTAAATCTCCTGCCTACGAACCGTTTTCCCTTTCTCGGGATACAGGCCTCCGACAGCTCCTGCAACTTCAACTTGAAATAATCCCAGGCGCCTTCCGCCTTTAGATCCCTAAATATGTTAGTCCAATCCACTTCCCTAATCAGTCCCCTTAATTTATTAAAATTAGCTCTTTTGAAATCGTAAACCTTAGTCTCTGATTTAATTCTGTTAATCTTTCCATTTAGTTTAAACTGAATTAGCTCATGATCACTCGAGCCAAGGTTGTCCCCTATAACCATTTCCTCAACTAGGTCCTCACTACTCACCAGCACCAAATCTAAAATGGCATCCCCCCTCGTCGGTTCAGCAACTACTTGATGAAGGAATTCATCAGCTATCACATCTAGGAAAATCTGAGCCCTATTATTGTTACTAGCATTTGTTCCCCAATCTATATCCGGGATGTTAAAGTCTCCCATGATTACACAGTTTCTATTAGTATTTACTTCCCTAAAAATGTTAAAGAGTTCTCTGTCCATATCCAGGCTAGATCCCGGCGGTCTATAGCACACCCCAAGCACTATCCCAGGGGAGGCTCTAGTAGTTCTTTTACCCAATGTGAGTATTTCCCAGACAGACTCCGTCTTATCCATTCCATCACTTATTAATTCTTTACAGTTTACCTCATTATTGACATACAATGCTACTCCCCCACCTTTACCTTTGATCCGGTCTTTCCTAAACAGCACATACCCTTCCATACCTGTACTCCAGTCATGACTACCGTTCCACCATGTTTCAGTTATTCCTATGATATCCGGTTTCATTTCTCGGATCAGGAGCTCCAATTCCTCCATTTTGTTACCTAGGCTTCTCGCATTGGTGTATAAACATCTTAATTTATACCTTTTGGCCTCTCTCACATTCATTCTCCCATTTGATGTGGACACCGTACTGCTGGTATGACCTATTAGTCTGGTATCCATCCCCCCACTCCTCTTTATGTCCAATCTCTTCCCCCTGGCTGTATCAGTCCTTATCTCATTGTCCTCCCTCTCAATGTTATAATCTGGTGTGGAGATTAACTGGACATCTCCCAACTGTCTCCCCCAAATTCCTAGTTTAAAGCTCTTTTGATGAGATGAGCCAGCCTCCCTCCCAGAAGTCTATTTCCTTCCCTACTCAGGTGAAGTCCGTCCCGTGAGAACAGTTTTCTGTCCCCGAAAGCCTCCCAGTGGCCATACATCCCAAAGCCCTCTTTATAGCACCACTCCCTTAGCCAACTATTTATCATCACAATCCTTTCACCTCTTTGCTGCCCTTCTCTAGGAACAGGCAGAATCCCACTGAAGATGATCTGAGCCTCGATTTCCTTAAGCGTCTTCCCCAGCCTGGCATAATCTCCCTTGATTCTCTCTAGCGAGAACCTAGCCATGTCATTCGTTCCTACTTGAAGGATGATCAAGGGGTTCTTACCTGCTCCTTTTAGGATCCTTTTCAGCCGCAGGTCCACATCCCGTATCTTAGCGCCCGGGAGACAGCACACCCTTCTGTTCTCTGGGTCTGCCCTGGTCACAGGCCTGTCTAACCTCCTCAGTAAGGAGTCCCCAATCACGTAAACCTGCCTTTGTCTGGTGACAGTGCGATCTACTAATCTATCCCCTGTTCCCTCTAGTTCCACCCCTATCCATTCCTATTTTCCCTTATAGTCCCCCTTACGCCATCCTGTATCCTCCCGGGGCCCAGAATTGGTGCTGTCTCCATCAACTCATGAAAGTGAAGTGACTATTATCATTGGCTTTAGCCAGGAAGAGGTATAGTTCAATGCTATCTGCTCTTCTATACAAAACTGTCATTCCTAATTTGCAGTACTACTGCTATTCCAGTCTATGGTCTGCACACAACTCTACCACGTATGGCCTACAGCAACCCTTGCAATGCCAATACTAGCTCCTCACAACTGTCTAAACGCTTCTCAGTTCTGACATCCCTGCTGAACCTGTTCCAGGTCTCAGTTTAGCAGAGACAATCAGAGTGTATTGTATCCAAAAAGATCCCTCTTGTTGTCTTTCCCCCCCTTAGTTACAGAGGGAGAAAAAATGACACAGCACACGTGGTCAGCCCAAGAATAGCATACCAGAATGCAGAGCCTGATTTGGAACCCATGGCTGATTAGGGTCCCATTTGCAGGACTGTCCTTAATTAGAAAGGCAGTGTGGTTCATGGATAGGGCTCTAGATGGTGACTCCGGAAACCTGGATTTTATTTCTGACTCTGCCACTCCACTCCTGGGTGACCCGGAGCAAGTTACTTTACCTCTCTGTACTTCAGTTTCCCCCACCTGCAGAATGGAGGATAATGATACTTCCTTTGTGAAGTACCTTGAGAGTTACAGATGAAAAGCTCTGTGTAAGAGCTAGATTATTATCATTCTTCATTATTAACATTGGACCATGGCACTAATTCGTGCTCTGCTAGTAGAGTGAAGGTTAGTGGTACCCTATGCTAGTTCATTCTAAGAAAATACTCAGCCATAGGCCCTTCATCCGTATCCAATTCACCATATAGACAGGACTGCTGACTGATCCCACAGAAACATGTGAGTGGGGAAAAAAGATATCACCCCTACCTCCCTATTGTGTGGCTGCTTAGGGGGCAGGGAGAATGAGGAGGGGAAAAGTTCGAGGAACCCATCACTCATGAGCAACATAATAGCAAAAAGAAAAAAAAAAAGCACACAGCTCAGCCCTCAAGATCAACCCTAGAATAAAAAAACAGAGTGGATACACAACGAAGCAATGCTGTGAGTCTGATACCGATCTCTTTTACACCCGTGTTAATCCACTGACTTCAGGAGAGTTATTCCTGATTTATACCACCGTAAGAAAGAAGAGAAGAGGTGCAAAATTCAGTTAAGCAACAGATTCATATTTCAAGCTCAGGTTTCAAAACATAAACAGATTAACATTAAACAAATCACTAAAATCATCTTGACACCATCTCTTTAATTCCTGAAGTTAGTAAACAGTTAAAAGTTGTTACCACTACTTTCAAAATGTATACATGCCCGGACTGTGGTTACACAACCTAGAGATGATGGACTGCTTAATCATAGTGATTTGGCTTGTGCTTAAACACTATCACGTAATGAAGATGAATCACATCTTTAGAAATTATTCACTTCAAGTCAATTTACATTAAAGCGCAGGAGCAGGCAGCCTTGAACACAGATGCCATTAAATAACACCCCATGTATAGCAAAATCAATGGCTGAGGTATCTGACTTGTCTTTGAAAAGCAGCAAAACACCCTCAGTGTTAAAGTACGCAAGAGGCATTCTTCTTCATGAAAGGAAGATGTCCAATGACTCAGTCAGCATAGAACACACACATCTTCTTTCAGTGTGAATACGGTTCAGACCAATCTAGATTCTGTCCAAAAGAGTGTGCTGCTCCAGTTTGCTAATCAAATACTGAAAGGGATGGGGGAAGAGCTGGCCCATTACTATTTTAAAAATGCCAGCAGCATCAGTTTGTGAATATATTCATGAATGAAAGAATTGATTTCAAGTTGCTGTGATTTCTGAAGCTATAGGATTTGTTATTTGCAACTATTTGAACAAGTGCTGGGTTTCGGGGGAAATATTGATTCATGAAAAGTTAATGAATTTGCAAGATTAATTATCATAAAAATCATACTGGAAAGTACATTATTTATTATTTACCTGTATTTTTAGTCTTTTGTTTAAAATGACTCAGACATCCAGTCAGGGAGCAGAAAAAATGACACGTGACTTAGATGAACAGCCATACAACATAGATAGTGGATGAATGAAGTGAACAAGTTCCTGTGTAATCCATGGGCTGAAAACTTCTCATCCAAATTATATAGGGCTTAACCGTGGCTTTGCCTCAGGCGCTAAGCCAGATGCAGCATGTTGTGCTGGCCTGGAGTAGGCCAGAAGGCAGAGTGTGACTAAGGGTATTTCTACACTTGGATCTGGGGGTGTGATTTCCAGCTCACATAAACATACACTAGTTCTAATCGAACGAATGGGCTGAACATTGTAGGGTAGCTGGGGTAGCACACACAGTGGCAGCATGGGCTACCCATGATGAGTACAATTGCACCTGAACCCCATGGATCTGTAGCCAGCATAGCTAGCCTGTGCCACTGCTTGCCACAACCCATGCTATCCTGGCCACACTACTATTTTTAGTGAGCTAGCATGATAAAAACTATGGTGAATATGTCTACACAAGCTGGGAAGCATGCCCCAGCTCACAAGTGTAGACATAGCCTCTGAGTCACAACCCCTCTGAATTCTTCCTTTTTCTTAAGGGGGAAGCTTCCTGTCCAGATGGGAACAGATCTGGTACGCTGGACTCCCCCAGTGCACTGGCATAGGTCTACTAGATGGAGTATTATAGAGGGTGGAGCCAAGGCTCTGCCTACTTGCCACCCCATCCTACCCAGTCCCACCCACTTGTGCAGGGCAGGGGGGATGCCACAACCCCATGAAAGCTGCTCTCCTCTCCATGACCTGAGCAGCTGGTGGAAGGGACATGAAGTACCCCCCCCTCACACACACACACACACACACACACACACACACACACACACACACACACACACACTGCCTCTTGCAGCTATACAAAGCAGGACAAACAATCTGGTTCTCTCTAAACACCCAACTTGGTAAAAATAAAAATCCAATTAGTTTGATTTAGAAAATTGCAAGAAACAGATGCTTGCCTGCAAGCCAGTGCCCGGTACACGAACTCGGCACCAGTATTGCTAGCATTGCTACAACACACTGAATATAAACGAATGGCAGCAAACAAATGAAGGCAAGGAAAAAACAAATTGGTAAAGAAATTAAGTTACACAGTAACTGCAAATTGGGTAAACAAATTCCCTGTTAGTACTAGTCACAATTTGGGGTCAGTGACACTGCATATTAACTGAGGTACTTGTTATTCAAAACAATCTTGTTCAGTGTCTGGGTGCCAATACTAAATCCTGACACAGCAATATTTGATAAATTGGTTACTGTCCATTCCCTAGGTTATCTGACAGACAGCAGCTATAAGAAACATCTAGATCTATGTCAGCTACTGGTGTATCACAAAGCAATGCAACCACTGGAACAGAGAAGCTAGGCATTCCTATTTCTTGCCCAGCAAAACTTATCCCAGAGTGTGACAGCCAGCAGTAAGGGTAACCTATAACATGGATGGACAGTACTGTAACTAATGACAAGAAATTATATATAAAGGCCTCATTTGTAATGTCACTACTTCAAATTTCTATTTTACTTCTGATATACATAGCACTGTGGGATACACTGTTAATAATACCTATCCCAGTATTTCAAAAGACTCAGCCTACTACAAATGATGATATAGGTGATAATTGTAACTGCCCTAATAGGAGCGTGTTGCTCTCTGCAGTACCAAAGTAAAAGGGCCAGACTACAACACCAGATTGGAAAAGGATTGTTATGCTTGGCTATGAGGTGGTGTCATATGTACACATACATATATTCCTTATATACCTGTATACACTACAAATACAAAGACCATATCCATATTATCCATATACGTTAATTATTTGGGAGTGCCCCCAAAGCTTTGGAAAATAAAATCTGTCCGTCAGTCATATGAGGAAATGTACAGCCTATGGGGTATGAATGTATGGATGGTAAAGTAAGGTGACCAGATAACAGTGTTTAGCCCACTGGGTCAACTTCAGTCCATGCATTGTGCTTTTCTGGGATGATAGATAAACATCCTCCCCATAAAAGGACAAAAAGTTGGGGAATGGAGTAGAAAGAAAGAGCCTGAAGCATGGCCCTGGTGCAAGGTCTGAGGCCTGAACCAAAGTCAGTGAAAGTGAGGACCTGACTGTTGCTCAGAGCATGTCAAAAGCAGATGCTTGCCTGCCAGTCAGTGTCCGGTACATGAACTCGGCACCAGTATTGCTAGCATTGCTAAAACACACTGAATATGTAAACACATTCCAGCAGGCCAGCACAAGAACACCCCAGCTTAGCACACAATAAAATGGTTTGATAAAAGTGATGAATAGTGATATTCTGTCTGAAACATCAGGAGTGAAAGTACAAATATGGGGTGAATAGGAATGTTTTGTCTGAAACATCAGGAGGAAAGTATCAGGGGAAGTAACAAGCATATCATGAAACGCGTAAGGTGATACGTAAGCTGTTTATCCTAGATTGTTTGTCCCAGTCTATAAATGTTGGAATACCTCGCCTTAACCCTTCGTCCAGCCTAGGGGCAGAGGAAAGCCCTGCCACTGGCTGAGATGCGTCCATTGTCACGGGCATATATGTCTTAGAATCCTTGTAGAGTCTGCCAAGTGCTACTACTGTGCTTCGTCGACAATAAACCTGGCCGGGCGCCTTCACTACTAAACCAAGTCTTGTGGTCACTGGGCAGTTCGATTGAGGTCTCCTATGCCAACCATCTGCGCAGAGCTGGGACAGCACACAAAGAACACACACACGCAGCCGAAACATCTGACGACAAGGGGTTCATCCAAAATTTCATTTTTGACAAAAAAGAAATTCACTGAAAATGGAAAAGTCCGAACATTTCAACGAGCTTTAGTAAATATCTACAAATAACACAAACATTTGAAGAACGGCAAGTTGAGATCATGAACAATTTGCTAGCCAAGAAACGGCTACATTCATAACAAATGCTTTGACCTGTCCAGTCAAAGGTGAGTTTATATTTTAAAGCATACCCTTTTGCATTCCAAGGTAGATTTTCAAAGCTAATGACAGACACTGTCATGTAACCTCTGCTAATATAAAAGGGAATCATATGGCTACTTCCCTGTGCACTGCAATGGAAAATGAGGACTTTGACAGAAAGTGCAGATCTGTTCTTATTTCATCGGCTAACTTCAAACAAATGGTATCTTGTCATTTTAAAACAAAGGCCTATTCTTTACTTTGGCCTCTCTGTTGACCCCAAGTAGTATCAGAACTTTTGCAGGGCTGCTCTGAACGCTTTGGGATTCATCCTTCACTAGTCTTTAGCTAAGCTGTTCAGAAAGAGGAATATCCATTGCCTGGGAAATTCCAATATTTTGGCATTTGTTTTTGTCCAGAAACAGGACAAAAATATTGAAAATTTTCATGCAATGAAAAGTGCCAAAAAAAATTAAAATCAGAAATGTCAAAATGAAACACGTTGACATTTTCAATTGCAATAAAACTTTCCCCCATTCTCTCAGATTGCAATTATTATGGTAAGTAAATCTTGGTGATATTGAACAATATATATGGGGACTTTCATGCCTGTGTGCAGTACCAACAAATGTACTTATGCTTGCTCTGCTCCGCTGTGTATAGGAGACAGGCAGCACCACTGTTCGGTTATGATACTTGATGTAAATTGAGAGACCATTAGTGAGTCATTTGGAATTTTTATAATTGGATGATTGTTGCAGAACAACAGTTTGCTGCTAATGTGCTTGGTCCTTTGACAGAGTAATTCGGAACTGCACAGCATGCTGACCAACGGACACATCTTTGTTATAAAGCACTTATCAAAACGGTCTGTGTTGTGCATTCATGCTTAAGTTCTATTTTGCTAAATTTTCCCAATAATGAACTATGCTGGATAGAAAATATAGATAAATGCACATGTATGACAAAAATCCCTTGAAGGAACTAAAGACTGAAGCCCAGTATCTTTCCATAGAGCAGGTCCACAGTATGAGCAAGGGCAGTGCAAACTTCCCTATGGCACTTCAGTAACATTCACCTCACCTCTGACCTGGAGAGTCTTATTGTGATAAGACTGGAATCCCCACTGGCCGTGAAGCCCTTGGCTGTGGCTGAGTTCTGAGGCTGCCAGGCTCTAGGGTAGCCAATTATCTTTGTGATGTAGTTTGTAATGTAAACATCTTCCTATTACCAATACTATTATCTTCTGTTTATACCGTGGAAGTGCCTAGAGCAGGGGTCGGCAACCTTTCAGAAGTGATGTGCCGAGTCTTCATTTATTCCCTCTATTTTAAGGTTTGGCGTGCCAGTAATACATTTTAATGTTTTTAAAAGGTCTCTTTCTAGAAGTCTATAATATATAACTAAACTATTGTTGTATGTAAAGTAAATAAGGTTTTTAAAATGTTTAAGAAGCTTCATTTAAAATTAAATTAAAATGCAGAGCCCCCCGGACCGGTGGCCAGGACCCGGGTAGTGTGAGTGCCACTGAAAATCAGCTCGCGTGCCGCCTTCGGCACGCGTGCCATAGGTTGCCTACCCCTGGCCTAGAGGGCCCAAATCAGGGATCCGGGCCCCATGTGTTGTACGTACATATAATGAAAAGATGGTCTAAACCCCAACGACCTTACAGTTTAAGAGACCTAGATTTTAGCTTCTAAACAGGGCACCAAGTAGCAGACTTTTGGCCACTACTGAGCCTGGATCATATGTGAAATGAATGACTCAGATATAAAGATCTCCATGTCATATTGTACCAATCCTCAGAGCCTTCCACTCCACTGTAAAAAGGTTTCTAAGATCAGATGATACCCACTGGGAATGGGAGTCTCATATACAGCAACTTGTTATTTTCTAAATTATTCTTCCCTTCTTGGAGAACCTAAAAAGATCAAAAACAACAAGGAGTCTGGTGGCACCTTAAAGACTAACAGATTTATTTGGGCATAAGCTTTCGTGAGTAAAAACCTCACTTCTTCGGATGCATCCGAAGAAGTGAGGTTTTTACTCATGAAAGCTTATGCCCAAATAAATCTGTTAGTCTTTAAGGTGCCACCAGACTCCTTGTTGTTTTTGTAGATACAGACTAACACGGCTACCCCCTGATACTTGACACCATGCAAGGCACTAAAAAGATCAGTCATTTAGTGTTTAACAGCTGCAGTAATGAGAAGTAGCTCAAGTTTACATACCTTTATGCAAAGAAACAATAGGTACTTTGCAGTTGTTTCTTCCTAAGGGAATTGAGAAGAGGCAGGGAAACCAGTGTGGCCAGAGGACAGGTATCTACCATCAAGCTATCAGAAACCATTGAGTGAATGAATAGTTCTGCTTGAAGAAGACACCTACAGAAAAGCTGCCGCCATCTCCCTCTCCCAGAAGGCTCATTACTAACATGGGGCCTGATTGTGATTTCACACTGGTATATTTCCATTGATTCCGTGGACTTATTCCTGTTTTACACCAGTGTCAGTGAACTCGGGATTGAGACCTTTAGAAACATAAGAAAAAAATATCAGTTAAAACGAGTCTCTTTTACTGGTTCACATTCTGGGCCAGCTTCTCAGCAGGCATAAACAGGCATAGCTCCATTGATATCAGTCGAGTTATGCTGATTTACGCCAGTAAGGATCTGCCCCCCCCATCTTTAAACACAGGTTTCTCCTCCCCTCATAACAATGTTACTTCTGCTACTGAGATAGCTTATTTAAGTTAGATAACAGATAGTGTCTGTGAGTTATCAGATCACATCAGCACCTAGCAACTTCAGAATGAAACATCCCAGCAAGACAGACACCATTTTATTCTAGTCAGCAGGAAAACCACCTCCCTGTGGATGTATGATCCATCCCCAACTTCACCCAAGCACTCTCAGGATTTTATGTACAGTTTGAGGTCCAGTCTGCCACTCAGTTTGTCCAGAGCCTTTGCACTGTGCCTTTCAGTGAATGAAATGTGCATACAAATAGATTAGAATCATTTGTCTTTTGACTCAGTCAAAAGTAATCCACCTATCTCAGTAATCCACATCCTTTTCACTCTTGATTTTGGTGGATGGTGGAGAAATGGCTGTTTTTCCATGGATTAGATTCTGACCTCTAAAATCATTTTTATAGTGAGTACCTGAGAGCAAATGGATCATATTTAAGTGATGGTACTCCTGGCAGGTGTTGCATATAAATAATGGCACAGGGCCAACAGTAATGCAGGTGAAAAATAATTCCTTTGTTATCTAACTTCACACACCCCTAAAACACAGGGGAAAGGGGAGAGAAAACAACTTCTGTTCTGGATTCTTCTGCTTTGTAATTTTCTTCAGCTTTTAGATTCCACAGTGATAATATGGGTATTTTAGAAATACTTTAGGTAGGTAGGTAGAAAGATAGAATAAATGACAATTACCCACTTAAACTGCCTAGCACTAAACTTCCTTTGAGGACGGAAACACTTCCTTTGTGGGGAATTTCTTTCTCATTGTTTTTTTGCCCTGCTCATCAGTGTAATATCCGAGCACCTTCCAGCAGCGCATCCATTCAAGCTTATCATTGGTCTGAGGTGATGACATTCTTTTTCCACACCTTTGTTGGGTTGTTTTGATTTGATTGGTGTCCTTTGAAGTGTTATTGCTCATAGTAAGAGCGGAGTAGCATCCAGGGGCGTGACTCAAGATCCGCGATCCCATTGCGCTAGGCCCCTCAGAAGACCTTACAAGTTAGATAGTCATGATGCAGCAGTGGCTGGCAGCAAACAAAGGGAGGGAAATGGGGATGGGGGAGGAAAGGAGAAGTCACATGGTTGTTCAGATTTCTAGTGTGCTCTGTTTCAGCACTATGTAAATCAGGGGATCAATGGAATTATATCAGTGTGACGTAGGCAGGTGTGAATGAAAAGGGAATTGAGTCCTAAATATTCCATCCACCGCTTTTTCAAAAAATGTCTCCCCATTAACACAGAGTTTGTGCCCCGGCCTTCCTACTCCATGCACTGTTGCGTTAGCACCTCTGCTCCATTTTTATAGATTTTCATTTTTGTTTTATTCCTTCCCACACACGATTACTTTCTCCCCATAAGACACTTGTGACCAGGGTCCTAGTGGTGACCAGCTGTGGTCACTCAATTAGGGTGAACTGCAAAGAATGGGGCAGACAATCCCCATAAAGCTGGTGGATATTCCGATACTTAGATTTACCAAACCAGCATAAAACAGCTTCTTTATTACCTCACTGGTTACTCAGAAGTCCAAACAACACAGTTCCCTTAAAGTGATCCAGCCTCAGGCCTTCATCCAGGTACCCACGTTAAATATGATGAAAATTTCTGTAAATCTTATTTAATCTACCAATCCCAAAGGATCGGACACATTACCTCCCAGGTTAATGAATGTTTCAGATCTTACCCAAATACATGCTACAGCCAATTCTTATTAACTAAACTAAAATTTATTACAAAACGAAAGAGAGAGAGAGAGAATGGTTAAAAGGTCAATATACATATAGACATGAGTTCAATTAATTGAGGTTCAGATTCATAGCAGAGATGGTGAACTTTGTAGTTGCAAAGAGTTCTTTCATAAATAGTTCATTGGACTATCTCATATTCAGGGCGTATCAGCATAACTGGGACCTCAGTCTTGTGACTCAAACTTCCCCTGATGAAGCCTAAGCAGATTGGAGATGACAGAAACAGGATCCAAGGATCTTTTTATACAGTGTTCTAGCATCCACTTGACCACACAGTCCTGGTTAAACAATAGGCTTTTGATGTAACCTTTTGCTTTCTAAACATTACCAGTAATTAGTTATACAAATTAACATACAACAATTTATCCATTAGGCAGTCTATTACAAACTTGAAAGAGACATATAGACAATGACATTATTTTACCCACAATTCATCCAAATGTTAATATTCCCTTTTGATCTCTGAATCAATAGTTATAGTGACAGACAGGAACTGTCTTTTTGCGTAACATCTAAGACACATATTACTTCTAACAATATAGGTTTGAGTTTCAACGTTCTAGCCCATTTAGCCTCAGTGGCCCTAATTATCATTTGCATACCTCTCTAACATGACTTTTGCTCTTTTAGTGTTTCATTTGGTGGGTCCTCCTCATCCCCTCTCCAGCCTTCCTAAGGGGGCCCACAAGCATTCATCCTTGGCCCTAGATCCTTCTCCCCTTTACAGCCTATCATTGGGGGAGCTTATTCAAAAACACACCTTTGACTATCATCTTTATGCTGATTACTCCCAGATCTGCCTCTCTTCTCCAGACCTCTTTCCGTCTGTCCAAACTAAAATCTTGGCCTGTCTTTTGAACATCTCCTCATGAATGTCCTGCCGTCACCTTAAGGTCTTCATGGACAATAGTGAACTCTTAATCTTTCCCTTCAAATCAATCCCGCCTTGCTCAGTCACTGTGGCCAACGTCATCATTTTCCTTGTTATTCCGTCGATAATCGAAGTGTTATCTTTGAGTCAGCCCTCTCTCTAGACCCAAACATCCAGACCATGTCTAAATCTTGCCACTTCTTCCTACACAACCTCTTTAATATTGTCTTGGCTCTCAGTCCACACAGCTAAAACTAAAACCATCTTGTGTTTCGATAAATGCCATCTCTTCTGGCCTTAACAAATACAAGCTTGTCGACCTCAAGTCCATTTAAAATGTTGCTGTTAAGATCATCTTGATTCATCACTCTGACTACCACACCTTTGCATGCCTCACCCTGGATCCCTTTCTTCACCACATCAGAAACAAGCTACTTTAATAGCATGCCTCACCCTGGATCCCTTTCTCCACCACATCAGAAACAAGCTACTTTAATAATCTTCACAGTTCAGCTTCATCTTACCTATAAACTCTAATATGTGTCAGCTTCCACCTCCGCTCTGCCAACCATGCCAGCCAGCCTTCATCACCTATTAGTCCTTTTTTCTCACAATCACTTTCATGCTGCTCTTTAATGCTTCAGAGAAGCATCTCATGAAATCTGTCCCCTACCCTCCTTCAGATCCCTTCTAAAAACTCCTCTTTGCTGGGGTGCCTACAAAGCACTTGAGGACAGCTAGGCAGTGGGCGTGCTGTGACTCTTGCCCGTTTTACTCAACATGACGGATTTACTGCTACCTCGTCCTCTCCCCTGCTTGTTTGCTGTATCTCTCATCATAGGCTTGGACTGTAAACTCTTTGGGGGTGGGGGCTTTTTTCCTTAATTACCGTGTGTAGGGTCTCTAGCAGAGGGGCCTGACCCTTGGCTGGGAGCTCTAGGCTCTACCATAATATCAATGATAATATAATAACAAAAACAACTATACCCCCCTTGCCATTTGGGGCAGGGGCTGTTGAGAAGCAGTATCCACAGACAGACAGCAGCACAGAGTTAGTCCCTGGGAAAATGAAACTGCACCTGCCTGCCTAACCTGTGTGCTTGGGGGGTAGGCTGGGGAAGAGAAGAGGAGGAATTAGGAGGTTACAAACCTAAACTGACATGCCTACATGACCAACTCCACAGCCAGAATAGTCTCTATGGCTAGGGCCCTCTTGACATGTGCACTTAGCCCCAAACCGGCCCGATGCTTGGGGGAAGGGCACCCTCTGTCCAGGGTTGGATGGGCCGGCGGGGGGGGGAGGGGCTGGTTTTTGTTTTTTTCCCGGGAGAGAATAAAGACAAATCAGGAGTTTTCCTCTATCTTCGGTTGGCCCCGTTCAGGTTCTTACTCCGTGCTCGGCAGGCACCGGGGGAGTCCCGAGGGGGACCAGGGATTAACCTGGAGGCTGCCCGGAGACAGAGCGCTTCTTTGGGTCTGCGAAAGCACGGGGCTTAGCCAGGCGAGCAGCTTCCCCTCCCGCCGCGGTGTGTAGCGAGGGGCGGGGCGGGGGGAGAGTGGGAGGGGATTAAAAACACCCGCTCCAGCCACTTTGCAACGCTACAGTTGTCGCGCTCCCCCACGGCCGTCTCCGGGGCAAGTCGGGAGAGGGAGAGAGCGAGAGACCCCATTGGCTACCGCACATGCAGCATGTCATCCAGCCGGCTGCATATAACCGGGAAAGCGGGGACCACTCAGCCAGTCAATGCCCGCCGCCTCCAGTGCGGAGCGGAGGGATGCTTGCAAGGACTGACAGAAGCGGGAAGGGCTGTACTGGCCCCTGGGATCGGACGAGGTCGGGGGCGGGGGGTTCCTTCTCCAGGGCAGACGTTGCATCCAAGAAGCAGTTTGGGAGACTGAAATGTGACAGGCTAAAGGACTATGTGAAAAAGCAAGGGAGCAAGTTGCCGGGGTAGTTTGTGGGAAAGAAGCAGAAAAGCCCCCAAAGGAGCGAATCAGCCAAGCTGGAGGGAGAAACCCGGAGCCCCAAAGCCAGGAGCCGAAGTGACTTGAGACTTGGCCTTGCTTGTCGCGGTTAAACCAGCCCCAGCATGCAAGCCGGGTTCTCGCCCCGGCTCCCAATTCCGAGCTGCCCTGCCTAGCGGAGGAGGGAGCCGGAGGGGAATCGCTCCACTCCCCGGGAACTTCGCCACTGCTTCGAAGCCATGAGCAGCCACGTGTGGTTCCCCTTGCAGTACATCGCCAAACCCTACCGCCGGGCCCAGGACCGCAATGGCTCCGACTTCTTCTCTGCCCTCTACGGCTTCCCCAACCGATCCTCCTTCTTCCACGGCGACTTGGACCTGGACGACATGGGGGACTTTGACAGGGGCACCCGGTACGAAGGGGAGTCCCAGAGCCGGACGGTGAAGGCGCTGCTCATCGTGGCCTATTCGGTGATCATCGGCATCTCGCTCTTCGGCAATATCCTGGTCTGCCACGTGGTGATCAAGAACAAGAGGATGCATTCGGCTACCAGCCTCTTCATCGTCAACCTGGCCATCGCGGACATCATGATCACCCTCCTGAACACGCCGTTCACCCTGGTAAGCAGCGCGGCGCCCGCCCCAGCTCCCCGGGTCTCACTGCCTGGGGGAGCAACTCTCTGCCTTGGCCGCTGCCGCCCCGCCGGCACCTTCCCGGGAACACGCTGCCCGCTCTGCGTGCTATGGGCCGGCCCGAGCAGGCAGCAGCGCTGTGACGGGAGAGTTTATAGCGAGGTGGTCGGACGGTAACTTCGGAGAGTTAACTTGGAAAGCGAGTCCTAGTCCTGCCCCATATCCTTTACTGTCAGGTTTGCAAAATGCGTGCGTGTGTGTGAGAGAGAGAGATTGTGTGTCCGGGCTCTGGGAGAGGTGTGTGGATTGTGTTTATGATTGTGTGTGTGTGTGTGTGGCGGGGATGGGGGGTATGCAATCAGTGCCTGAACAGAGCCTGCTTCTTTTTCTTTCGGATCTCCCTCACTTTCTGTATTGTCAAGGAAATAAAATAAGTATCCCTGCGTTGCCTGCTCAGTGCTAAAGTACGTAGGGACCACGCTTAGCTCCTCCATCTCGTCCCTCTCCCTGGGCCACACAGGAATCTGTCCACCTCGTCCTGCTACACAGTCAGTCTCTCTCTCTTTCCTGCTGGAGCGAGCAGGGCGTGGCAGTCCATGCATCCCCAGCGGAGTGGATAAAGCTGTGGAGTGTGAACCTGACTTTCTTGCAGGATTCAGGGGGAGACACCGGAGTTTTACTCCTATTGTTCATCTGAGGATGAAGAAGAGGGGAAGGCTTTGCCCTGTGAAGTACACTCAGTTTTCTATGGAAACTGAATAAGCAGTGTCTGTCCTTGTTAAGGTCCCTAAGAAACAGGTTGATTTCAAAGGGAAAGGCTGGGTTTGTGCTGAGTCCGGGCCAAGTTACACAGACTGTGTAGGCTTCCCATGCTGGGGGAATATGACCCCTGAACTCCTGGGTTTGGCCTGATTGGATTTATTAGCTCTGGGATTAGATTGCCTTTGTCTTCATAATGAGATGTGGAAAGAAAGGAATAGAATGAGAGGGAAAAGTTAAAGTCCCATCTAGTCCACTGCATGCTAATGAATAATTTTCCCTTCTGTATATTCTGGAAGGCTTTGTCTAGTCTTCTTTAAATATAGCAGATAATAAAGCTTCCCCCATTTCCCCTGAGAGACTTTCACAGTCTAGTAATCTCACTATCAAAAAAACTTCCCCAATGTTCAGTCTGAACTTTAAAAAAATGTAGGACAACTAGGATGAAAGTGTAAACTCTTAGGGGAAGAATGGTGCCTTCTTTCATGTTTGTACAGCACCTAGCACATTTGGGGCATTGCTGGAAACAAGTAATAATTACAATTACCCTCCCCCACAAAAAAAAAAATCCTTGCATTGACTTTGTACCAGGCTTGAAGCAGCATAGGATTGTTATAGTGTGAATGGCAGAGTTGTTGCTCAAACACCAACAAACAAAACCTCATTGGGAATAATAGGAGGCTTCATGCACTACTTTCCATGACAGTTTGTGATGCCATGAGGAGATCATTTTCAAAATATCCACATCCCACTGACGTCAGTGTGATTAGACAAAGCATCCACATGCTGCATAAAATAACCCACAATAAGCAGTGCAATGTTAAAATCAATGAGGAAGGCAATCAGCGTTATAGTGTTATCTGCTTTCTCAACTCAGAGGGCCCAGTTCTCTTCTCGATTACAATAGTATAACTCCAGTGACTTCATACATGTATCAACAGCACGACTCCTGCTCACACAGGGCTGCGACAGATTTGTTTGTTTGCTATTTCTACACTCTCCTTCTGATCCCCTTGTGCCCTAAGCTTACCTTTCTGCAGAAATGGGTCTGGTACATCAACAAAACACTTATAAATATATTAACTATTTAATTCTCACAATAACCCTGGAAGGCAAGGTTTATTATCCTCATTTTGCATCCACCATCTGATTTTACTGATGATGCCTGTTGTTTTAATCTACATTTGACATGGCCTGTGTGTTCAAATATTGTTTGTTCTTCAGGTGCGATTCGTAAGCAGTACCTGGGTCTTCGGAAAGCTGATGTGTCACATAAGCCGGTTTGTCCAGTACTGTTCTGTCCATGTTTCTGTGCTTACCCTTGCAGCCATTGCACTGGATCGACACCAGGTATGCACCTGAATTTAAACTCTAGCAAATGTAGGGATACTTTAGAGAAAACAATCAGTATTCAACCTGTTAAAGCCCAGCACCTGGCACCCTGTGATTTCATGAGCATCTCAGCTTTTAGCTAAAAAAAAAAAAGTTCTAGGCATTAAGGTTGTGGAGAAAAGCTTGAAAACATGACCCGAGGGTGACCTGAAGGATGAAATCCCAGAAAGCAAATAAAAATAATAATAAAATTAAAAAAAAAATTTGCATGGTCTTTAAGCCACTCATGACGTTTTGTGGCCCAACTCTTGATTTTTGGGTGCGTGGAGTTGGTAACATGCAGGACTGTACCATTTTCCTGTACAAAGAAAAAAGAACAGGAATACTTGTGGCACCTCAGATACTAACAAATTTATTTGAGCATAAGCTTTCGTGGGCTACAGCCAACTTCATCGGATGCATAGAATTTTCCTGTATATTCAGCTGAAGTTGGACCCATTTTTTCCCCTACAAAGTTGTTCCCTGCAAATACTGAAAGGAAAAAAACCTCTACAGTTTTGTTGCATCAGACAACATCAGTTCAAACCTGCTCCTTTCCCTGGATGATAATATAATTTAGCATTTGACTGAATCCAGACTATTGTTTCTGACCCTAAATATTGTGCACTAGGATATGAAATTGCATAAGAGTGCACTCAGGTGTGGGTTGCCATTGTTTCTAGCGCAGTTGGAATTAATATTAACAGCTATTATTGAAAAGAAATTTCACTCGACAAATGTTACAGTTAGACGAAGCTCCAAAAGAATGACGGATCCCGCTAAGTGCTCAGATTGTCAGTCGTGTATGCCAGCTGCTGTGAGAAAATGAAAGCACTTGCTGGAAAATGGGTTTTTTTTTTAAACTGCTAATGTTTAATAAATTTCCCCATTCGGTCACCAGAAGTTCCAGCACTATAACACTCAAGAGAAAAGCATTGCGTTTCACAAGAAAGATGTTTTGAAATACCATATTTTACATATTGCACGATCAAAGATTGCAAATGGTTGGGGAAATAAGAACCAGAGCCTTAGTCTGAGTGTCGAGCTTTGCTAGCAATTCATAAATATTATTTCAACGAAGGGAGAACATGAGAACTTCCTCTAATATTGGCAGGATTTAAATAGCTCAGGAGTGAAATTGTTCAACAAAAGGAGTAAGGGGATGCAACTGAGCAAGGAAAAGTCATTTCCTGAAATGGATTTATTTTCTAATCCTGGGATGTATCAGAGTGTGGAGCAGATGCTCAAAAGAAGTGATAGGAGCCCTATTATCACTTGGGACTTCGATAATTGGAAAAAGCACTCAAGAAAATAGTGGAGGGAAGAAACCTTCATTAGCAAAGAGACGGTTGGGATGATTTAAATAGGCGTTTTTCATTGTCAGTGGTCAGTATAATAATCTATGCATTGTGTTGCTCAAAGGTCATCACTGCTGGTCTCTGAAGCTGTGTTTGTGGGTGGCACTGAGTGTGTTTCTCCACGTTGCAAGCTATTGTTCCAGTAATTTGTATTTTTATAGAACTTTACATTTCCAGGCACTGTACACCCTAAATATCCTTCTCCAAAGCCCTGTGAAGCAGGTATCACCATCCCTTCTTTACAGATGGGGAAAAATGAGGCCCAGAGAAACGAAGCGACTTGCTCTAGGGACCAGATGGAATCAGTGTCAGAGCTGGGATTATTTACAACCCTGCGCTCAGTCCACAAGATTAGGCCGCCTCAGCGGTGGAAGGCTTGCATCCGTTTTGCTTTCCAGGTCTCTACACAATGCAAAGCTATAATAGCATTTGAAAGAGTAGCAGTCAGGGTGACTTTTAGACCATAATTCTTGTGAGCTTCCTTCAGCAGCAAAAGCAACGAGCAGGAGGGTGGAAAATAAAGCAGCTGTTCCTCACCCTCTCCCCCCTTCCCCCCCCCCGATTTGTGCCAAACCATCGCCAACGCAGTCTGGGGCAAAACACAGCTCTGATGTAAATGAGGTAGGGTTCAGTGGGCCAGACCCTAAAATTGGTCCCCACGGTCATCAAATCTGCAAAAATCTCTTTCACATCAACTGAATGCCAATGTGGGCATCATTGTTACATGACCAAGTTACATTACCATCACTTACAGCTAAAGCCTGATCTGTTCCCATAGTAATTGGTGCTGACTTTGTCTGTTGTCTTTGTGAACATGTTTGCTAGCTGCTTCTAAATTCAGCAATGGGGGTGGGAGGGACGTGTCCGGTTGCTGATGCGGTACATCGCTTTTTAGAATTAATCTATGTTTTTGAACAGTTAGTCCTGTTGTTATCAGTTCAGAAGGGTTCAAATGGAGTCTTTTTAAAGCCTGCTAGGAGAAGATTTAACATGCTCTGAACTATTTGTCCTTAGGTTATAATGCACCCTTTGAAACCCCGGATGTCAATTGCTAAAGGAGGAATTTGCATCATTATAATCTGGGTTATGGCCAGCTGCTTCTCTCTGCCTCATGCCATCTACCAGAATCTAGCAAGATTTTATATTGGGTAAGATGTATAAACAGGGTGTTTTTTTAAGGAACTCCCTCAATTTAACAGCCATTAATTATAAACACACATGTTTATTTTTTTCCTGTTAGTAAAAATTAGTTGAAAATTGACAACTGGAAAAACTTTTAGTTCAAGCAGCATGTTTCCACTTTGAGTTTCTCTCCAAAGTTCAATGAAAATCAAAGGAGTCATTTTTATCTTTATTAGTCAGTTCCATCTTCATTTTCTCAGTGCAGCAGACACTGCAGAGGGAGGTTCATTTTAATTATTTCCATTAGTATTGACAGATGTACATTGGAATAGGGGTTTTGTTTTTCCGTGAAGCTTTAATAAAGTTTTTTTTTAAAGTAAATAAAAATCTACATTTTGGGTCAAATTTGAGTTGAAGTTGTTGACTTAAAGAGGCACTAATCCATGTGTCTGAATGAATTCCTCTATCTGTTTACCATATGTGCCCAGCTATCTTATAAGTATTTTATAAGGGGCCTATCCCCTTTGTACTACATGCTTATGATTGTGGAATTGACAGGTTTTCTCCTTTTGTGCTCCAGGAACAGAACTATACGAATGGTCTGTCTCCCCAGCTTCCCTCCTCCTGCTGATCTCTTCTGGAAGTACCTGGACTTGACTACTTTTGTACTCTTGTATGTCCTGCCCTTGCTTGTGATCTCCATCACCTACACAATGGTGGCCAAGAAGCTCTGGCTGAGGAATGCCATTGGAGACGTCACCATGGAGCAATACTTTGCCCATCAGAGGAAGAAGAAGATGACACTGAAGATGTTAATGGTGGTGGTGGTGGTTTTTGCTGTCTGCTGGTTCCCACTGAACTGCTACCTGGTGCTTATCTCCAGCAGGGCCATCGACAGCAACAATGCTCTGTACTTTGCTTTCCACTGGTTTGCCATGAGCAGCACCTGCTACAACCCCTTCATTTACTGCTGGCTCAATGAGAGCTTCCGCTCTGAGCTCAAGTCCCTGTTGTGTGTGTGCCGGCGAAAGAATGCAGCCCAGAGCCACGCACTGCAGTCCATCTCTCCTCCTTTCAGGCATGCCTGGGCTGAGAATTGTCATTATAAAAGGGGCAGCTGCTCTCAGAAAGCAAGAGCATCTTCCCAAAGAAACTCTGCAAAGACAGACATATCCAGTGTCCAGCCAATTGTGACAGGGAGCTAAGCCACTGAACTGACAGTTAATGGAGCTCCCTGGGTCCTGAATCCAGAAAATTGGATATTAAATTTATTTGTATTAAATTACAATCACAATCAGGAGCAACTCCACAGACTGGGTAATGGGATATAGAGCCTTTAAACTTAGGAGAAAGAAGACCTAATTATTACTATATATACTTTGGGGTGGCAGTTTATTTTATGGAGAAAATGAACAAACTAAATTCATTTAATACTTTTGATTTATTAATTTATTCAAGACTGATTCGTAACTTTTACAATTTTGGATTTGTGACCCAGGGACTTTGCCTGCTATTTGAATGGTAGGCACATCCAGTATATTACGTTTGTCACTCAAAAAGTAATCTTAAATCAAGACAATTGATTATTCTGAACTGCTTAGTGTAGTGTTTATTCCTTCACCACAGAGAATAGTGCTTCTCAATAACGTTTAAAATGATCAAATGAGAACACAAGCTAGGTGTATGCAAAATACACCGAGAATAAAACAAATACAGTTCCTTTGGTCATAAAGATTATTCGTAGCTGCAACAAAATACAAATGAAAATTTACCTTGCAATCTCTGATCAAGCAAAAGTGTCTCCAGTGAGGTAATTTATAAGAATTAAGGAACCGATGAAACTGACTCCTATCTATAGGCGCACACAGTTTAATATGTGCTCTCAAGATTAAACACATGCAAATAAAACTTCTAGGTCTCAGTACAGGACTTTGTAAAAGGAAATTGTTTAAGAGGATTTCTCAATTTTTCTACTCTGCCAGGTTTTTCTGTTCTCCACACACAAAAAATATTAATTTTTGTTCAAAAGTTCATAGCATATTTCATTTTATGAGGCCTTTCATACCTACAACCACTAAATCGCCTATTTGACTCTAACACAGGTTAGTAGTGAGTCAAAGGCATTGCCTTTCAACAGCTTTTCACTGGCCTATGTGAAATGAGCTGGTGATCTCAGTAAAGCTCCCAATGGATAGACGTCCACACCACAGAGTCTACCACTGCAATTGGCAATCTTGGCAGATTCAGCGGAGAGCCCAGGTACTGAAAGGGCTATGGAGTCTAAACTCCCTATCTCACCCTTCTAGATTATGGTTGAAGTGCTTTTACCAAGGTGTCTGTGAAGAATATCGAGGAATTTACATTTCTGTTATCCAATTTGTACCTGCTCTTTGGATAAATATCAGACTTTACAGCCTCCAGGGCTATATCAATCTAGCACTTCTCACCTCTATCAATTTGCTAAGGAAACCAATACTGTGGTTTATTATTATCAGTAATTGGAGTTTTTCCTAAATCAGCTTAAAATTATTTACAGGTATAGCTTTAATATTTTGATTTTTATAAAGGTGTATCTGAACTATTCATAGCTTGGCTAGTAAGCTTCAGAGGTGGGCCTTTGACTGTCATTCAAATGTCACTTTCCACAATTAGGGACTCTTCCAGCATAGGAAACATGACAACTGCTAGCACTTTAACAATTGCTGAACAAAGCATGATGCTTCGCAAGAAGCCAGATGGTAACCACATTTAAAAAAAAATCATTTTTTGAATTAAGAGATAAATGTGAAGGTTTTTCATACCTGCTGACAAACAGAAATGGTGGAATTAAATGGTGTTGAAGTCATTCATAAACTCAGACATGAACTCATGCTTATATAAAAAAAACCCCACTAACTTATGCTACAGCAGTGGCCCCAAACACTGCAGCTTACACTAGTGATACTATTGTGCTTGTGACTTATTATAGTGTTTTTTCATTTAGGGGAGTGTGTCTGAAAATACAATACATAGATAGGAAGTTTCAGAACACTCAGGAGAGCATCTAGACAACTGATGGACCAAATTCATCCTGATGTATAGAGCTGCAATTTCTACTGAAGTCAATGGGCACTATGCCTACTTATGCTAGGGCTGAATTTGGCTCAATAATGGTAAATATCAATGGGCATCATGTGAGCATATCACCATGCGTAGCTGTAGTAAGAGGAGGCCCTGAGACATAAACCCTTGTGTCAGAGGCCTGGTATGAGGCCTAAGGCCTGAACTAAAGTAATGGTCAAGACTTTGCTAACATAAAGCAAAATTAATCTGTGAGCCAGAGGCAGGCCCTGCTCACAGAAGCCGGCAAGGAAAGGGCTGATGCTGCAAAAAGAGACATATCTAAAAGGTACTGGACACCAGATATCAGAATATTTGCATACTTGTACATTCCACACACAAGGAACAAGCTGACCCATTCCAATGACAGGGCCAAAAGGGTAATATGATGGATAGAGTTGTTTTGTTCAAACCAACATGTACAAGGTGAGAGGCAGCACCTTACTACGTAGAGGGGTTGTACCTTGCTGCGTAGAGGGGTTGCACCTCAATACGTCAGAAGTGATGTGTAACTTGTTTGTACCTGTGTATAAGAATGCATCCCTGAGTGGATATCTTTGTCCAGCCTAGGGGGCAGTGGAAAGTCCCGCCACTGACCGAGCTGAGTCCATTGTCAGGGAGCACATAAGTACTGGCTAGCTGCACCTTAGCAGCACCTTGGACTTTGTTTGCCACTGAAAGCTGGAGATTGTGTTTCTCTTCGACAATAAATCTGGCCGACGTGCCTTCGTACCTTACTAGAGTCTGTGGTCATTGGGGGTTCTCTCGGGGTCTGCTGTGTCAGCTATCTGCACAGAGCTGGGGCAGCACACAGAGGAAACATGCACGCAGCCGATTGATATCAACATTGAACAGAGCAGAGCACCACACCGGTAGCATCTGACAACAGTAGCTTTGAAAAATTACCCCAGAAATGAGTGTTAACACTTTTCACTTCCTTACAATAAATCAGCAGTTCTCTCACATCAGTTTTACACTGATGGAACTATTGATTTCAACACATCCTCTCAGATTACATTGGCATGAGAGGAGCATTAGATTCATATATATACTACTGAGTTATATTTCTATCCGAAATATGAAAATAATAATTACATTTCACCTTATTAACCAAAGGCGTAACTGTAATATACATTGAGCCAGATCCTCGGCTGGTGTAATTCAGCATTGTTCCACTGAATTCAATTTATCACAGCCAATTTATCCCAGCTGAGCATCTGGGCCCACTGTTAAATTGGGTGAAGAATTTTAGAGAGGTTTTTAAAGTGGAAATCAAAGTACTTTGCTATTGAAACAGACTGGGATTATGTAACCTGGTAATTCATTGGTCATTAATAAAGCAACCAGGAAACCCAGGAACAACTAGGTTGTGTCATTCATGCCTCCTCTGATCCATTGCAGGTAGGAGGGCAATTGTGGCTATGGGGAAGGACCAAAAATATACCAGATAAAAGGAAATATTGATGTCATGTTCCTTAAGATATCAAAAGCCCATTGTCATTTTTATCACAAATTCCTTTAATAAACTTTCTGTTCCTCTTGTATTATTAATGACTGTACTCTGCCTTAACTACTCAGGGCCTTTTCCATCCCACATTTGCCCACAGAATATTATACAGGAAGATGTGACCATAGAACTGAAGGTAATTCAAGAAATCAAATCTTTTTACAAAGATTAAGTATGTGACACTCTAAAACCTTTTATTCACCTAGATGAAAGGTGTGGAAAAGAGTGATTTATATGGACTTTTGTGTGCCTGCTTTCTTAATGAGTAAACTCTCTGACAAGCAGATGTATGTAAACAGAGTACAAATCAGTTTGCACAAGGGATGTAAATAATTTACTCTTTCATTTTAATTTGTTATATATAAGTGGTAGCATAAACCTGACGTTAATACTAGTTTACACAATTTTACTGGCTGGATTTGCATTGTTGTGTAAATGGCATGTGCCTTTTAACTAAGGGGTTGAAAAATTAATACATCCAAGTTGTGTGGTGTTAAAAACCAGAGAATGACATTGTTCTGGACACTAGTTTACTGAAACATTTTCATCTCAGTGCTGGGTTCTTTTAAAAATGTGAAAAATCCTCATCTTTTTACACTGGAAAGATTTTGATGCAGTTAATTATGTCAGTTTGCACATCCAGCACAATTGTTTCACCAGACTTCTGTAAAACTGCCGGCAGTGATTCCTACATGATATCCAACTCACTTGGATAAGTTTGAGCTGCGGTGAATCAGGAGAACACAAAGTTTATTACCACACCTTGTTACATTCAAGTCATTGGGACTGATGAAGTACAGTAACTTCTCACTTAACGTTGTAGTTATGTTCCTGAAAAATGCGACCTTAAGCGAAACGATGTTAAGCGAACCCAATTTCCCCATAAGAATTAATGTAAATGAGGGGATTAGGTTCTAGGGAAATTTTTTTCACCAGACAAAAGACTATATATATATATATATAGACACACACACACACACACAGAGTGTAAGTGATGATGATTGTGAAGCTTGGTTGAGGTGGAGGAGTCAGAGGGTGGGATATTTCCCTTACTGCTAAATGATGAACTAGCAATTGGCTGAGCCCTCCAGGGTTAACTCTCTCACTCTACAAGGCAGCAGGAATGGAGGGAGATATGGGCATTTCCCCTTTAAGTACACTGCCTTGTTAATTAGATCAGCTTGCTGAGACTGCAGCTGCTGCAAGCTCCCTCCGTCCTGAGCGGTGGTGTGTCCCCCTGCTCTATGGAAGATGGGGTAAACGGGGTGCAGGAGCAGGGGGGAGGGGAACACCCTGACAGCCCCCCTCTTTCTTCCCTCCCCCATGCACAGCAAGCAGGAGTCTCGGGGAGCAGCTCCAAGGCAGAGGGCAGGAGCAGCACATGGCAGTAGGGGGAGGGACAGCTGAATTGCAGGCAGCTGCTGCACAGGGAACTTAGGGGAGCGGGGAGCTAATAGGGGGGCTGCCGGTCCACCCTGGTTCCAAGCCCCCACCAGCTAGTTGCAACAGGCTGCTCTTCCTGCAAGCAGTAGACAAAGCAGGCGGCTGCCAAACAATGTTAGAAGGGAGCATTGCACAACTTTAAATGAGCATGTTCCTTTACTGATCAGGAACATAACAACAAAACAATGTTAACCGGGATGACTTTAAGTGAGGAGTTACTGTAAATTAAAGTTTGTAGGGGCCAGTCCTTAGCTTGGAAACTGCAGGTCCAAAAAGTTCCAACTGCCTCAATTTATTTTTAGTTCTTCCTTTTTAGACATAATGCCCCTTGTTTAAGGACAGGTTAACTAAACTGGAGACACACTTGTTTGCTAACAATATGAAGCTCAGTGAAAAGTCAAAAAATCCAAACACTGAAATGTTCTGCAAATGCCATGTGAAAAAAAATCACATCCAAGAAAGGAGATACTTAGGTGAAAACAAACAAATAAAAGACGTAAACCAAAGCTTCATCTGCACTGGCTAAAGGACATTCCAATCCCACTGATTTGCTTACTATACATGTTCACATAGTATATGGAATAAGCAGAGCAGGGCAACAGTGCTGGCACAGTGCTCATCATTATGGTACGTATTTTCTTAGCTACAGTCTTAGTTTTGATCTCTTAGATATTACAGAAATACATTATAGCGGGGATCGGCAGGGTAAGCCCCCTGGCGGGCCGGGCCAGTTTGTTTACCTGCAGCATCCGCAGGTTCAGCTGATCGCAGCTCCCACTGGCCGCGGTTTGTCGTTCCAGGCCAATGGGGGCTGTGGGAAGTGGCGTGGGCCAAGGGATGTGCTGGCCGCGGCTTCCCACAGCTCCCATTGGCCTGGGACGGTGAACCGCAACCAGTGGGAGCTGTGATCGTCCGAATCTGCAGACGTGGCAGGTAAACAAACCAGCCCGGCCTGCCAGGGAGCTTACCCTGGTGGGTTGCATGCCATAAGTTGCCGATCCCTGCATTATAGGAAAGAATATATTTCACATCATATCTCTGGCTAACGCACGCATGTAATGTACACCTACTCTTAGCAGGTAACATCTCATTAAGTGGCAGTTTGTTCAAGGGGTTGAATACATTTGTTTTTACATTAATTTTCTAACTTCACATCTCTGACACTAGGAACCCCTTAATGCCTACCAGCAAAGGTTTCATAGTTCTATCAGCAACTCCTATCAAGGCTGAAAAACTTCACTACACCTAACTCATTGCTGTCATAGTATTTATCTTTAAAGAATGTTGTGTGAGATATCAAATGAAAGTCAGTGACACACCGGTCATCCATTGTGAAATGTATGTATTAACTGTAACTCCTCTTTCCTCCCTGGGTGACTCGGGAGCAGGCAACACTCACCTGGATGCCTGATGTTGTTGACCATTAAAGGAGATCCTGAGTATCCCAGTGGTGATGTTGGATAGGTGGGGATCCTCTATCCATCCCTCTACTGCAGTCCCTTTACTCCTAAAAGAAGTTAAAATTGGCAGTGCCTCCACCTCGCTGGGCCCTGTACACACTCAATGGCGTGCCTTGGGAACCTCCAAGAATAAACCTATTCTAATAAATTAATTATAATAATTATTATTCTGTGGCATGGGTGTAACTCAAAAATACCAAATATAAACAATATACATCCAATATACTTAAATTAGAGTTAACACACCTTTACTTAACAATTTAAAGAAACGGTATAACAGACTAAGATGAAATGTCATTACTAATTTAAATCCACAGGGGGCAGTTGAATAAAATCGATTAACGAATATAGTATACAGTATAAACGAAACTTATCTAACTGGCATTTACCCCATCCCGGAGCATACACTCCTCTGGATTTCAGAGTCCTAGGAGCTTGCGTGGGCGCGCTTGGAGATCTGCAGCTGGAGACAGTGCTCTGTTGGTTCCGTGTATCAGTCCATCCCAGGAAACAAGCTGCACAACCCCTCTGATGATTGGAGCTGTCCCCACCAAAGGTCAGCAGCTCTGGGTCCTGGTTCGATGGGAAGATCACTCTGCCTCTCCTCAGACTCAGTCTCTCTGCTGTGCCCCTTCCCTTGCAAGTACTTTCCCAAACAAGAGCGGGGGTTACTCACAGTCCTTCACAGCAGGCCCACCTCAGTCAGCTCTAGACACAGCAACAGTCTCTACCCTAGCTCCAAGGAAGCCACCAACAGTCTCTGAGGCTCCCTGCTCGATCAAAGCCCCAGCTGGCTCTCAGCAGCAGCGTCTGGCTTCCTAACAGCAGCCTATGATATGGCCAGAGCTCCACAGTAGCAATCTCACTCCTCTTCCCAAAATGGACTTCCCCCCTGCTCTCCCTGCACGGACTGGAAGAGGAAGTCTCTCACTCTTTCCCCCAGGCTTCATGGGAGTTGTAGTCGCTAAGGCTAGATTGCAGCACACAGGCTTTTCCTTTGGACCACTCCCAATAAAGTTCAGAGGCCCCTCTAGTAAAGGGTGCCTACATTCTCCCCCCACCAGAAAAATCCTTAATGTCCCCATTAAGGAACCAGAACAAAGAAGAAAAACAGATTAATTTACAATATAATACATACATTCTTAATTCCTACGGCTAGATAGAGTAACATACAATGCAGGGTAAAGTATCGGCCCACTGGAATAGGCACAATTTAGGCATCTAGCCTGAGGTGAGCACCACCATGAAAAACACCTGAGCTTATCCTTAGAGAATACATATTCTCATTTGGACTCCACATGTGCTGAAAGATTTTAAAATACATCCACCCCACTATGTACGGTGGGGATGGACACCTCACTGCTCACTCTAACCACATCATATGTTAACTGCTGAGAGGGCCTGACTTCTCTCTGGGACCTCCTTAAGGGCTGTACCATCCCTTCTTTCTCCTCTACAGGAGGTGTTAATAAAGCTCTGTCAGATTCGGCATCCAACACAGAATTATCCGTTGTAGAAGGAGTAACATCTGTAGCAACCTTGTTCCCTACACTTGAAGACCCTAACAGGAGGGCAAAGATGTATGCACATCTTTCCCCACAGGAAAGAATGGAAGAGCTTCAGGGTTTAAAAGGGGCGTTCTAGTTGAGCTTTCAGGTGACAGTACAACAGACCCAGGAGACATATCTGAGGGTTCATGATACATAGATATATAGTCAGGGTAAACCTCCTCAGAATCAGTCTCTGATGGGGGACCAATTACGTCCATCATGGTAGCAGGGACTGGCACAGGATTAGCACCACCTATGGAGTTGGGGGAGGAACTCTCGGACGTCAGAGCTCTCCTCTGGTTAGATGATCTGGGTAGAGGGATAGGCTCGATATCTGATGGAGCATCCATTCTGATGTTGCCCCAGTGGAAGTAAGTGGTTTCCATGTAAAATCTTTAATGGGCTGCCATTCTTTTCAGGCTTTAGTGGATGTACAGGTAACCTGGACGTTTGATTCTCCACAATGTAGGGCTGCGAATTCCAATGGTTTGCAAATTTATGTTTTCCAGGAGCCCAAGATTTTTTTATAAGAACATGATCACCGGCTTGCAGATCACAGTATCGCACCTTCTGGTCATAACAGCCTTTATTGCCCCGGTTCATCTTATCAGATGCTGCCTGAGCAAGTTGATAATCAGCGCACAAGTCTTTTTTTTTAAATTAGCCACATACTGGAGATAAGCCTGGTGGGAAGACCCATCCACTGAAACCCCAAAACAGAGGTCAGCTGGTAATCGTGCTTCACGTACAAACGTTAGGAAATACGGCAAATACCCAGTGGCCTCATTTTGGGTACAGTTGTAAGCATGCACAAGATGGCTAACATGCTGGCTCCATCTAGATTTCTATTTGGTATTCAAGGTTCCCAGCATATTAAGATGGGTCCTATTAAATTGTTCAGGCTGTGGGTTTCCCTGTGGATGATAAGATGTTGTTTTAGATTTTTTTTTTATACCTAGCATAGTCAGAAGTTCCTGAATTAATCGACTCTCAAAGTCCCGTCCTTGATTGGAGTGCATCCACTTGGGCAGCCCATAATGCACAAAGTACTTCTCCCAAAGAGTTTTAGCAACAGTAGAAGCTTTTTGATCTTTAGTGGGAAAGGACTGTGTATACCTTGTGAAATGATCAGTTACGACTAGCACATTACAAGTATTTCTGTTATCGGGTTCAATTGTGAGAAAATCCATACAGACCAAATCCATAGGGCCTTCACTGTGAAGATGAAACAGTGGAGCAGCTCTCATGGGTAGAGTCTTCTGTTGTATATACCAGGCACAGGTCATACAATACTGCTCAACATCAGTCTTCATCCTTGGCCAGTGGAATCGGTCTCATACAAGCCCATAGGTCTTACCAAACCCAAGATCCTGTGGGCAGCATGTAAAGCAGGGGTCGGCAACCTTTCAGAAGTGGTGTGCCGAGTCTTCATTTATTCACTCTAATTTAAGGTTTCGCGTGCTGATAATACATTTTAACGTTTTTAGAAGGTCTCTTTCTAGAAGTCTATAATATATAACTAAACTATTGTTGTATGTAAAGTAAATAAGGTTTTTAAAATGTTTAAGAAGCTTAATTTAAAATTAAATTAAAATGCAGAGCCCCCCCCCCCCCCCCCCCCCCGGACCGGTGGCCAGGACCTGGGCAGTGTGAGTGCCACTGAAAATCAGCTTGTGTGCCACCTTCGGCACGCGTGCCATAGGTTGCCTACCCCTGATGTAAAGATTGTAGTACAGCTTTATGAAACTGTTGAAGTAAAATCAGTTGTTTTTTGTGTGTTGCCCGGGATGGTTAGTGATTCTATACAAAAGTCCATTCTCCAGGAAAAGTCAATCCCATTCTTTCATTAGGAGAGGAATATCAAGGTGCCTGCTCTTATCCACAGCACCAGGATTCCCTTGATCATCTGCCAGCCAAGCCTCTCCAACACAGGCATTGTCCTGTTCTGTGGCCTGAAGCTCAGAATAGCCCTTTAGAAAAGTGTATCTATAATTATATAGATTAAATTTCAGCCAATGTACAGGTCTATCATTCTTCATCACCAAATTATTACTGGCATTTCACCCCTGATCTCCAGCTCTGCAGTCTGTAGTTATTTGTGTGGCCTTGGAACTACTTTTTGTGGCCAAGTCAGCTAGGAAGATAGGCGATAGAAAGGCAAGGGCCGATCTGCCACAGAACTGATCTAACTGTTATTTTTAGAAAATGTGTCTTAGCCAAGGCTGTAAAAATCACAGATTCAGCAAACCTAAGCAAACTTACAGGCCCCGGATGCTGGCTGCTTGCTAAAGCTCAGGTCATAGCCTATGAGGGACACTCAGCGGACGAGTCCAAATATAGTGACCGTCCCAAAATCTTAGTGAAAATCATCCTTTATTGTTCAAAGACATTAAAATTAAGGCAATAATGCCCAAAGGAAGCCACATGGGACACCGCATAATAAAGCCGCATTCATTATAGCTCCCCATTGATGAAGACTCTTACAAAGAAAATAATGAACCACCAGCTGCAAGTCATTTAGCCAGATCTAATCAGCTCCATTTTATTTGACTCTAGCATGCCTGAAGTCCACCTATAACAATTTTTGTTCTTCTCTGAGTTATAGACTTCCTGGCAAAGGGATCTTTCAAACATCTCCAAGTGCTGGAAGTGACTCACATGCCACAGTGACTTGCATAGACTTATTAAAAGAATATGACTAACTACCTTTTCTTATATGGCAAGTACCACACAGCACTCTAATCAGGATATTTTTGTAGGTTATTTGTGTGGCTGAGATAGACTAAATATCAGCCCCAAACTGCATGAACCCCTGCAAAGTTTTTAGAAAATTATTTTTCCTATTTTCTGTCCTTCATTTTCACCCACTACTCTTTCTGGCCCCATCCAGGAGTGGATGGGCCAGAATACCATGAGGATGCCTTCTGAGTATTCCAGGCCCCACTGGAAGTAGGATGGATGTGTAAACTTGGCAGAAAGCCTGTTCTTGTGAAACTTCCAGACCGATTTTGCAGACTCATGGTTTGTATTGTCTAGATTGGCTTTGAGTACGTAGCCAGTCTTCTGAATACTCAGTTTGAACCTTTTGGTCATCATATCCATCCACCACAAGCTACTTTCAGTGAGTCCAGGAGTATGCCATCTCCCACTTGGTTTGGAATAGACATGCCATGTCCGACTGCTCTCTGGGTACACCTTTTCCAGTCTCATCTATTGCTGGAACACCTTTTACAACACAATCTGCTAACCTCCTCAAAATGCACATCTTCCAAAAAGGCCTATAAAGCCCATTCTTCCCTGCAATAAAGTTGTATGTTATCTATCTGGACTGCAGGGCCTTGTCTGTAAAGCACCTCACAGAGTGTTGGCTCTCTAGAAATAAGTAATAATTTCCTTGGAAATAGCACTTGGGTAATAACATGGTCAGAGTTCCCACTCGGTGAGAATGCAGGGGACACATTCTAAATCCACTAAATGCAGTGATTTATGGGGTGTATTTCCACTGACTTCAGGTCTGAATTTGGTCCTGTTGGGATCCGGGAAGTGGGCAGGTGGAAGCCTGCCCACTGCTAAAGGATCTCCCACAGCCTAAGGGGAGGATCCACAAGGTCCGGGATCTCAATTAATTACGGGGGACAACTAAAGATATAACAGGGACAGGAGTGAGGTCACAGAGCTAAATGAAGGGAACCTGGTGGGGATACCGAGCAGAGAACCCTCGACAGCACCCACTGCTCCTCGAAGGTGTCAAGGGAGCCAGCAGACGCCGCCCAGAGGAACTCTGTCCAGATGTGTGAGCGGACGGAGGATCTGAAATAGGTCCCACAGTCACAAGAATCCCCGTCAGCCAACCTCCTCTCTCTGGTCTTGTAAATGGCCATTTTGACCAGGGCTAGGAGGAGGTGGACAAGGAGGTCCCGTGACTTTGTGGGGGATAGGGAGTGCGTAGATAAGGAGGTGAGGGGGCAAGTGCAGCGAAAAATGCAAGAGGATATCTAAGAGGAGCCGGAACAGGGGCTGTAACCTGGCACACTCCAGATACATGTGCGCCAGGGTCTCCCTCATGCTGCAAAAGGGGCAGGTGTCCGGGACGGGGGTGAACCACACCAAGAACACTCCTGTGCTCACAGCTCCATGAAGGAGCCGCCAACTGACATCCCCGGCACGCTTCAGGACCAGGGTGGAGTATAGGCTGGTCCACCTGAGTTTCTCACCCTCCAGAGATGGTAAGAGGTCCCACCACTTCATGTCAGGGTGGGACACGAGGATGAGGATGTGAATTTGGTGCAAGGCATGTGTTTTTCAAGTTTTAGGGCATTTTTCAGGATACAACTAATGATAGTGGTGATGTTTGGGTCAGGATCTGAAGCTGACCTTTCAGGGAGTTCAGAGTTGGGATTCCACATTTCTTTTCAAAGAAGAGAATCCAGTTTACTAAGAGGTCATGAGAGGGGGACAGTGTCAGCCTCTATTAGAGAAACAAAAACCTGCTCCCAAGAAATTATGTTACTGATCTGCAGCAATGAAACTCACTCTTCAGTTTTCATCCACTCTTAGGCAAACCAAACCCATGGTGCACAATCCAGTCACCCTACAATATCAAACTAGTGTGCCTATATGATAGAAGCCAAACAAGATTTCAATCAGACAACAAACATCAGGTTCAGGCTTCTGAGGGATTGTTCTGAACAGCAAGAAGAAGGGTTATAATTAGTTATGAAAACAGCCTTGAGACAGCAGGGCAGGCTCCTGGGTTGCTCCCTTTGCACCACTCAGGCAGTATGAAGGGAGTGGAGACCTAAGGTAAACCGCTAGTATGGGGAGTCCCCATGAGGCATAAAGCCAGCATAGCCAGTTCCTCTACCACCCTCCCCACAGCTCTGGCATGTCAGAGGTGCAAAGGACAGGGGAATGACCAGACTGATGTGTTTTAGCAATCCCCAGCAGGCACATGGACCCTCTGGCTCGGACTGGTCTAAACTGAAACCAACGCTGGGTAAAAAATAATAACCAGAGAGCCATAATCAGCTTCAAATGCCTCCCCCACTCAGACTAAACTTGGTGCAGGAGAGAAACTGGCCAAGCGTCTTAATGCTAACCAAAGTGGCAACTGGTATTCAAGATACAGAGCTAACAATGCATGTGCTGTAGTAGAGCCTCTCCAGTTGACAGAGTTTTAATAGTACAGGCTAGTGGGAAATGTGCTGTCAAATCAACATAATTTCTAGTAACTCTGGCAGGAGCCCTGTATAAAAGTAGCTCTTCAAGATTGCACTGTAACGGAGCCTCGCGCTGCTCGCGCCACAGATCAGCCGGAGAGTGCTTAGAGTGCAAGCGCCAGCGCCCTTTTATTCGCCGTGTCAATTCCCACCACCATCTATATACAGTCTGTTATACCCAGCACTCGGGGGGCAGCTTCCTCAGCCAGCAGGAAGCTACAGCCACAAACTCCTCTCTTTTCCCCTTCCCTTGGCTTCTTTCCTGCCAGCTTTATATAGTCCCTTTGCTAATAAGGCCCACAGGTGTTTCTCCTCAAGCCCTTAGGCGGGCCACACCCAGGCAGAGCCAAATAATTCCCCTTAATTGGAGCTAGGCTAACAGGAGCCTGGCTCAGGCTCTCCTGGCCAGCACCCTGTTACATGCACCTTCTATTTTTGAACACCTAGAAACAGTGATGTTAGGGAAGTCCAATGATGAGCAGATAGCAGTGCGCTGTAATAAGTAACTTAGATAAAATAACTTAGACAGTAACAAGTAATCTCTCCTGTAAGGACCTTGCTAATTTGTTTGTAATGCACCATCTAATAGATCTGTTCTACAGTGTTTGTAAAGCCATGTAAGAAGCCTGAAAATAGCATTGCTTCCTTCATTGGTGTTTTTTCCTCTTCTGGCATTTGCCAAAAAATAATTTTTTTCCTTCATTTGCAGCCTGATCCAAAGCCCATTGAAGTCAATGAAAAGACTCATTCACTTCAGTGGGCTTTGGGTCAGGTCCGTGGCACAGAAGACAACACATTTCTTCTATGACTGTGACAAGCAGTATTGTGAATAGCAGAACGGGCATCCTCACATTCTCCTGGTGTGGGATAGGAGTAACTACCATTGAGTGTGATGGGTGTTAGTCACATCCGCAGGCATGAGAACTGGGCCTACTCTGCAGCAGCGGCACACAAACCACTGTAGAACACACAAACACAACCTAATGGTTGTATATTGAGAGACAGAATGTGTTTGTGAGAGAGAGAAAGAAAAAGGGACAGTCTATCCATACTTACTGATTTTTTTTCAACTTCTGGTAGAAAAGAGGCTAAAGACTCATTTGTGAGGAGCTCTGAACCTCCTTTTTCAGAAGAGAGGGATTAAAACTATTTAAAATACATAAAACTTTTCTAATCAGATTGTTAAATTTGGTCAAAATCTTTCAGCCTAACACGTTAGAGAGACAAGGTGGGTGAGCTAATATAGTTACTTCTGTTGACATTGGTCCATTAAACAATATTACCTCACCCACCTTGTCTCTCTAATATTCTGGGCCCAACAGCTGCAACAACACTACCTAAACAACAGCCCAACAGTGCTGCAACATTTTCTATTGCCACACTGTAGAAATACTCAGACACCACTTGCCTGTTTTAGAAGTGCCATAAGTAAGCTCCTTTAAGCTGTGATCCATGTATTATTAACCCCTGAGTTACTGCCTACTGTCCAGGCTACCTTCTTTCGATGTTTGGTAGAAGATATTTGAATTTCTGCAGAGCAGTGTGAGAGCTGGTGAACAGAGGGGAAACTTTTTCTGAGTTTTCAAAAAAAAAAAAAAAAACCAAAATGCAGGAGATCACACATCAGGGCTGACTTGTGAAAAACTGAATTTTTGACATTTGGTTTAATTCTGCATCCAAGTGAGTGCCCCAGCCACTGAGCTACTGCGGATTCTGGGGTGTGTCTCTCCTTCTTACTCTCTCAAAAGGAGAAATCTTCCAAGAAGTGTCAAAACCAGTACATTACTGGGAAAAGATGGCTTTCGATGAATTGGCATTTTCTGATGAACGACAACCACTTCATAGAAAAATTCCCATCCAGCTCTAGATGATCACCTCTCCCTGCAGTTACTCTCCAGCTCCTGCCACTATCAGTTACAAAACAGAAACACCACATTTTGACTTTCATTGAACCCAACCCTCGCCCCAGATGATCAAACAGCAACAGCAGCCAAAGGGGCTGTCAATGGTCTTCTCAACTGTGAGTAATAACACTGCTATCACTGGAGATATCCTACACACCACACATCCGTAATCCTTCCTAAGATCGATAGCCCAGCAGGGAAATAACTGGTGGAAGCTGCATTTAGAACAAGTCCTGCCAACAGAAGGAATTATAAACTCGGATCTCCTGGCTGATGATTAATAAGACCTCACAACAACTGCAGGACAGAGGATACAGGCCACTTGGTGTGCTAACAGTAGTGGTAGCATAGGATTCTCTAGTCCTCTGTGCTGAGCACCCTACCAGTGCCTCTGCTCATTCCCTACACTAAAAAGATTGTTAAAAATACACCTTCTCTTTGCATATCTGCTGCTTAGTTTGAAGTGTTGAAGTAACAGAAAGAAATTGGAAAAGCTCTAGAATATTTTCGGAAACAGTTTGAAGATTCTGCGCTTTCAGCCTCAGTGAAAATGATGCAAATACAAAAGTGAAAGCACCACATTCACTCTGTGTCTGCACCATGCTCAGCCATGTCACACCGTACTGCCATTCAGAGTGTGCTGCGGCACTGTCCCATTTCAGAGAACAGAGAGCTTTGGTCCTTGGCTCTGGATCGCCCATAAACTTAAATGGATATGTGAGGGCTTGTGTTTAGGGGCTTGTCAATCCAGTGGTATGTATTTGCAGAAGGAGGGGTATGTCAGTAGTACTTTTCCGCCTGCTACTCTGAAGCCATTTCCATTTGGTTTCTTTCTGCCATGGAGAAATTTGCACATAAGTAATGAAAGGACTTGGCATCTGCATAAATCCCCATAAATCTGCATAAATCCTCAAACTACCCACTGTGCCCAAGTGGGTGGAGCCAAGCCTGCCTCGCTCCTCCCACCATAAGTACGTCACCGGGACAGGAAGTATAAAGGGCGGGGCCTCCCATTCAGTTGGAACAGTGTCACGGAAGGAGGCAGATGGACTCTGCTCGCTCCTGGCCGCTGACCCTGGTGCTGAGCCCAGCAACTCCCTGCCTACCAGGGAACCTGCTTCTGCCACAGAGCTGCGGGGTCAGCTGCTGGCCACCTACCCCGAAGAGGCAGAGGATGCCACGCTGGTGCAGGTACACCCTGAGGGGAGGGGAGAAAGTAGCCCAGGGAAAGCCAACCTCAGTTGGGCTGTATTTCTGCCTGAGGCACAGTTGGCGTGTTGTGACTGGATCCCCACTGACCCAGTGGCAGATGACTCCACCACTGTTAGGGTCCTGGGTTGGGGTCTGGTGGAGTAGAGTGGGCCTGGACCCCATCTGCCGCCCCACCCCGGGAGTGGCAGCTTCCCCTCACCAGGTCAAGTGGCCTGTGCTTGTCGGTCATCCGTTGGAGCTAGAACGCCCGACCCCCGGGATTTGCTCTGCTGCTGCAGCTAGAGACCACAGCTCGTTAACTACTGGAGTTTGCTCTGTCTCTGCCTTAAGAGATCAGGGCTAATTGCCTATTGGCTTTGCCCTGCCTCTGCATTAAGAGACCAGGGTTAATTGGCTACTGGGTTTGCTCTGGCCCTGCAAGTACAGCCTAGAACTAACTGACCGGGGAATATGCTCTGTCTCTGCCTCCAGAGGCCAGTGCTAATGGACTACTGTGTTTGCTCTGCCCCTGGCTGAAGGGCCTGGAGCTACTTGGCACCTGTGTGGGCTCTGAGCCCTGCTACAAGGGCCCAGAGACCATAGACTAAACTGTACGCAGCCTCTGTTTGAAAGGCCTGAGGGCTATAGACGGTTGGCTGGTTAGCCCATTAGACCGGTCGGGATGCTAACGCCCAACGCTAATTCCCCAATAGTAGACGGAGGCCCCAACAATGTAGTGAGGTGGTGTGACTTCCCTCCAACCCAGAGGGGGAGGGACAACCCCCACACCACTACAGTGCCATACACATCTTCTGTCAAAATGAAGATGTTTCCCCAACACAAATGATGTTAGGATGGAGAGATCAGTCACTTTCCTGTAGTTAAGATGGTTTAACCACAACACAAATTCTTTTACACTTGGTATATCCCATGATGTCATGACAGAAGATTTTCCATCAAATCTGAAGTTAGAACATGAACTTTGAGATATTGGTTTGGATATTTTAAAGTGATTTGTTGTTTTTACAAGCCTTCTCAATTTGACTTGATCTATTTCACTAATGCCTTTAGCTAAAACTCCAGAATGGTCACATTCTTCATACAGAATAGTGTCTTTCTCTGGGGTTTTTAGAGAGACAAAGTGGTGAGGTAATATCTTTTATTGGACTAACTCCAGGGTTTTCATTGGCTTATGCAGTAAAACAAAACAAAAACAACCCAAAACAATGTTCAAACATTCAGAACTTCTGGCTCATCCACATTCATCAACTTCTTCCCAACAACTGGGGTCAGGTCATCATGCAAGCATCCATCATCTTTGTTTGTCTAAGGCGTCACTAAGGTCCACTTGCTTCCCTTCTTGGTTGATGCAATCCCTCTATCACTTCCTCAGCTTTCCTTGGGTCTCTTTCCTACTACTCTATATTTACCATCTCCCCTTCATTCATCCCCTCTACGTGTCCCACCCAGCAAAGTCATGCTTCCTGGATTTTATCAGCCACAACCAGGGCCGGCTCCAGGATTTTTGATGCCGCAAGCGGCGGAAAAAACAAACAAAACAAAAGCCACGATCGCGATCGGCTCCACCGCGCCGTTTTCTTCTTCGGTGGTGTGGTGGGGTGTCTGCCCCACCCTCATGCTAGAAGGGGCTGCAGCAGGCCAGTGCGCCTGTGCAGCCCGGCAGCCAATAAGAGAAGGAGCCAATCCGGGCCCAGATTGGAGACAGCCAATCAGGGCCAGGCTCAGCCCTATAAAAAGGCTGCTCAGTGAGGGAGAAGTCAGTCTGTCCCAGACTTTCAGGGAGGAAGGTCTGTCTCCTGAGCAGGAGACTAGCACCCAGGACAGTGCAGTGCTGGGCAAGCTCAGGGAAGCAGAGTGGAGCTTCAGCCTGATACCTGCCAGACTGCTGGCCCTGAGTAGAAGGGCCTAGAGGGTGCAATGGGGTCAGAGGGGAAGTGACCCAGGGAAGGCTGAAGGCAAGGGGAGAGAAGGAGGGCCGAGAGGCTGCCATTAGAGGGTCCCTGGGTCGGGACCCAGAGTAGCGGGCGGGCCTGGATCCCCCCCCTTTCCCCCTTGTGCTGCACCGGGCCATGGAGCAGTGGCTGAGTCAGGCTGCAACCTGCCCCCTGATGTAAGAGGGGCTAGACTTGGGGGTTGTGGCAGGCCGCTGAGGCCAGTGCAAAGACTCCTGTTCACCCCCTTCCGAGGGGGGGGGTTGGATGGACTAAGGGGCACTGCCGGAGGGCAGTGGTCCTGAAGAGGACGCTGCGAGCTGGAGAGCGACGTGGGCTCAGACGCCGACCAAGGGCGAGACGACAGACAGGACACCACCAGGAGGGGGCGCTCCAATGGACAGAGCTAATTCCCAAGACAACCAGTAGGAGGCGCCAGGAGTTGAGTCCCAATTCGGTCACAGGTGGCAATTCGGCGGCAGGTCCTTCCCTCTGAGAGGAACCGAAGGACCAGTCGCCGAAGAGCCCGACATGCCACCCCTTCCCCTTGGCCGCCCCAAGCACCTGCTTGCTGGGCTGGTGCCTGGAGCCGGCCCTGGCCACAACATAGACTTTGATTTCAATCCTACTATTTTCATTTCAAAATCTGTCTCTTTGTATAACTTCTCTTATGGTTGCAGCTGTATGTGTGTATGTGTTTCACGAAAAGCAGAAAGTCAGAAAAGCAGTCATCACGAATATAGTCCTGAGAGGGAGCAGAAAATTAGAGCTTCTTTTGGGCACAGAACTCACTGCAAAGGCAGACTTTCTAAAGAAGGAAACTGGCACCTGTTTCTTCCATGCTCAAGGAAACAGGACTTTGAGTACATTCTCTGTAAATAAACAGAATTGCACCAGTGAAATCCCAATCAATTTCTCTTCCTAACAGATGCAACCTGGCAAGGCCCTGAATATTGGATCACCACACGGGCCAAAGATGGGGGGGAGACAATATTTTAGGTGGAAAGCAGTCAGAGATTGGACTGATGCAGGGAAGGAGATACCCAAGAGGAGCGTCTCTCACTTAGTGGTCCACAGAATGAAATATTTTAGAACCATCAGCATAACTGGTGTGGATCCCTAAAAAAACCACAAAGGATAGGAGAGTGGGGAAAAGATCACTCCAAATTTGTCTTCCCAAGAAGAACCCCAGAATCTTCTCTCCCTATATCCTTCATCTCAAGAAATTATTATAATGCATTTCCCTGCCAAAGAAATTTAGCAGCAGGCAATCTCACATCATCAGTCGCTGCTGTGAAACAGGAATATGGAAGAGAAGAGATTTTTACATCTGTCAGACAGAGCAACCGTTTAATCAAGGAGGAAACAGAATGTGTATTGAAAGACTATGCTAGCTCTACCACTTCTATATGGCAAAGGAAAAAACTTTCACAAACCAAATATCATCAGTTGAAGATGAATGAATGCAGACTGCAAAAGAGAGGATACTGAGCAGGGAGAGCTTTAGAGACAGGATCATCTTGTAATTGAGGCAAGAGATTGGAGTCAGTTCTATTCTTGGCTTTGCCAAAGATGTCATGTATAACCTTGGGGCAAGTCTCTTTTTAGCCCAAAACCTCAAAAATGTACATTCAGTGGGAGTTAACAACTAAATGCCTTTGAGGACCTAGGGCTTTGCCCCTGTGTGCCTCCATTTCCTCCCCTGCATAATGGGAATAACATTTACTGGCCTTACATAGATGTTTTGAGGCTCAGTACTTTAATGTCTTTAAAATGCTTTGAGAGCCTTAGCTAGAAGACGGTAGAGGTGAACAAAGTATTACTGTATATTGTGAGACCTCTGCAAACGTGGCATGAAATCCACTGTGGGCAGCAACTGCACCAGGGGACAAGAGCTATCCCAAATTCTGGTTCCTCACTGCAGCTAACGCCATGATATTTGTGTCAGGGACACTGTACTCTCCATGCCTGTTGTGTCTCATCTAGAATGTAAGCTTTCTGGGGAAGGGACCAAATCTTGTTGTAGATTTGTATATAAATTTGCCTAGCGCAATGAGGCTAGAACCTTTAGATGCTATCGCAGCACAAATAAGGGATCATATGAGAGACTGCTTCTGTGCCTAGAGCTGGAAGAACTAGACCAAGCTTCTACAGGTGGAAATCCAATGTGCCTACTCCCCTGTGGGTACAATGCTGCAGGAAAGTGTCAGAATAGCAGCCCTACGGGCCGAAGCCCTCTTACCCACACATCAGGTACAACACAAGTAGCAGCAGAGCTAGCTTCTCCAGGGAACAGGTGTAACAGGAGAGTCGGTATGTACGACCTGTCCAGTCCTTGGACACTGGGTTGAGATGTTCAACAAACAGTGTAAGGGGGAAATTTAATGTGTACTGTGGACCACAAGGGCCTGAATGGAGGATTTCCCTCTTACCCCCTCCCCACTCCACCCAACTCAAAGACCACAGCACAAAACACTTGGACGGTCATTTCTGGATACTTGTTGCCAACCTGTTTCAAAACACATTTAGCAGCTTATTTTTCGACTGAACAATGATAAATGGGTTTGCAAATGTAACCGGTCTCATCTGTATAACAGACTGCATGAAACAGATTTGATATACTAATCGTCTGATTCCTTTTGAAGGAGAGACATCGGGTAGTAATAGATGCAAATGCGTTTGAATTACAATACCACAGTTTTATTAAATAGAGCCACAACCGGGTGCATAACGTTCCCACTAATCCTCCTAGACATTGACTTGAATGAGCATTAACACAAAATAAATCACATAATTGTGGAAGGACAATTTTCTTTTAAGTCTATAAGCAGGTCTGTAGTAGCAGGAGGACTTTTGTGTTTGTTTTAACCGATGCAAGCCCTTCAGGCGGTAATCTTTGCACTGGTTGGTACAAAGTGCAGAATAAGAGGTGGATGATCTCCTTTCTGCTAATATTTGGTTGCCTAATTTTGTTCTTTCTCAGGGTAACCCTAAGGAAATGTTCTGTGTGAAACTGAACTTTGACTTAGGAGGGGAAGTCCAACTTCTCTTGGCTTATTGTTTGCTGCAGGAGGTTACTGAGTGGGGATGGGTCTCACTGGCTCAGCCCCAATATAACTGGTTTCACTGACACCACCTGGCACCTTCCCCCTCTCCCCCCGACCTGCTTAGAGATCTCTCCGGTGTTACCAATAATTCAAAATGCACTAGCACAAAGGTCTTAGGAAGCTGGAGGTCTAAACCTGATCCAGATCTCTACCCTACCAACTTGGTCCAGCTCTGTGCAGAAGAGCTAAATGCTGTTCACTAATAAACACTACTAGTAGTAACAAAGTGGTAGCATAACTTACCTTCCACCTGCCTCATCACTTGAGATCTGTTCCCAGAGCATTTAATTAACCATACAAGGCCTGGCTAGTAGTGGAGACTAAAGATACAAGAAGGAATCCTGTCTCCATTTGGTCATCCCTCTCCAAGTTCATTCCTCAGCTGCACTGCTTTGTGAATGCTCGTGAATCCAGCAATGACATTGTCTCTCCATCTGGTTATTAAGTGAAAACCTCTTTTAACGTGCTAGGCCCGGGGCAGCATCTGTGACTCATCTCCTCTCCCTCCTGTGACTCCAGTCCGGATTCTGCTGAACCTGTCCTGACCAAGGCCACTGATGTTAAATCAAAGGGGCCCTTCTCTATTCTTATTCTTCTTGATCTGTTTCACACCTTTAAACATAGCTGATCATGCTCTCCTCTCTTCTCTTCCTTCAAACAACTGTGACCTTTTTGTTCTCATCCCTTGCAGATGGCTCTTTTAGTGGCTCAATTAACAACAAAAGTTTGGGAGGGATATTTAATCTCTTGCTTCAGGGTTTAAACCAATCTCTAACTGCTAGAGATTAGGATAAAATCGGGTGAGGTGTGGGGTGGAGGAAGGAGGGGAAGGAACAGATTATTCCACATCTGCCTACTGGAGGATTCTTACACTTTCCCCTGAAGCATCTGGTACTGACCACGCTGGAGAGAGGAATTAGGTTTGATGGACCTTGGGTCTGATCCAGCCTGGCAATTCCTGAGATACGGATGGGACTCAGCTACGTCATTCTGATCTTGGGTTACAGTTTCAGGGTTACAAAGGCCCTTTGTAACCAGGGCCGGCTCCAGCATTTCTGCGGCCCCAAGCAAAAAAAAAAGCAGCGATCGCGATCGGCGGCGGCAATTGGAGCGGGGGGGGGGAGGGGGGGGAGCTGTGATCGGCGGCGGCAGTTCAGCGGCAGGTCCTTCGCTCCTAGAGGGAGTGAGGGACCTGCCGCCCCCGAATTGCAGCAGGTGCCGCCCCTCTCCCTTGGCTGCCCCAAACACCTGCTTGTTAAGCTGGTGCCTGGAGCCGGCCCTGTTTGTAATGTTTGCAGACTAAGTTGCTCTCACTGCACAGGGAGGAAGGCATGGACAGAGCGGTAGCAGGGTCAGGGCAATGCAATGGAGAGCTTTAAGCCATCTTTACATGCCTTCTCCTGATTTATGCTTACTCTGTGCAGCGTGGCCATTACCAAAGATACAGTCCTGGGACACCACATTGTGCTGACATTGAACCAGGCTTACCTAGGAGTTAAGGCTTGTCTAGCTCATTCTCTAATGAGCCTTTGGCCCCTGTGGGAAACAGACAGAGTAGAGGGTCTGGCACAAGCTATGAAGGTTGTATTTTGCAGTGGTGGAGTGATGTGAACACCATGTACCTGGTAATGTAGGAATAGTTTTTATATAGGCTTAGTCCTAGCAGGTCAAATTCAACTCTGGTGTGAGCAGGTGCAACCATTCTGAAGTGACTGATTCACACCCTTTCCCCCCAGGGCTGAGTTTAACCCAATGAATCTAGAGCAGGAAATAGGAGTCAGGATTTGCAAGTTCTGGTCTCAACACTCCCACTGCCTCATAGTGATGTCAGACAAGTCACTAACTCTGCACCTGTTTCCCCATTGGTAAAACAGGGATTAAACTCATCTATCTCACAGGGGCTGTCTGCAGCTTAATTTGTTCTGAAGGCTTTATATGAAAGGAGCCACATAAATACAGGATCATTTTTTTCAGAGTAATATATTGATGAAGATGCTGGCTTCTTGCTTGTATGAGCTCTGGCTTTTCATCTGTATTCCTTCTGAATGGTTTATTTGTTTTCATGGTGATGACAAAGCCATTGAGTGTCTCAGGCCCCTGGATGACTCAGGAGTGTACAGTAAATGCCTATCACAATGTGTCCAACTTCACATATGGGGCTTGTGCACTGTACTGATTCTCCTGGCTTGTTAGGACAGCATTGAAATACAAATCAAGAAAGACCATTGCACTTGTTTGTACAGTGTGTTCAAGCCAACAAGGCAATAAGGAGTTATTCCAGGAACTGTTATTCACTTGTGCACAAAGAATCCAGAGCCCCAGGGGAGGAAAAGTGCTGTGATTTAACATAAAGTGATTCTGAAAACACACCCTTAAGCCATTCAAAACCAACTCATTATTCCTTAGGCTATAGGTCCCTACTCATGTCAAAGCTCTCTGGAGAAAGTCCTACTTGATGTTCTTCAAAGCGGAGTGAATTCAGGGCCAGACTGAGAGACTTTGTTATGCACAGAACAGGGGGACTGCAGGCTTCCCACAGACTACACCCACCCCTCCTCTCTATGCACCAGCGAAGTCTTGACCTCTAACTAGTTGTGAAAGTAGGTTTCGCAATATGAAGCCCCTGCCCACTGTGCTGTATAGCATTCATCTCCAGGATGACTGTGGGCTAAGACAGAAGGGAACATTTATCAGGTAGGAGTGCAGATTCTGGAACAGCATCTACTGTCTGGTCATTTCACTGCAGTCTTCAGGGCTTGTTTCACTGAGAGTCAAAATTTCTGTCTCCTTTTTTATCTCGTAGCAGCCTTGGAGCTGCCATGCTAATGGGCTGATCATTCCCTTTTACATAGTGTGATCAGTTGCACATGTTTCTGTTTTAAAGCAAGCTCTGGAGTTCTCCTTGATACTCTCTAGAAGGGTCTCGGTCAGCTGATCATAACATTTTCACCGCAGTTCTCAGGGGAGCTGAGTTTTATTTTCATTCTTTGCAGCATTCATGTAAAGCTATTTGCATCTTGGTGCCACAGAGACTCTTAGAAGATTGTTTTATTATCTTGTTCTACCCTCAAGAGTCTGATTTTCCATTTCTCTCCTCTTGTTAGAGAAGACTCATTCCTCGTTGACTGAAAATGACCTTATGTTCCCCTTATCTTTCATTGGCAAAGAATGCCAATCAAATGTAAGATTATTTTTAATCTTCCATAGAAATTTTTACAGCACCTCCCAAAGACACTTTAAAAATCCACCTGCCACTGAAATCTTCACAATCCAAACACAAACAGCAAGGGCAAGAGAGGTCACCCAATGAGGAAATGGCACATTGAATGAGTTAAAGAATAGAGATCAAAAAGGCAGCTGAAGACAGACAGACACCTCAGCAAGATGGAATAGCAGGGAGCCTGGATTAGTCTGGGGAGAGAGTGGGGGGTGGGGGTGAGAAATGAATCTGCCACAATGGGAATAGCCTTGCTCCAGCAGGAGGAAGATAGAGGTTATAGTTCCTGAGGCTGAAGAAAATGAGTACACAGCAAAAGGTAATCATGTGAAAATAAAACTGCACATCCTCTGCTAAGAGTGTCCTACAGCTCGACGGCCTGGGAATCATCTGATAGCAATAGAAGCTGCTTGGGAATCAGCAATCACTTTAGCTTTGTTTACACTGCAACAGAATTTGCCCTTTGCTGACAGCAAGTAGAACAACAGGTGCAGGTGAACAAATGCTGAATATGATTTAGCTGTGAGTGTAGGCATGGATCAACCATTTGCAGCAGCAGCTATTTATATTACAGTAGAGGCAAGATGCCCCAATGGAGAGGGGGGGTCCAGTGGTGCTAGGCACTGTATAAATGCATAGAAAGACAATCCTTGCCCCAAAGTGCTTATAGGATATGCAGACAAGACAAATAAAGGGTGGGGAATAGAGGCAAGGAAAGGGGAAGTGACTTGCCCAACATTCCACAGAAGGGCCGTGGCAGAGCTAGAAAAAGATCCCAGTTTGTCATTGGCCATTGGCCTCTTGAAATTTCATGTTGCTGCAAGAGTTGAACAAAAAGTCTCATGTTTCCCTTCACTCTTTGATGTTATCACCAGCACTGGAAATGTAATTGTTTCGGTCTTCAATTGCTTTTATTTTTGAAGAAAGGGGAGAGTAAAGTAAATGTATACAATTACAAATAAGTGCTAATAACTCTACCCTGAGATAATCACTCCCTTCCATGAACAACTGCATTTCTTCACATTCTTCTTGCATTTTCTTTTGAATCACATGTGACGTGTGAAGGTGTACGCTTCACCCCTCATGAGTCTTTGAAAGCCTGGCCCATAGTATTTCAGGAACCCCTGCCCAAACTGTTTAAAATTCATGAGTCAGGTCCTCAAAAATCATGAGATCAGATTTTTTAAAGCTATGATATTTAAGCCAATTAATTATTGCATTGCTTTTATTTAGGTGCCTTGTTCAATGCCCTCAAGTTTGAAAAATTTGGCCATTATAAATACAAATAAATAAAATACCACAAAAAGAACTTTTCTTGGGGCACTAACAATTCAGCTGAAGTCAGGATGGTCAAAGTTCAGATATATATCCTCATTTTTGGCTGCTCTGCCTCTGTTTAGATTCACCTGTTATAAATGATGCTACAGGCATGCACTGTAGTCTTGAAGCTTAGGCTGTTATCTTGCCAGAAATCCTTTGGGAATCAGATCTCAAGAGTTCCCCACTTCGGTTAAACAAATACATGAAAATAAAGAAGGTAAGCTAACAAGGCTCTGTGTCTCCGAAGAAAGGAGGCAACATAACAACCATGAATCCTGACATAGCTGCATTATGAGTGCTCTGAACTGATAGCATAGAGCAGCTAAAGGAAGTTAAGCAATTATGTTCAGTGAACATCCTTTTTGTTGGTGTCCATTACTTTAATGAGCTATTCTTGCAGCACAAGCATTGGCAGAGTGCTTGTTTGTACTCATCACCATTATGCATTGCTGTAGAACTATTCTGAACAAACACTTCACAAATTGCAAGTTACAGGTTCACAGTGACAGAAAAAACAAAGGAGATTATTAAACTGGTTTTACCAAGGAAGCTGTCTCAGTGGCAGAAATGCAGGTCACTACAGTCTAGAACAGTGACTCTCAACTAGGGGTACACGTACCCCCTTTGGGGTACGCAGAGGTCTTCCAGTGGGTACATCAACTCATCTAGATATTTGCCTAGTTTTACAACAGGCTACATAAAAAGCACTAGCAAAGTCAGTACAAACTAACATTTCATACAAGCAATGACTTGTTTATACTGCTGTATATACTATAGTATACACTGAAATGTAAGTACAATATTTATATTCCAGTTGATTTATTTTATAATTGTAGGTCAAAATGAGAAAGTGAGCAATTGCTCAGTAACAGCGTGCTGTGACACTTTTGTATTTGTATGTCTGATTTTTGTAAGCAAGTAGTTTTTAAGTGAAATGAAACTTGGGGGTACGCAGGACAAATCAGACTCCTCAAAGGGCTACAGTAGTCTGGAAAGGATGAGAGCCACTAGTCTAGAATGCAGATAAAAGTGCTACTGGGCAAGTGAATTAATGGGAATGAACTCATTGGTCCTATATCAGTGGTGGGCAACCTGTGGCCCATCAGGGCAAGCCACTGGCAGGCCCCCAGATCATTTGTTTACATTTGCACAGTCGCCTGCAGCTCCCAGTGGCCACGATTCACCGTTCCCGGCCAACGGGAGCTGTGGGAAGCAGCGTGGGTCTGGCTGCCACTTCCCGCAGCTCCCATTGGCCGGGAACAGTGAACCATGGCCACTGGGAGCTACAGGCAGCCATGCAAATGTAAACAAACGGTCTGGCGACCCACCAATGGCTTGCCCTGATGCGCTGGGTGCGGGCCGCAGGTTGTCACCACTGGTCTATATACAAATGAGTGGCACTTTGGCCAGTATCTCATTGCAATTAGACTCTTAATTAGTGATGGTTGAGAGTCAGAACATTCCAGGTTCATTTAAGAAATGCTCTCACTAGTTTTGTTTAATATTCAAAGGTTTAAAATAATTTTACATTGAGGCCTATAAAGCAATGGCCACCCAGTGCACTCAGTAGCCTAATAAAATGGATATATGAAGGTCAAGTGTATCCACGCGTGGTATGTTACAATGACGACCCAGGGGGGAAAAAAAGTTATGAAGCGGATGCTTTTCAGAGATGAACCAGAATTGTCTACATCATTTCCCCTTCTTCTGTCTTTCCAAAGATGCTTCTTGTTCCAATTCATAATGCATCCAAGTGTACAAAAAGGACCAAGCATGCCTACAACCTTCACCAATGCTAATACTTGCCCCAGGAGAGACTGAAGAAAGTATGCTGAATATTTTCCCCATTCATATTTGTCCCCCAAACCCCAAATGCTTCTCTAAACAATTTGAAATCTCCTCTCTACACATCTTTTCATGAAAGTGTGTCCCATCCTTTTGCCCCTTTTCTTCCACTACATCCCCATCCATCTCTGCCCCACCCACCTGATGACCTCTGATCTTCCAAAGCCAAGAGTATGCAAGGTCTGAATCCAGGAAAGAGGCTGCACTCAGCAGAGGTTGCCAGACTTACGGACAGCATAATGTTCTGTAAAAATAATATTAGTAGAGGCAGCAGGGAAGGTGGTGCTAGTTTGGAGTCCCCTGTGGAGTAAGAGAAAAGCTGTGGAGGAATAAAGGAAGTTAGTCATGTCTGCTCTGTAGGAGGAGATAATCTAATCTCCAGTCCTCTGCATTATTTCAGGAGAGCTGAGCTCAAGAAAGAGTGAAATGTAGAGAAAAGCTTGTTGCTCTGTGGATAGTGCACCAGAAAGGAGATCAGGTCTTCTGGGTTTTATTCCCACCTTTACTGCTGATGTTTAGTGTAACATTGGTGAATTCACATCTCTGGAAAATCTTAGGTAATTTGCTTGGCCCTTATTACCATAGTTTCTGAGCACCTCACAATCTTCCATGTAATTATCCCATAAACACCCTTGTAAGGTAGGGAAGTGATCCTACCCCCATTGTATAATGGGAGATAAACAGTACTTCTCTTTTGTACATGGCTTTCAAATTCACAGAGTGTTTTTCTTAAGTGTTGGGAAGGAAGGGATAATACCCCCAAATCTTTTGATAGTATTGGGTGGAGGGAGATGGATTTGAATCTTTTCACCAATAGGATTATTATTGGATATAAAGAGTGATTTTCAATGCCACCGTACACAATGGAAGGGCTTTTAAAAATATATTCACCTTCAGCCAGCAATGATTTCAGCTCAGTTACCTCCACACATTCCATGCTCCTGGAGTTACAGCGCCAAGCAGCATCAGGGTTAGAACCGAGAAGGAATTTATACAGTAAATAAGACACAGCAAGTGTCTCTGCAAGCATTCTGCAAGAACATCTGCAGTTTCCCATACAATTGATCATCGGGCTAAAAAGGCTAAAATCCAAGACACTAGGCTGGATTCATTACTCCATTTCTGCAGTACAGCTCCAGTGATTTCTGTGGAGCTACACCAGCCCGAACTGGTGTAACGCAGGAAGGGCCGGCTCTGGCTTTTTTGCCGCCCAAAGCAAAAAACACCCGGCCGGCCGGAGGAGCAAGGGGTGGAGGGGAGGAGAGGAGGAAAACAAACCTGCCCCCGGCCGGAGCGGCAAAGGGGGGAGGGGGGGGAACAAACCAGCCGGCCGGAGCAGCAAAGGGGGGGGGGCGGGAAACAAACCTGCCCCCGGCCGGAGCAGCAAAGGGCGGGGGACAAACCGGTCGGCCGGAGCAGCAAAGGTGGTGGGGAAACAAACCTGCCCCCGGCCGGAGCGGCGGGCGGGGGGGGGACGACAAACTGGCCCGCCTGCCGGAGCGGCGAAGGAAAGAAAAAATAAAAACAAACAAAAAATACCTGCGGGGCGGCAGGAGCGTGGGTGCAGGGGGACTCCCGGCCCTGCAGACCCCGGGAAGCGGAGTGCACACCCCGGCTAGTGGGGAGGGGATGGGGGTGGGGAGGAAAGAGAGAGAAGGGGGGCGGCCAGGGCTTCCTTAAGCGGGGCGCTGCCACGCGGCCCCTCCCGCTGCGCCACCTGCTGGGAGGGCTCCGCGCCGCTCCGTTCGGCAGGCAGGGAAGGACGCGGGCTGCCCTACCGGGCTTGATGCAGGGCGCTCCCCTCCTCCGCCCCCTACAGGGTGGCAGGAGCAGTAAACCAAAAAGAAAAAAACCTGCAGGGGTGGCCAAAGCGGTGAAGCGCAAAACAAAACCAAAAAAAAAAAAAAAAAAAAAAAAAAAGATTAGATGGAATGCCGCCCTTTGAAATCTGCTGCCCCAAGCACGAGTTTGCTCGGCTGGTGCCTGGAGCCTGGAGCCGGCCCTGAATGCAGTGGTGAATCAGTCCTACGCTCTTTTCTTCCCTGTCTCTGAAAATAATATCTCAGGAATCAATGTACATTGATTCTTCCTTTTGCTGATGAAACCACAGGGATCTCCTTATCTGTGTGCCAAGAAGCCAAGGCAGAGGAATCTATTACATTGTCAGCCCCTGGATCTGGAAGCTGCATAATGAGATTGAGAAGTTGAGCTGTGAGTCAAAACCCATCTGCTGCCTTTTGGGCATCACTAATTAAAATGAAGAGCAAGCGTGTACCTTTGAGGTCCTGTCCCAGTGAGTTGCATCAGTCGAGGGGAAGCGCTAGGGAATACTGGACCTCTGGGAAGGACAACCCTTTCCAGACAACAGGGAGCATACACATGCTGCACGGTCTTTCAGGATAGGGCAGCACTAAGAAGTTGTGTGGTGACAGCGTCATGCCTTTACTTCCTCTGTGAAGTCAATGGAGCTAAGCTGGTTTATAACAGCTGAGGATCCACCCTTCAGCAACTTTCACTGCTAAATGGGGCCACCTGCTTTGTGACACTAAAGAAGATTGTCAGGCGGAGGTAACTTCCAGGGTGGCTGGTGCGATGAAGCAGCTGGGAGACTAAGGGAGTCAGCCAGCTGGCAAGTATCTCTGGGGCACGGCTGAGTTATTGCTGTTGATTAACTTTGGAGGGCAAAAGAGAAGCACATTCTGGGAATTTGCCATAGAATTTGACAGGATTAGGGCTGGTTGCTGTGTTTAGAAATCTAGGCTTGATTGCTGACTCTTTAGGCTAGTATGCAGTGAGATTGCAAGCGTGTCAGTCCCATGATGTTAGAGAGACAAGAGCACCGTGTGGCTCAAAAACTTGTCTCTCTCGCCAATAGAAGTTGGTCCAATAAGATATATTACCTCACCTACCTTGTCTGGGCTAAGTGAGATAGCACCTGCATGCTAGCAGGGCTCTTTCAAGTGAGAGCAGTAAAGTTTTTTGGTTTTGTTCTTGTTTGTTAATAGGCCAGTGCTTAAAGGCAGCTGGGAGAGTGGCTGAGGCCTTGGCTACACTTACCCGCTAGTTCGACGGCTGGAAATCGAACTTCTGGGTTCGACTTATCGCGTCTAGTCTGGACGCGATAAGTCGAACCCGGAAGTGCTTGCCGTCGACTGCGGTACTCCAGCTCGGCGAGAGGAGTACCGCGGAGTCGACGGGGGAGCCTGCCTGCCGAGTGTGGACCAAGGTAAGTTCGAACTAAGGTACTTCGACTTCAGCTACGTTATTCACGTAGCTGAAGTTGCGTACCTTAGTTCGAATTAGGGGGGTAGTGTAGACCAAGCCCGAGTCACCCATTCCAGCTGTGTGTGGAGCCCGGGCTTAAAAAGCATGTAGGCTCTCCGAGGCTGGTAAGATGAAGGCAGCTAGGAGATTAAGGGCTTGCCTACATTTAAAATGCTGCGATAGCACAGCTGCGCTGCTGCAGCACTTCAGTGTAGACACTACCTACGCCAACGGGAGGGATGCTCCTGACGATGTAGGTAATCTACCACCCTGAGAGACGGTAGCTAGGTCAATGGAAGAATTCTTCAGTCAATCTAGTGCTGTTTACAAAGGGTCTTAAGTAGGCTTAACAATGCTGCTCAGCGATGTTGATTTTTCACATGTAACCCACACACCTCCTGGGTGTGGTGCTCTGCCCCCTCTAGTGACGCCAAAACCACTTAGAGATTGAGTCTGCTACAGCCTTAGCTAATAACCCATGTGGCTTTTAGCTCATGCAGTAGAGTCTCATGCATTTAGCTCCAGAGGTCCCAGGTTCGATCCCGCCTGCCAACGACCGGGGTCTATTGGTGTTACAAGTGCCGTCCCCAGACGAGGAACTGGCCAGTCACTCTGCTGCCAATCCCACAGCTGGCACGAGAGAGCTTCAATGATAAACATGCTCTCCAGCCGCCCCTCTAGCTCCGCCTGGGACAGGGTGCTCAGGTGCTCTTGGGAACAGTGCCAGAGCAGAGAATCCATCGAGGTGTTCATGCTCTTCTCCAGCAGCGCTCTGGGAGTCATCCAGGTCCCTGCAGAGCAGGCGGACACTGGGGTGACACTTGTGCCTGCATCTTGATGCAGAGCTCCTCTCTCCCCTGTGTAATAACAGAGCTAATTTAGACTCAATTGAGAGTCTTGTCACTCACTGCAGAGCTGAAATCACTGATACCTAGGTCTAAGCATTAGATCTGCTTTGAGACAGCGTCTCTGATGCAAGAGACTGCCCAGTGTGTACCAGCAGTGATTGCCCCCCACTAACAGCTGAAATCACTGAGAGCTGTGTTAAGTGGTGGGACCTGAAGACATCCTGGCAGATTGGCAAGTGGCTGGCAAGGCAGCTAGCAGAGAAGTGTGGAGGTCGGCCAGCAAGGCGACTGGCGGAGAGGCGTGGTGATTGGCAGGGTGGCCGGCAGAGAGGCGCAGTGATTGGCCAGCAGGGCGGCTGGTGGGGAGGCGTGGCGATCGGAGTGGAGCACTGATCAGCCAGCAGGGCGGCCAGCAAAGAGGCAGTGGAGCTGGTCAGGCCTCCCTTGGTCCCCATGGAGGCCGTGGGGCCCCGTGCGGAGAGCATGGCTACGGCTGAGCACGCGCCTCAGAAGCCAACCAGCAGGGCCCCACTCCAGGACCTCTCGCTCCAGCAGCTGGAGCAGCTGCCAGAAGCAGAAGTTTTCTAAAAGCAGAATGGAGTCTGTGAAACCATCGTCTCTTACACCACTGTTCAACAGGCTTCCGCTCTAGGATGGCAGAAGCACCTGGCTCAGAGACGTCTCCAGCTATAAAAATCTGGGCAGACTCCCTGCCAAGCATGACATTTAGCCCAAAACTGCGCTGGAAGAAAATGAAGCTTGGCCCAGTACAAAAAAGAGCAGCAGCTCTGACTCCAAGTATCAGCTCCATGCCCAAGACTTCTGAGGCGTAAGGCCGGATTATGACATTCTGAGGCCCTAAACTATGTCAAGTGTAAGAGGCCCCATATCATAACATTTTTGTATTATTTTCACAGAAAGGACATTGAATATATAAACATGAAAGTTTATATTTGCATATATACAGAGGCAAAGTTGTAAAAATAGAATAACAATCTAACTAAACCATATGTCTTGCAATATGCCTGTTTGCATTATAAAATAGTTCCAAATTAACATATTTTCATCTATGATTTCTTAATTAGTTGATATGAAAACTTTATATCTACAGCAACACAAAAGCAGTTAGTTACACTGACCAGCTTACTTAATGGAAGCATTACAACCTGCAGTATGTCTGTTTGCACATCACATTAATTTTAACACTGAAATTTAAAACATTTTATTTTGTGATTTTTGGAGAGCAAAGTCATTGATGATGTCCTCAAATGATAAGTTACGGAGTTTGTCATTTCTGATGCACAGAATGCTTAGGGCAGATAGCTTTTCTTGCAGCATTTTCTAGGCAGACATGTCTAGGCATTCGCCTCTCTATCATCTGTCTCCCCCAGGACCACTAATTAATCTTGAGTAAACACCTCGCACAGAGTGACAACAAGCTACATGCACGAAAGAGAAAGAATTTACCAGAAAAAAGACAAGTAATCTCTAGACACGCATTGAGAAAGTGAGCAAAACTAGCCTATATTCAAGCAAATATAATGAATATTATAGGCCAGGGATCGGCAACCTTTGGCACGCGGCCCGTCAGGGAAATCTGCTGGCGGGCCGGGACGGTTTGTTTACCTGCAGCGCCTGCAGGTTCGGCCAATTGCAGCTCCCACTGGCCGCGGTTTGCCACTCCAGGCCAACCTTCGGCCTGCGCCGCTTCCCGCAGCCCCCATTGGCCTGAAATGGCAAACTGTGGCCAGTGGGAGTTGCGATTGGCCAAGTCTGCAGACGCTGCAGGTAAACAAACCGTCCCGGCCCACTAGCAGATTTCCCTGATGGGCCGCGTGCCAAAGGTTGCCAATCCCTATTATAGGCTTTAATAGCCTATAAATCATATATGCACATAGTTTGAAACAACTTTCTCACCAGTACTCAGAATATTTCGATATATATGTCTATCTTTCTGCACTCCTCAAGATCCGCTTGACCCAAGTCCAGAAGACAATCACCTGCAAATTCAATCATGTGAAGCATTGATAGCGCATGAAGCAGAAAGCGGTGGGCACACTAAAATACACAAGTGTACATATGTACAGATCAAAAGAACACACTAACACTTAAGAAAACGAAGAAAAACAGGAGCGAAGGCACTACATGACTGAGCGTGCTGGACCGTAAACAAAAGATGGTGGCCTTTTGGTTAATACCCACCAAGGGGGACACTATGCATGACGTCACTCCTAGGATGAGTCCCATACGAGTATGAGCTTGGCAGGATTGCTTCATGAAACTGTAGTCTCTGACCTCACATTTTTCCCGATTTTATTGTCAGTGAGCTGTATTTATTTCTTTAAATAAGTTATGAAGGCATGGTCAGAATTTTACCAGTAGCAGCTGGCCAACAAGAGGCTGCCTTAGGAGACTGCGATAGCAAACTTACTCATAGAAATACTAATTTTACAAGTGCAATTATAGTTTTTTCTCAGCCCTGGCCTCCTGCCTGTCAATAATGAACAATTAGTGAAGTGTGATAAATGAAGGGCGGAGGGGGTAGCTCCCTTTTATGAACACCCAGCCAGCAGCTATAAAATCCCTCCTAGTAGCTGTTCTCTACTTGCTTTACCTGTAAAAGGTTAAAAAGTCAGTGCTATACATAAGTAAAAGGAAGTGAGTGGGCACCTGACCAAAAGAGCCAATGGGAAGGCTAAAACTTTTTAAATTTGAGAAAAAACTTCCCTTTTGTCTGTGGTTGTTCTCTGGGAAGAGGGGGGCAGAGCAGTGATGCTGTAAGAAGCTTGGGGCCAGGTATAAAAAATCATCTGTATCATACCTAGAAACTACTCATTTGAAACCCCAGATATGTAAGTAGATCAGGAAATGTCTAGGAAGACGTGATTAGGTTTATCTCTCTTTTTTTTAATTATTATTTCTTTATGGCTTGTGGATTCCTCTGTGCTAACCCCAGGTGCTTTTGTTTTGGTTGTAACCTTTAAGCTGAACTTCAAGAAAGCTATTCTTGATGCTTAATCTTTGTATTTGCTCTTTCTAAATCTAGCAATAGCCTGAGTTTTTCAGATGTATTTTCTTTTCTTTCTTTTTTAATAAAATTTACCTTTTTTAAGAACAGGATTGGAGTTCTGTGTCTTAAGAGGTCTGTGCACATGGTTTTTTTTAATTAGTCAGTTTTTTCTTTTTTAGAGGCCCCTCATATTGCGAGGCCCTAAGCTGTAGCTTAGTTATTTTATGCCTTAATCCGGCCCTGCTGAGGTGGCTGGTATCCCCCAGCCAATGGGCCAGGGGGAAAGTGCCACATCTGCCTGCTATCTTCCCAGGACTGAACCTGGGGAGGAGCTTGTGCTGGGGGAGATTGTGACACTGTGGGACAACTTTGGGAGGAGGAAGGTGGACACTCACTTGTAACACCAACAGACCCCGGTTGTCGGCGGGCAGGATTGAAACTGGGACTTCTGGAGCTAAATGCATGAGACTCTACTGCATGAGCTAAAAGCCACATGGCTGTTAGCTAAGGCTGTAGCAGACTCATTAATCTCTAAGTGGTCTTGGTGCCACTAGAGGGGACAGAGCACCATACCCAGGAGGTGTGTGGGTTACACACACACCTGACGGATGTAGTTAAACCAACCTAGTTTTCTAGACTAGTGTAGACCAGGCCCAAGGCAGTTAGCTAGCCGAGTGCACCAGCAGAGGAAGTCAGGGAGATAGGGTTGTTTTAGGGGCAGGGGGGATTGTTTGTTTTTATTCTTTAACTTGCAGGTACCCTACAAGGAAGAACCTGCAATGGGAGGAAAATGGTGTATTGCCAACATCACTGCTAGCTCGTCATCTCCCTGCACCTTTGGAGGCCAGACACGCATCCTCATCCTGGAGGGTTCCACCCAGGCCCTGGTCTTGACTTGCTAGGAATGTGGCCTGTCACAAACTGAAAAAAACCAAGTAGGTGGAAACACCCAGTGCAAGAGTCCCTCAGGAAGCAGGTAAGAGAGAAGCTCATCTGTGTTGCATCTGGGAGCATAAGGACTTGGTTGACAGGACCTACATGGAAACATCTGGGACTGAGGATGCTAGCCGACTACAGATCATTGCAGCAGAACCAGAAGAGGAAGGAGAACCATCTGATCTTTGGGATAGAGGCTGGTTCCTGGCCACCTCAGGCAGTACACAGTTCTCTCTCCCCCACATAAGTCCCCTGTCCATCGGAGACAAGAACCAGTATGCTGAACTGGCAACAGGAAGGGAGGAGCAGACCCCAGTGGATGATGAGAAAGAGCCATCTGCCTCCAAGGCTAGGAAGCTCATGGCTAGCATACACAAGAGGGGGAGGTGTAGGATGATGGTGATCAGGGACTCCCTTTTGAGGGGACAGGGGAATCCATCTGATGACCAGACATCAGGGGCGGCTCTATGTATTTTGCCGCCCCAAACACGGCAGTCAGGTAGCTTTCGGCGGCGCACCTGCGGGAGGTCCACTGGTAACGCGGATTTGGCGGCATGCCTGTGGGAGGTCTGCTGGTCCCGTGGCTTCGGCGTACCCGCCACCGAATTGCCACCGAAGCCGTGGGACCGGCGGACCTCCCGCAGGCATGCCGCCGAAGGCTCCCTGACTGCTGCCCCCACAGCGACTGGCAGGCCGCCCCCCGTGGCTTGCCGCCCCAGGCACGCGCTTGGTGCGCTGGTGCCTGGGGCCACCCCTGCTTGACATGATGTCCCAGGAAGTGTGCTGCCTGCTTGAAGCCCACATTCAAGATGTTATGGAAAAGTTGCTGGGGCTCATCCATCCCTCTAACCACAAGCTCATGCTGCTCATACACATGGGCACTAGTGATATTGCCTGGTATGACCCTAGCCAATCAGCAGTGAATACAGGAATCTGGGAGCAGGGTGAAGGAGTCGGGAATGCAGGGTGTGTTCCCATCCATCCTCCCGACTGAGGGTAAGAGCCAGACAGGGATACATACATCATGGAGTTGAATGCATGATTGCACAGAGGATGTCAAAGTGAGGGCTTTGGCTTCCTTGACCAATGGATGTTGTTCCAGGAAGGAGGATTGCTAAGAAAAGAGGGGAGCCATGAGAAATCACTAACCTAGTGAGGAGGATTTTAAGCTAAATTCAAAGGGGACAGACGGTTTTTTTTTTGCTTACCTCTGGGCAACCTTAACAGAGGACTACATGTTGTGGGGTGTAGGAAGGAAAACTACACTAGGGTCATAGGAATAACAAGCAGAAAATCAGTGGGGAAATCTACTTAATATCCTAAATGTCTATACAAATGCAATGAGGAAGAACTGGAAGTATTAGAACATAAGATAAATTATGACTTAACTCCATCACAGATACTTGGTGGGATTAATCTCATGACTGGTCTATTACTATAGAGGGGTATTGCTTACTCAGGAAGGACAGGCAGGGAAAAAAGGGAGGAGTTGCATTGTACATCCAGAATACATACACTTGTTCAGCGATCTAGAAGGAGGTCAGAGGCAGACCAGTTGAGAGTCTCTGGATAGAGATCAAGGGGGGAAATAGGGGTGATGTCATGGTAGAGGTCTACAATAGACCATCAAATCAGGAACAGGAGGTGGATGAGGCTTTTCTAGAACAAATAAATACCCAAAGCAAGCCCTGCTAGTAATGGGGGACTTTAACTACCCAGGCATCTGTTGGAAAAGTAATCCGGCAAAACATAAAATTTCCAATAAGCACTCAACATAATTAATATTAATTAAAATTAACAACAATAGGGAAGGAACACAAACCAAAATAGAGAAAGTACAGATCAAAGAATGTTTAGATAGGTTAGATATACTCAAGTTGGCAGGGCCTGTTGAAATGCATTGCAGAGCTTGTAAGCAACTACTTGAAGCCATCTCAGAACCATGAGCAATTATCTGTGAGAACTTCAGGAGGATGGGTTAGGTCCCAGAGGACTGGAGAAAGGCAAACATAGTACCTATCTTTAAAAAGGGGAACAAAGAGGACTTAAAATTATAGACCAGTCAGCCTAACTTCAATACCTGGAAAGATACTGGAACAAATTAAGCAATCAATTTGTGATCACCTACAGGATGGTAAGGTTATAAGGAATGGCTGGCATGGATTTGTCAAGAACAAATCATGCCAAACCAACCTAATTTCCTTCTTTGACAGGGTTACTGGCCAAGCGGATAGGGAGGAAACTGTAGACATGATATATCTAATTTAGTGAGCCTTTCGACACATTCCCACATGACATTCTGATAAGCTAACTAGGGAAATGTGGTTTAGATGAAGTTACTATAAGGTGGGTGCATAGCTGGTTGAAAGACCAGACTTAAAGTAGATTTAAATGGTTTGGGTGCATCTAGCAGAGAACTTCAGGGGTCAGTCCTGGATCTGGTATTATTCCATATTTTTATTAATGATTTGGACAATGGAGTGGAGAGTACGCTTATACAATTTGTGGATGACACCCAGCTAGCACTGTGGAGGACAGGATTAGAATTCAAAACAGCCTTGGCAAACTGGAGAATTGATCTGACATCACCAAAATGAAATTCAATAAAGACAAGTGCAAAAAACGTCATGTAGGAAGTTAAAAAAAATCAAATACACAATTACAAAATGGAGAATAACTGGCTAAGCAGTAGTATTGCTGAAAAGGATCTGGGGGTTATAGTGGATCACAAATTGAATATGGGTCAACAATGCCAGGCAGTTGTGAAAAAGGCTAATATAATTCTGGGGTGTATTAATAGGAGTGTCCTATGCAAGATGTGAGAGTTAACTGTCCCACTCTACTCAGCACTGGTGACGTCTCAGCTGAAGTACTGTGTCCAATTCTGGATGCCACACTCTAGGAAAGATATGGATCAACTCGAGTGAGTTCAGAGGGAAACAACAAACATGATAAAAGGTTTAGAAAACCTGACCGGAGGAAAGGTTAAACAAAACTGGGAATGTTTAGTCTTGAGAAAAGACTGAGGAGGGAACTGATAGTCCTCAAATATGTTAAGGGCTGTTATGAAGTTAACACAAAGAACTGATCACTGTCCACTAAGGTAGGAGAAGAAATAATAGCCTTAATTTTCAGCAAAGGAGATTTAGGTTAGATATTAGGAAAAATTTACTCAAAGGGTAGTTCAGTTCTGGAACAAACTTCCAAGGAAGATTGTGGAATCCCCATCATTGGACACTTTTTATAATAGGTTGGACAACTACCTGTCATAAAAAAGAATCTGACACATCAGAAAAGGGCAGGCAAATAAACAGTGACAAGTTTTTAAAGTGCTTGTACACAAATGCTAGAAGTCTAAATAATAAGATGGGTGAACTAGAATGCCCCATGTTAAAGGAGGATTTTGATATAATAGGCATCACAGAAACCTGGTGGAGTGAGGACAATCAATGGGACACAATCATTCTGGGGTACAAAATATATCGGAAGGACAGAACAGGTCGTGCGGGGGTTGGGGGGTGGCACTATATGTGAAAGAAAATGTAGAATCAAATGAAGTAAAAATCTTGAATGAATCCACATGTTCCATAGAATCTCTATGGATAGTAATTCCATGCTCTAATAAGAATATAACAGTAGGGATCTATTATCGACCACCTGACCAGGACAGTGATAGTGACTATGAAATGCTAAGGGAGATTAGAGAGGCTATCAAAATAAAGAACTCAATAATAGTGGGGGATTTCAATTATCCCCATATTGACTGGGTACATGTCACCTCAGGACAAAAGGCAGAGACAAAATTTCTCGATACTTTAAATGACTGCTTCTTGGAGCAGCTGGTACAGGAACCCACAAGAGGAGAGGCAATTCTTGATTTAGTCCTGAGTGGAGCGCAGGACCTAGTCCAAGAGGTAACTATAACAGGACCGCTTGGAAATAGTGACCATAATATAATAACATTTAACATTCCTTGGTGGGAAGAACACCTCAACAGCCCAACACTGTGGCGTTTAATTTCAGAAAGGGGAACTATGCAAAAATGAGGAGGTTAGTTAAACAGAAATTAAAAGGTACAGTGACTAGAGTGAAATCCCTGCAAGCTGCATGGACACTTTTCAAAGACACCATAATAGAGGCTCAACTTAAATGTATACCCCAAATTAAAAAAACACAGTAAAAAAACTAAAGAAGAGCCACCGTGGCTTAACAACCATGTAAAAGAAGCAGTGAGAGATAAAAAGGCATCTTTTAAAAAGTGGAAGTCAAATCCTAGTGAGGTAAATAGAAAGGAGCATAAATACTGCCATATTAAGTGTAAAAATGTAATAAGAAAAGCCAAAAAGGAGTTTGAAGAACAGCTAGCCAAAAACTCAAAAGGTAATAAAAAACATTTTGTTAAGTACATCAGAAGTAGGAAGCCTGCTAAACAACCAGTGGGACCCCTGGACTATTGAGATACAAAAGGAGCACTTAAAGACGATAAAGTCATTGCGGAGAAACTAAATGAATTCTTTGCTTCAATCTTCACGGCTGAGGATGTTAGGGAGATTCCCAAACCTGAGCTGTCCTTTGTAGGTGACAAATCTGAGGAATTGTCACAGATTGAAGTGTCACTAGAGGAGCTTTTGGAATTAACTGATAAATTTAACAGTAACAAGTCACCGGGACCAGATGGCATTCACCCAAGAGTTCTGAAAGAACTCAAATGTGAAATTGTGGAACTATTAACTATGGTTTGTAACCTGTCCTTTAAAATCAGCTTCTGTACCCAATGACTGGAAGATAGCTAATGTAACGCCATATTTAAAAAGGGCTCTAGAGGTGATTCTGGCAATTACAGACCGGTAAGTCTAACATCAGTACTGAGCAAATTAGTTGAAACAATAGTAAAGAACAAAATTGTCAGACACATAAAAGAACATAAATTGTAGGCAAAAGTCAACATGGTTTCTGTAAAGGGAAATCATGTCTTACTAATCTATTAGAGTTCTTTGAAAGTGTCAACAAACATGTGGACAAGGGGGATCCAGTGGACATAGTGTAGATTTCCAGAAAGCCTTTGACAAGGTCCCTCACCAAAGGCTCTTACGTAAATTAAGTTGTCATGGGATAAGAGGGAAGATCCTTTCATGGATTGAGAACTGGTTAAAAGACAGGGAACAAAGGGTAGGAATAAATGGTAAATTTTCAGAATGGAGAGGGGTAACTAGTAGTGTTCCCCAAGGGTCAGTCCTAGGAACAAACCTATTCAACTTATTCATAAATGATCTGGAGAAAGGGGTAAACAGTGAGGTGGCAAAGTTTGCAGACGATACTAAACTGCTCAAGATAGTTAAGACGAAAGCAGACTGTGAAGAACTTCTAAAAGATCTCACAAAACTAAGTGATTGGGCAACAAAATGGCAAATGAAATTTAATTTGGATAAATGTAAAGTAATGCACATTGGAAAAAATAACCCCAACTATACATACAATATGATGGGGGCTAATTTAGTTACAACTAACCAGAAAAGAGATCTTGGAGTCATCGTGGATATTTCTCAGAAGACGTCCACATAGTGTGCAGCGGCAGTCAAAAAAGCAAACAAGATGTTAGGAATCATTTAAAAAGGGATAGAGAATAAGATGGAGAATATCTTATTGCCCTTATATAAATCCATGCTACGCCCACATCTTAAATACTGCATACAGATGTGGTCTCCTCATCCCAAAAAAGATATACTGGCATTTGAAAAGGTTCAGAGAAGGGCAACTAAAATGATTAGGGGGTTGGAACGGGTCCCATATGAGGAGAGATTACAGAGGCTAGGACTTTTCAGCTTGGAAAAGAGGAGATTAAGGGGGGGATATGATAGAGGTATATAAAATCATGAGAGGTGTGGAGAAAGTGAATAAGGAAAAGTTATTTACTTGTTCCCATAATATAAGAACTAGGGGCCACCAAATGAAATTAATGGGCAGCAGGTTTAAAACAAACAAAAGGAAGTTCTTCTTCACACAGCGCACAGTCAACGCGTGGAACTCCTTGCCTGAGGAGGTTGTGAAGGCTAGGACTATAACACAGTTTAAAAGAGAACTAGATAAATTCATAGAGGTTAAATCTATTAATGGCTATTAGCCAGGAATGGTGTCCCTAGTCTCTGTTTGTAACAGGGTGGAGATGGATGGCAGGAGAGAGATCACTTGATCATTACCTGTTAAGTTCACTCCCTCTGGGGCACCTGGCATTGGCCACTGTTGGCAGACAGGATGCTGGGCTGGATGGACCTTTGGTCTGACCCAGTACAGCCATTCTTATGTTCTTATGTAGAGACAATCTAGGTTTATTTGGTCCTGCCTCAGTGCAGGAGAATGACCTCTCTAGGTCTCTTCTAGTCCTACAATTCGGTGATTGATACTTTATTGGATGAATTCCACCAGGACAGAGTCTAATTGTCCTGTCCTGAAAAGCACCTCAGTGCCATAAGGCCATTTATTACTACTGCCTGATATACTGGGTTCTTATGTCTTCATCAGTACAGCCTATTATCTGAGAGGATTTCATTTTAAACTAAATTGGAATCTTCTGAAAAGCCATTTATTCAAAAAGAAGAGAAAAAGAAAAATCTATCACAGTTTTGTAGAAGCACCTGACAAAATTGATTGTCCTTGAGATAAAAGGCCATTATTAAATTTAAACACGGAATGGAATTAATGTTTCTCTTGCATGTGTGAATCAGAAATTTCCTATAAATTCTGCCCCTTGGACATTTCTGAGAAGCTAGAGAGCATCCTGAGAACGTTTGCCAATTAAAATATACATATTTCAGAATGTGAAAGTTGTGCGGAGGGAAATTTGATCTTCTGAATTAAGTGAGCCCTAGGCAGTAATTCTTGCAACCTAAACAGTTGGAGTCAGATCTCCACCAGATTGAAACCATTCAGAAACTTTTAGGGCTCAGTTAGCCTGCACTGAGTACCAGAAAAGTGAGAGGAAGGCTCAAAGATGGCTTTTATTCTCCATATTTTGGGCCCCATAGTGTAAAAGAAGTCTCAGGGTTCTAACCCCTCCATGGGCCATAAAAGGCAGAGAATAGTGAGTAGTTTTTTTTCATCCTGGCAGGGGTCCCTGTGGTTACTCATTCAGTTTCATTCACAGGTGAGTCACTCAAGTAGTCCATACTTGTCCTTAACAGTTTGGTGGCACTGGGATAACTTGATGGGGATGAGGAGCAGCGGCGGCTCCAGGCACCAGCGCAGCAAGCGCGTGCCTGGGGCGGCAAGCCGCGGGGGGCGCCCTGGCGGTCCCTGCGAGGGCGGCAGTCAGGCAGCCTTCGGTGGCTTGCCTGCAAGAGGTCCGCCGGTCCCGCGGATTCGGCATCAATTCGGCGGCAAGTACGCCAAAGCCGCGGGACCGGTGGACCTCCCACAGGCATGCCGCCGAAGCCAGCCTGCCTTCTGTGCTTGGGGCGGCAAAAAAGCTAGAGCCATCCCTGATGAGGAGTAATGACCAGAGAGTTTTAAGAGTCTCAGACAGACCTTAACAGGTCACATTTTGCCCTTAGATACTCATAGCAGCATGCATGTTCTCAGATAATATAAATTAAGACACTTGTAATACTCAGCATAAAATGCATGTTTCCTTACTATATCTGAGGCTTCAGCAACTGGTAATTTGGGGTTTCTAAATTTATTCGTAATTGTCCCTAGATGTAGTAGTTCTCACTCCTCTTTGTATTATCATGAGTAGAAGGAGGATCTTTCAGCTATATTCAAAAGAGATTAAGAGGCTATTGTGAAAAATGGCTCCAAATTTTATTATTGCTTCACTTTCAGAAGCACAGTATGTAAAAGTATAACAGTGAAAGGATATTTCAGGACCACCAATCAAGCCTACAGATTACCTTACAAATTTACCAAAACAGATAACCACTGCTTGCTGTGGCAGATAAGCCACAGCTAACTCTGAGTTCAAATACAGGGTTCTGGTATATTTTAGCATAGGTACAGAATGCAACACACAATGACCTCCTCTTTGTCCTGTACCCAAATCAGGGATATTCCAAAAACTGAACAACAGGATATTTAGTAAGACAAGATTCCTTCCTAAAGGGGTTATTCAAAGGTATTATTGGCCACGTTAAATTAGGCCAACATTTATATTATTTCTATATTACTAGCCAATATACGATCCATTAATAAAAATTAGGCCCTTACCATCTTATGTGAGGTAAGGTGACCTAATCACTGATTCACTTCCTTACAAACAGAGCTTCAAAGGGCATTCTCTCCTGCAACAGTAGAGCTCAAAGGACAGTTCTGAGGCATGAAATGGAAGGATAGGGCAAAAGTGTGCAGAAGCCACGTAAAAAATATAAACATCCCTGGCACCAGCACTTTTGGTGAAGCTATTCCTAGATGTGTTTCTGTAGAAAGGTGGTATTTCCTGACAGTCAACCAATCAGCAATTCCATCATTCTTATTGTTTAAAGAGAGTCAGTGCTTCAGGGCTTAATGCTACTTAGAGAATTTGGGTGCAAACTGCAGCTTCCTTGCTTCATCCTGGACTTCTGGAGAGATTTTTATCTTTGCAGAAGGTATTTCATGAGGGGGGAAATTCCCCATATCTAAAATCGTACCCATCAGCCAGCCTCATGGACAAGAGACTTCAGGAAGGTTTAGGTTTTTATCACCACAAAGTGACTCAGACTGATGTAATAATCTGATTGTTTGATTAGAGATCAGGCCGTGTATTTTACATGCCAAGATTCTGTGTTTCTCCTACAACAGTTCTATGCATTGCCAAGAGTTAAGGGAGCTGTGTTCCGTACATTGTATTGGGCCTATTCATTACTTTATACAAGAATTACTAGCAAAGCTACTAAGCGCTTTGATTCTGTAATTTAATACAAATTGGAGCAAATAGCGCTGATTATATAAGAGAGTCCAAGAGGTAATTTGGTTATCCCAGTCCTATCAAAGATAAGTCAAACAGCCACTGTTCAAATGTGGCCACAACAACAGACAGGCCAAGGGGAGCTGTGGGAACTCAGTCATGCTAATACTGGCCTCCATGTGGGATGCCAAAACAGCATAGATCCAGAAGTCCATGCTCTTGATGGACTCGTAACTAATTAAGGACCCAGTCTTAGTTCCATTAACATCAGTGGGAGCAGGATATAATATTAATTATATTTTCTTCCAAGGAAAGAATATGGCAGTGAGACAGATTTCTTGTAAAGGTGTCCTCCTTCAAAGCTTTATCATTTTCTGGACAAAAGTTGGCCTTCTTTAAGCTTGACTGATGTCATTCTAACTGTTCCCTACAAAGCAGTTGTGTCCCATGCAGTCATTTTAATCTCCCTCTCCCTTTTAAAGTAACTGGAGTGGAACTTCTCACTCATCATTACATTTCCCCTACTGAGAATCAGGATGACTTAAGCCTTTTCTCTAAGCTATCATCTCTGGAGGTTTTCCAGAAGCTTTGTTTAAAGTCCTTAATAGGGGATGATCAGCTTTTTGTGGTTTATCTTCAACTGAAGATTTATTTTAATAAATATTAATTTCTCGGTGAGCTTAGAACTGGTAAGAGCTAGAAAGACGGCCCCGTAGATTGAATTCCTTAATTTATGCCAAGAGCAGATACAGGAGCATGGCTAGTGACAGAGCAAGCTTCTGGAAAACAGCTACACCAAGGTGCCTCATTCCCTGACCTGCAGGGACCATCCTAAAGAAGGAGGAGGTGATGCCATTCTCAATGATCCAATGTATTGGATCCAAACACCCTTTTCTCAGTGTATTGTCACGTTTCAACTGCCCTGGAAAGGACTGTGAGAACTGTGATGACATTTATTTCAACATTGTCCAGTTTCACCGTCAATCATACAATGGCCTCTGAATCTTCTGATGGAACCTAATTTTGTCACTCCCTATTTAGTGAGCCACTGCCAATATCACTGGTTCTCCTGCAGCGGCAAAGCATTAAGGAGACGGAGACAGTTTTTCCTCTCTCAGTGGTACAGCCATGCCACAGAAAGCTGTGTTTGTTGGGATTTTCACCTTCTCCATACTCACACCAATAGTGCTGTAAAGACAACCATGCATCATTGTTTTACATCTTCAATCTCCCTCTTTCCAGCTGGATGGAAGATATAAAAATATCACAACAAAGTCAGTTCTCAAGTGATTTCCAGGCCAGTTTTCACTTCTGGTTCACACCATTTCTCTCTTTCCTGGCTTTTCCACAAGGCAGAAACATTTCCTGTAATAAAATTATTCTAAAACTTAACATTTTATATGTCCTTTTTCATCCACTGATCTCAATATTTTATGAAGATGAATAGGTAATATTATCTCCACCTTACAGATGGGCAAATAGAGGTTTAGTGACTTTTTGAAAGCTACACAGTGAACCAATGGCAAAGCTGGGAAACAACAACTTCTAGCTCTTATATAGCATAATTTAGCCATAGATCTCAAAGAGCTCTATAAAGGAGGTCAGTATCATTATGGCCTGTGATATACACAGGAGATCAGACTAAATGAACTGGTGGTCCTCTCTGGCCTTAAAAATTATATCCCCCTTTTACCGATAGGGAAACTGAGGCACAGAGAGGTGAAATGACTTGCCCAAGATCACCCAGCAGATCAGTGGTAGAGCCAAGAATAGAAATTCAGGTCTCCTGAGTCCTGCCCAGTGTCCTAGCCGCTAGACCACAATGTGTGTCCTGGCTCCTAGCCCTAAGCCCTATTCATTGCCTCCCTATATTTGTTTCCACTGTTGTATTTAAATAAAAAGAGACAGCATTCTGCATTTGCAGGTCTGCCTCTTGCCTCCATTCCAGTGCCTGAGGAAAACAGGAATTAAACTCTTTTTGGATTAATAGAGACGTACTGCTTTCCTAGCAGGAAGGGGTTTCATCTCCAACCCACTCCTTGATAACACCCTCACCTCCCTAGAGTTTTGAGGATTAATTACTTAATGTTTGTAAAATGTGTTCAACATATAAAGTGCTCTGTACGATTATTACTCTGCATTTTGTCTTCCTTCCACCTACAGCCCATTCCTGTCTTGAGCACAAAAGGCCTGATTCTGCCACCCTTGCTCACACTGAGTAGTACCTTACTCTGCAAGTAACCCCATTGGAAATAATGGAGTGCTTTCAGAATAAGGCACTGCTCCCTGTGTGGAAGGGTAACAGAATCAGGCCCTAAGTAATTACCATAAATTAGCATTCAATTCCAAAGCTTTCAGGCAAGGCACAAACAAGGGATTTTTATAATGCAGAGGAATTAATAGGTTCTTTATTATGGGTTATTGTTCTGTGACAAAATACAGATCACAGCAAGGTACTCTTGAACCCAACATGCAGTAGAAATATCTTTGATAGGAAACAGATAACCAAGCAGCCTATGAGCCCATTTTTCAAACACTGGTGTAACCCAATGTTCTTTTTGTATTACCGGACCCCGAGGATACAGGTTAGCTACTGTTCTTTTAATCTCCTGTGCTACATCTTATTTCCTGTTAAACCAATATAAGTTGGGAGCGAGTTCACTGAATTGTTATAAAGCACTCTGAAGTCTCTACATAGAATGTGCTCCAAAGGAAAAAAAAATTACATATCCATATATTCTTTTGAAAGAGATAAAGAATAACTAACAATCAAAAGCATTATTAAGAAAAAATATTGTAAAGTTGCTGTCATCTTGAATAGCAATGACACACTGGCAGCTGCATTAAAGCATATTCCCAGGTCCCACTTCAAAGGTTATAAAAATGTGCAATATTTAAATGTATTCAAAAGCTAAAGAATGCATCAGAAAAGTTAAAGCTGCGAAAATAATCTTGTTTCTTTGAAGTTTTTCAAAGGCTACATGCACACTGTCCTACAGTTCACACTACAGGGGTTGAACGGCACTGTGCACTAAAACGCAGCACTGTATCTCCCCTACATGAATGCCAGCTTCCTAGAACTAAAAGCTTCCTGGTTTGCATTAATGTAGTCCAGTTTGAAGAGAGCTACCATGAACTAGGAATCCTTAGCTTGCGCCTGCAGCATCCACATGGAGCAGTTACCGCACAGCACTTTGGTGACCTGCAGTGTAGTTTGACCTGCAGTGTAGACAAGCCCTAAGTCATGACCACTTCCCAGGCATCACTGCAGAGAAACGTTAGCACTTAGGGCCAAAGTCAGAGCTGGTATGAGAAAGCAGAACTCTAGAGAAGTGACTAGAGTTGTTCCCACTCACACAAAGGATGAAACTGACTCCTAGGAAGGAGCCTTGGAGTCACCATCCTAGCCTAATTCTGTCTATAGCAGGACGGGGGCCTGACGATGGTGTCAAAGCATCTCTTGACTCTGTAGACACCCATTCCAGGGCTTAAGAGGAGAATCCCTGGCCTTAGACATTTACCCTGCTAAGTATGGTGCTAATACCACAATGGATGACACCCTCACTGTGAACCGTGTCACTCCTGGACTCAGGACAAACCAGACCTTAGTCAGGTGTAATAGAATAAAAAGTGTTTTACTTGGTTGTCACCCCCTTCAGGGAGAGCACCACTTGACTCAGTCTTACTCAGCTACAACACACAAGGCACAGATAACAAACAATAGACTCACATCCATCCGACCTTCCTTCTAGGGGGCTTTGGTAGGCAGAGGCGTCTCAGGGCCATCACAGGTAAGACATTGACTGTAGTCCAGCAAGAGGCCTACCTTCACTCAGGAAGGCTTTGACAGGCAACCACCCCCTAAGACAATGTTTCCCAAACTTGGGACGCCGCTTGTGTAGGGAAGCCCCTGGCGGGCCGGGCCGGTTTGTTTACCTGCCGCGTCCGCAGGTCCAGCCTATCGTGGCTCCCACTGGCCGTGGTTCGCTGCTTCAGGCCCATGGGAGCTGCTGAAAGCGGCGCAGGCCGAGGGACGTACTGGCCGCCGCTTCCAGCAGCTCCCAGGCCTCTTTCACAAAGTGAGACCTATTCTCCTTCCAAGTGAGCAGTACTCTTCCCTAGGGTTACCATTCGTCCGGATTTACCTGGACATGTCCTCCTTTTTGTGCTAAAAATAGCGTCCGGGGGGAACTTGTAAAGCACTCAAAATGTCCGAGATTTCCCCCCTCCCCCGGCAGAGCAGAGCGAGCGGCTGGGAGGGCTGCAGGGAAGTCCCGGGCTGGACTCCGGAGCAGCTGTAGAGGAGCCGGATCCGCCCTGCATTCTGAGCCGGCAGCTCTCCCCTGCAGCCCGGTCCGGCAGCACTGTGCAGGGCCAGGGACCGGGTTTTGTTGTGCTGGGGAGCGCAGCCACGTGTCCGGCTCGCATAGAGCCCAACACCCTGTTCTGAGCAGCAGGGTAAGGGGGCCAGGGGGCAGGAGAAGGGGCAGGGAGGTTCTGGAGGGGGCAGTCAAGAAACGGGGGGGGCTTTTTGGGGGGAGTGGAGAAAGTTTTGGGCAGTCAGGGTACAGGTAGGGGGTAGGGTCCTGGGGGGCAGTTGGGGGGGGTCTTAGGAGGGGGCAGTTAGGGGACAAGGAACAGGGAGTCTTAGGTAGGGGGTGGGGTTCTGGAGGGCAGTTAGGAGCAGGGGTCCCAGGAGGGGGCAGTCAGGGGACAAGGAGGGGGTGGGGGGCTGGGAGTTCTGGGGGGGAGCTGTCAGGGGGCAGGAGTGGGGAGAGGGATCGGAGCAGTCAGGGGACAGGGAGCAGAGGGGTTTAGATGGGTTGGGAGTTCTGGGGGGGGCTGTCAGGGGGCAGGAGTGCGGAGAGGGATCGGAGCAGTCAGGGGACAGGGAGCAGAGGGGTTTAGATGGGTTGGGAGTTCTGGGGGGGGTCTGTCAGGGGGTGGGGAGTGGTTGGATGGGGCGTGGGAGTCCCAGGGGTCTGTCTGGGGGTGGGGGTGTGGATAAGGGTTGGGGCAGTCAGGGGACAAGAGGCAGGGAGGCTTAGATAGGGAGTGGAGTCCTGGGGGGCAGTTAGGGGCAGGGGTCCCAGGAGGGGGCAGTCAGGGGACAAGGAACGGGGGGAGGGTTGGGGGTTCTGGGGGGCGGGAAGTGGGAGGGGCAGGGGCGGGGCTAGGGCGGGGCTCCTCCCGTCCTCTTTTTTGCTTGCTGAAATATGGTAACCCTATCTTCCCTTTTAATCCCCCCCCCTCCATGCTTGACTCTTGCTGCAGGTGTAGCAGGGCAGGGTTGACTGAGTCTACAGCAGCTTGTTAACCCTATCCTGGCCAGTGTGGTGTTTGTATACCCACACAGTCACCTCAACGTTTCAGGAGAAGCCCCACAGCAGTTTGTTGTGGGTTAGCAGTACACAGATGGAAAAACTTTCCTTAAAATATAAACCAAATAAATTCAAAATAAAATAAAATAAAGACAAAACAATTAATTTAGTCCATCCAACTTCAATTTCCCCCTGTAAGCATTAATATGTGATCATCATACAGATTAGGGGAATGGTCTGTCCCTCCCTGCTGACCAGCTCAGTTTGAATGCCTTGAATCCCATCAATCCTTATTCATTTATTTTAAAGACAAAATTCTGGCTTAAAAATAGCATATTTACAATGGTTCACAACTTTGCATATGAATGTGAGGATGTCAACATGACTGTTCTCTTTGCATTGCAGTAAAGACAGATATTGTTGTCTCTCTATTCTTCTAAATTAGGCCATTGATGCAAAAGGGATTAGGTGTTTTTGTAAACCAGCCACACACTTAATTAGGATACATGTATGTCCTACTGACGGGGTGAGATATTTTGATTGTGGTTCATTGCACATTAATAACATTTTCACAAAGTTCATAGAGAAAACCAGAATTGTTATTTTGTTTAATCCAGCAAACAATTCAGCTTCCTCTTTATCCGGTGTTAGTATACCAAGCTGCTTAGCAAAAACATTTTCCTCCTCTTATGGAAATGTAATGAACCGTCACAACTGAATAAGCATGAGGTAAATTGAAGGAGCTGTACTTACTTTGCTTTCTAAACAGTGAGCTCAGAGAAGATGAAAGTATACAGACCAACATCCCTGGAATCTGAGGAGCCCCTTTCAGCATACGTAAGGCTTCCTTAGTACTGTCTTGAGCCACCATGCTTTGGAAGGACCAAGTCTAGATCTGAAAAAGAAGTTCAGTCTCTGTAACCCATTCAGTCCTTGGCCTCTGAGTCTTACCAACATATCTAAATTAGTGCTAATTGCAATAGTGGTTTCTGTTTAGAAAACATCTGATCTGTGCACTCAGAACTGGACCAAGATCTACCAGGTCTTCAATATTACGGCACAATTGTCAGATGACAACAATTTTTGTCCTCTCCTTGTAGTCTAGGTGTGAACACTATATTCTATTACTCAGTGTCACAGGATGGCACTGGCCCTTTATGAGAGAGTAGGGCCAGGTCAGCACACCCCAATTGGGTTTTAAAAAGGGGCTAGAGGGGGCAGGAGAGCTAGGGAGTTAAGAGACTGACTGATGTTTCTGGGGAAAGCTACAGAGCACTCTTTGCAGCTTCTCTCTGAAAAGAGGGAGAAGTTATGAGGAAGTCAGTAGAGGGGCTAGTCTGCTAACTTTAGAAAGTCATAGTCAGTACTGGGAGGCTGAAAAGGGCCAAGGGAAGAAAACCAGTGGAAGAACTAGCTGGCTTAACTTTCTGAGGCAGAAAGCCACAGCCAGAGAAAGGAGGAGAAAGCTGAAGGCTCAGAGAGGGATGCCCACTGGCTCTTGAAGCCAGAGATAGTTGAAAACTAGGAATGAGGTGGGGTGTGGGATGATGCAGCCATACCAGAGAGCTGGGGCTAGGTGACACAGCTGTACTGGAGAGTGGGGATGTAGTGAGGGATGCCAGGGTTCTACCACGACTTGAGGTACTCTGAACTATGGTCATCGGACTTGAGTTATGATTTATGTTTCTTTTGTAATAAATTCACCTCACAAGGGCCATTTGTGCTCAACAAGATTTTTTTAGGCTATTCTGGGGATTTTGAAGTAGGGAAACTGAGGCAAGCATGCCTCTTGAGCTGTGGCCTACCTCAGGAGGACACTCCAGCTGGGCCATCTTTTTGCACTGTATCTCTTGAGCCATCCAGTCTTCCGTCTCACTTTCTGAACACTTGATTTCCCTGATCTGGACAGGATGCCACGACCATCCAATTACCAATCAGAATTCCTTGAAAGAATGCAACTCGGAGAGAGGCTGGGCTCATGATGTTTAGATGTTTAGATTTCAACCTTTCTCAAAGTTCAGGTGGTTGGCTATGGAGCTTTGGTTCCAACCTCAGATCAAATGAGACACACAAGCTCTTAGTGTTTTTTTCCTCCTTCCTTTTTTGATCCTTGAGTTTACAAGTGACTGAGCTATCCTTTCTGGGTGATTATAATTTAAGTATCACCAGCTCACTTCTGCGTATATATTTGATCCAAGTCCCATTAAAGTAATTGGAAAGACTCCCAGTGATTTTAATGGGAATTGGATCAGCATCTAAAAAGAGGAGGAAGCTGTTGGAATAGACACCTGGTTTCCATTTTAAAATAGCAATTTCTTTTATTTAGGAGCCAGGGCAACAGAGGAGGAGGAATTGCACACGGCTAGTAGCAGCAGGAGAACACTAGAGAATTCTCTTTTGGAAGGGAAGGTCTGCTGGAGCACTGTTGGTGTCCCCGCTACTGCCTGCTCCTGCTGTGAAAGAGTTTAAAGAGCTGCTTTGGTCTCTGGGGATGAATTTCTTGATATCCCGGCGGTTTAACTGCATCAATCAGAACCTGGGCTGGTCAGCAGGGAGGGATAAGGCCATTCCCCCAATCTGTTGATGATCCCATTTACTAACACTTACAGGAGAAATCTGAAGTTCGATTGAACTAAATCACTTTGTCTTTATTTTGTTTTGAGTGTATTTGGTTTATGAAATCTAGGACACTTTAGAAACACAGATATAAAAACAATGGGCAACATTTTCAAACCAATAGACAGAATGTTAGACTCCGAAATCCATATTTAAGCACCTGAATATAACAGAAAAGATTTCTAGTGGTGCTGAGTATCTGCAACTCCCATTGTTTTCAGCAGGAGTTGTGAGTACTTAGCACTGTTTAAAGTTAGGCCACTTTTATTTAGGAATCTAAATATGGACGTAGGGGCTTAATTTTAGACAGCCAGGCTTGAAAATGTTGGCAGTGGAATAAGATGCCAAAGGAGGTTGTGCACCTTCTTCAATACAATGTCAAAGGAATAAGTTTGATTGAAGACAACCAGGGCTGAGGCTTGACCCCCAACTATTGAGGATAGAGTAGAAAATTCTGTTCAGAGCCATGGCATGATAATCTAGGTGTAATTTGGGGTGTATGCATGATGGACTCAACGTTTGCCACAGCCACATGCTGCATTGTTTAGCTTTTTGGCTCACCTTTTTCAGAACGCTGATGGTCTAGATCCCCCTCTTGTCAGCTGGTAGATTGCTGCAGTGTGCAGATGGATTGTTAAATCTCAGCATTTTACAATGGAGAATCCTGAGTTTATTGTCACATTCTGTATTTTATTTTGACCTATTGCTTTGTGCCTGTTTCATCGAGTCCTGAGTCATATTCCTGTTGTATAGGAGGATGGAGATGAGTGTGTCTCAACAAGCATAAGAGAGCAGATACAAAAAGAGAGTCCCTTGATTCATACAGTCTCTCCTCCTTTTATGAACTGAAATGTGTGCCGGAGTAAAGTGCTGGTTGCATAGCCCCGGACACTGTAAAAGTGGAAGTCCAGGTACTACATGGGCAGCAGAAATGCAAGAATCAATCACCCCGTAATGAATCTGGATGCATTCTGGAGGGATCTGTTCTAGGGATCAGAAGAGAGTTTAGACTTTATGGCCCCTCTGCTGAGAGAAACTAGCTGCTGCTGCTTGGCCTCTCTGCTGAGAATGCCAGTAAAGCCAGCTGAAATGATGGTTTTAGCTGTCAGCATGTGTCCACAAGAAACAGCCCTGTGGTCCACTAACTCAGTTCATACATGACAGCAAAGTGCCATCATATGCTAACAATTCATGAACTGGGCTGGTTTTGAACATTGTTGTCTTAAAGGCATAGGGTTCCATTTTCCTAAATATCCAGTCCTCCTGGCAACTTAATTTTATTTTTCAGCATTTGCAGTTTTGCCATCTGTGTGAGTGTTTGGCCATCATTGTGATCAAATATGAATATAGTCTAGCTAACAGACCTGCCTCTGACTTTCCAACAATGCTGCTGAAGAGCATTACAGGTTATTATACTTTCAGTCTGTGAAACTCCCATGATCAAAAGGGGATTAGTGTCTATATCTGTGTACATCTAAATGTCATTTCCATTCTCCCCATGGCCCAAGATGTTTCAATTAACTGAATCAGCCTGCCCTCCTCCAATTCTTCCTGTGACTGTCTGTCTATAAGATAAGGAGGTGTTAGTACCGTTATACAAGGCACTGGTGAGACCTCATCTGGAATATTGTGTGCAGTTCTGGTTTCCCATGTTTAAGATGGATTAATTCAAACTGGAACAGGTACAGAGAAGGGCTACTAGGATGATCCGAGGAATGGAAAACCCGTCTTATGAAAGGAGACTCAAAGAGCTTGGCTTGTTTAGCCTAACCAAAAGAAGGCTGAGGGGAGATATGATTGCTCTTTATAAATATATCAGAGGGATAAATATCAGGGAGGGAGAGGAATTATTTAAGCTTAGTACCAATGTGGACATAAGAACAAATGGATATAAACTGGACATTAGGAAGTTTAGACTTGAAATTAGACGAAGGTTTCTAACCATTAGAGAAGCGAAGTTCTGGAACAGCCTTCCAAGGGGAGTAGTGGGGGCAAGAGACATATCTGGCTTCAAGACTAAGCTTGATAAGTTTATGGAGGGGATGATATGATGGGATAGCCTAATTTTGGCAATTAATTGATCTTTGATTATTAGCAGGTAAATATGCCCAATGGTCTGTGATGGGATGTTAGATGGGGTGGGATCTGAGTTACTACAGAGAATTCTTTCCTGGGTGCTGGCTGGTGAGTCTTGCCTACATGCTCAGGGTTTAGCTGATTGCCATATTTGGGGTTGGGAAGGAATTTTCCTCCAGGGCAGATTGGCAGAGGCCCTGGAGGTTTTTCGCCTTCCTCTGCAGCGTGGGGCACAGGTCACTTGCTGGAGGATTCTCTGCACCTTGAGGTCTTTAAACCACGATTTGAGGACTTCAATAACTCAGGCATAGGTTAGGGGTTTGTTACAGGAGTGGGTGGGTGAGATTCTGTGGCCTGCATTGTGCAGGAGGTCAGACTAGATGATCATAATGGTCCCTTCTGACCTTAAAGTCTATGAGTCTATGAGAGTCTATTTAGGCACTGTATTGTCCTCATCATGATGGTATGTGAGCACCTACATAAAAACAGAAGCTGTCTACTTGGCCTTTTGTCTAAGACCATATATGAGAGGAGTTCAATATCTGATCCCTATAAAATCCTATTTATTATTTTTGATACTTGACACCTATGTAGGACTTTTCATCCTAAAATCTCAAAGCATTTCTCTAAGGAGGGTAACTTATTAACTGCATTGTGCAGATAAGTATGTTGTACAGAGAGATTTTGACTTGCTCAAGATCACATAGGAGATTTGTAGAAAACTGGGACTAAAAGCTAGGGGAGGAATCATGACTTCAATGAAGTCATTGGAACTTTTGCCACTGAAGTCAGTGGGGTCAGGATTTCACCCTAGGTCTTGCTAAATATTGGACTACACTGTCTATTCTGTGCTCTCAGTGTGATAGACTCGAAGATCCAATGCATCTTTTCCATCCTTAACTTCTAGGATCCTCCAAAGATCTGAACACTTTCTGCTATTGTTTCTTAACCAATCATGAATACTGAAAATCAGGAATAGTAGTAAAATGGAAAAAAGGGAGCAACAATCCAAAAATGGTTCAGTTTCTCAGCTTGTGTTTGTGTAGTGGAAAAAAGTGGTAATGTTTACTCAACAAATTTCCAGAAAGGATTTTTTTTTATTAAGGTCTGTTCTTGGTATTACTATGATTTAAAAATAAAAATTTTGGGGGAGGGAGAACAAAACTAAATATCTTTCTAGGCCTTCTTCATCCCCTATAAAGAAAGAGAAAAAAGGGCACAACGCCAGTCAAAGTAAATAAATAATAGTCCTTTGCAGATTGCCTTTAATAGGGTGTTGTTTTTAATTCCCACAGCTGCCAGGGATTCAAATGGTACAGAGAGATCCACTTGTGGCATACTGCGAACACTTAGGTTTTTTGGTGACTCAACCCCCTTCCCATCCTCCCAACACACAAACACACACTGCTGATTACTGTTGGGTATCGTCATAAAGAACAAAATCAGTGACTTGCAGCCCATTTACATCAATTAATATTTTCATGGATGGGTCACATTTCAAATTCACCTAATTGTTCACAGCTATCTAGTTGCAACAGCAAGGAACCTGCATAACGTTAGGTGGTTTTCAGATCAAATAAATGGAAAGATTGATAGGATAACTTCCTCTCAGCCTCTAACCAAGAAAACAAATGCAGGAGAATGAAAACTAAATGGCCTTTTTAAACTTCAATCAGCACAAGCCATTATAAAGCCAGAAGCAGCAGTCAGAACCTCTCAAAATATAATAGATAGGAGCCAAATAGGCAGCAAAGCTAAGCCAGGGAAAACTCATTCTGAACAAACATACCTCAATTTGAGATGAGCAAAAATAGACTGCACACCTGATCTAGCACCTAGCCAGCCTGAGCATGTTAGAAAAGGGAAAACAGCTATGAAGGAAACCTTGATTTGGACAGATATGGGCCTTCATCTATGGGAATTATTCAGATAAATACTGTCATTAACAACTCTTGCTCATCATTTCCCTTTCAGTGGTTCTTTGTTCTGCATGAACCAGGTCTCAGTATGATAGAAGAGGAAGTGAGCACTGGGAGGTTGTGGCAGGTCTCAAGAGCAATAAAGGCAACATGCTCCCCTGTTACATGTGAGGGGCCTGTGCATAAGAACACTCAAAGCAAGTTGCCATGCAGTAGAAGAGGACTACAAACTTTAGGCACCTACATTTGAAAATTATGACCTGTCAGTCAGCCTCAGTGTGGTGCGGCGTAGATCTGGAGGGGGGAGGGGGAGAGGTAGATGAACATTACGAGGAGTGTGCAAAAGAGTTAATGATCATTTAGCAAAATTCGTTGCTTGCATCAGTTCTTCAAGTACAACAACACACTGACTGCACGGCTGTAGCATGAAGATTTACAGCAGAGCTTAGCTACAAATCATTACATTCCCTGTATTAATTGTGTGCAGCTACCAGCTTTGGGAAATGCATACAGCAGGCGCTAGCATTAAGGGTTTGATCCTGCAAAGTGCTGAGTGCTTCCTGAGAAGGAATTAAGAAAAGCTGTGGAAATTGGGGGTGTTTAGCATCTCCCAAAAGGCATACACCATCTTAGAGACTCAGACCCTAAATCAGTTAAACCATTTGCCTAACCCAGGTTAACCCTTGGTAAATCCTAATAGCTCCCTGGACATCCGCTGATAATCACCTCTGGTAAGGAAAATTATACCCCTCTGCAAATAATATAATACTGCCGAATTGTGTCCAATAAATGAGTAGGAGCTGGGGGTAAACCTTCCTCTGACGCATCAAACATTGGTCATTGTCAGAGAGAGGATAATGGATGGAGCAATGATGTCTGCTACGCTGGCAGTTCCACTGTTCCTGTAGGCACGGGGCACACTCAGAGGCCATCACTGCACAACCCACACAGACTGATAAGGAGAGTGTGAACTGGACATGTTCTAGCTTTCTGCCTATTGTAGGCATTTTTAATGTCAATGTATCAATTCTAGGCATGAAGCACGTCACTGGCTTTGTAAAGCGTCATCCTCCAGCTACATAACAAAAGAACCAAGGGAACTATTGCCTGAGGTACCAACGGATGACCAGCATGATGCCAACGCAAATGTGTCACTGATTTGCTGAGACTCCTGGGTTACTACAAAATGCCTTTTATTTGAATGGAACATGATGACGCGTATGTAGAGCCATGAGGGCAGTTGGATATAACTACATATCCAAAAAGTTTAAGCTGTAATAGTAACTAGAGATAGAAAGCCATGAAAATGTTCTAAAGAGCTGGAAGATTTTTGGAAGAGCCCATGAGTGATGCATCAATTGAAAACCTGTTCTTCATTTCAAAGGCACCTGGCAATGGTTGGACTTCTGTTTGATGATTCATTATGGGGTTTAACTGGAGAATCAATTAGAGTGTGTGTGTAAGTATATGCAAATACCCAAAAGATGGAGAAAGTAAGAAAGGAGGAAGAAGTGCAGAAATGGAGAGAACCCTAAAAGAGAACTCTGAAGGGCCTTTCTTAGTCATCAGGCCCCCCCAAAGGAAGAAGAGAAACAGGAAAAGAGCTTGGACTGAGCCCCAAAGAACACAAACAATAATTCTGCCCCGACAAGCTAATCTTTGCTTTTTTGCAGTGGTGTTTTAGCTGTGTTGGACCCAGGATAGTAGAGAGAGAAAGTCAATTTTGGACAGGGAGGGGAAAGGGGGCCCTCATGGAGAAAACTCTGCTGGCAGCTGCCCATTTTCATTAGGTGGCCTAGTAGCTCAGTCTCGCCTACTGATGTCAGTTGAAGCAGTATTGTAACATCAAGAGATGGTCTCTCAACCTACAAAGTCCCACCTGGGTGTGTTTGTTTATTCCTCAGGTCAAAGCACAAAACACAGTTGTTGTCAGGAGGACTGGATTGGTGAGTGAGAAAAGAGGCTCCAGACACAGCATATCTATATGTTCACTGCAGCTTGCATTTAACACATTCAAGGAAGCAGCAGACAAGCTGGATACAACACATTAACTCTTGCTTCAATAGAAATCAGCCATTGTCAAGTCAATGCCCCTACGCTCTAGTTAGTGTCACCTTATAAGACCCAAAGCTTCAAAAATAAATACTGTAAAAGAAACTTTCCAGAAAGTCTTATTGCGCCTTACTCTTTGTCTCCCCCACATGCACTAACTCTTCCCATACCTATTCCCCTCTTCTCCCTAAATACGGGCCTTCATTACCCATCTTCTATCTGATTAGGAGGACTCCCATTCAGAGTTCATCATTGCCACTCTCTTGTCATCCAGCCTGGATTACTACATAGAATCAGATAGAATCATACAAGATTAGGGTCGGAAGAGACCCCAGGAGATCATCTAGTCCAACCCCCTGCTCAAAGCAAGACCAACCCCAACTAAATCATCCCAGCCAGGTCTTTGTCAAGCTGGGCCTTAAAAACCTCTAAGGATGGAGATTCCACCACCTCCCTAGGTAACCCATTCCAGTGCTTCACCACCCTCCTAGTGAAATAGTGTTTCCTAATATCCAACCTAGACCTCCCCCACTGCAACTTGAGACCATTGCTCCTTGTTCTGTCATCTGCCACCACTGAGAACAGCTGAGTTCCATCCTCTTTGGAACCCCACTTCAGGTAGTTGAAGGCTGCTATCAAATCCCCCCTCACTCTTCTCTTCTGCAGACTAAATAAGCCCAGTTCCGTCAGCGTCTCCTCAAAAGTCATGTGCTCCAGACCCCTAATCATTTTCGTTGCCCTCTGCTGGACTCTCTCCAATTTGTCCACATCCTTTCTGTAGTGGGGGGCCCAAGACTGGATGCAATACTCCAGATGTGGCCTCACCAGTGCCGAATAGAGGAGAATAATCACTTCCCTCAATCTGCTGGCAATGCTCCTACTAATGTAGCCCAATATGCCGTTAGCCTTCTTGGCAACAAGGGCGCACTGCTGACTCATATCCAGCTTCTCATCCACTCTAATCCCCAGGTCCTTTTCTGCAGAACTGCTGTGCAGCCAGTCGGTCCCCAGCCTGTAGCAGTGCATTGGGCTCCTTGCTCTGCGCTACCCTCCAGGAGCTTAGCATGTGTTCCTCTCCCTGCTCCTCACACTACTGGCATGGGAACAGGCACTGAGGGTTGAGAGGGTAATGCTGAAAGAGTCATCCTTTTTGGCAGTGCATAAAGCTATCAATGAAATAGAGAGTGGAATTAAAAAAGAAAAAGTTTCTGCTGTATTTGTCAATCAGTAACATGGGGAAAAACTGAGAGAGTGAGTGGCTCAAATGGATGTGTTACTGCTGCAGTGCACAGCAAGCACCAAAAGGAGGATTTTAACTGGAATCTTTCACTGAGAATTGCTAACATGAAGGGACACCTTGAGCAGAGAATCAGAGACCTCAGAGGTGGAAAAGATCTGTGAGATCAGTCACACAGAGACCAATGCAGGATTGTTCCCTTACAATACACTGCACGTGCTGTGTCTAGTCTAGTTTTAACCAGGACTTGGATTCAATATGCAGTGGTATATGGTGTAGTGGCACCCAGGGCCGGCTCCAGGGTTTTGGCTGCCCCAAGCAGCCAAAAAAAAAAAAAGCCATGATCGTGATTGCGATCTGCGGCAGCAATTCAGCGGGAGGTCCTTCGCTCCGAGGTGGAGTGAGGGACCGTCCGCCGAATTGCTGCCGAATACCTGGATGTGCCGCCCCTCTCCGGAGCCGCCGCCCCAAGCACCTGCTTGACAAACTGGTGCCTGGAGCCGGCCCTGCTGGCACCTCAGTCATTCAGTTCCTCATTCACCAGAATCTAAGTTTCCATTTTGAATAAAAAGAGTAAGTCTCTCACTGTTCTAGTGTGGAGATACACTTGAGTTTTCAAGGCTAACTGGTGCCTGCATTTGTAGAACCTGAAACAATAGTTCAGAGATGGGTGACCTATTCCATTCATCTCAGTTGGCACTAAACCAGATACTCAATGATAACAATGTTGACATATCAAAGATTAACGATGTCACTTCTTACAGTAGGTAAGAAAGGAGAGGAAGGTTCATTTTGTGAAGATCTCATGTTCTCCTCTAATGACAGTTCATTTTAGTGCCCCCTGTGAATGGGCGTCAGAGAGTAATGCCACTTTCCTCACCCTCTCCAACCAAGGAGGAGCTAAATTCAAGGAAGCCCCGCAGAGTCATTGGGCCCAGTGAAACTCAAGAAATCTAGGATGCACAGAGGAGCATATTGTGAAACTCTGCCTGATCTACTGTGAGCGGTATCTCATGAAGAGGCGCTTGGAAGAGTATCATCACGTTCACCCCTCGCCCATCTGGCCCTTGATATTAACAGACTTCAGTGATGGGAACTCCAGCACTTCCCTTAGAAGGTTTTCCCCAGCCAAATAGAGCTCACTCTTAGGACATTTTGTCCCTTCAGCCTCTTGAAATTTTTTCTTGCTCCTCTCTGAATTCCCTTCAATTTATTGATTTCTTTTTGTCCTTAGAAAATAGCTTTCACTTTGGGGCTCTTAAATGTGATCTTACTGGTTCCATATTGAGTGAGTTGATTCCTCCCTGTGCCATAATATGAAGCCTCTGTATGTACCCCAGTATAACGTTTAAATGATCTCAGACTGACTCTCTTATTTTCTGCCTCCCTAAGTTCCTTTGCATTCAGAACTATATGTGAGTAAATTATTATTATTGACCAGTTTTCAGCGGTGTTCACAATACCTCCCAATTGGGTATCATTTGCAGCTGTACTTAATGTGTGACCCATAATTTCTTGCAGGTTATTGATGAAGATGTTCAGTAAAAGCAGGTGTGACACCTCCTCCCAGCTCAATATGTTGTCATTCATCATTCACCCTTGATTTACACTCCTGTAGCTAGTTTCAACCCATGCAGTGATGCTCACATCCAAACCAATTTGAGTTCATTTCCCCACTTTCTTGGTACTGAAGCCTGCTGCTCCATATCCATCAATCAAAGCAAAAATACACTGGCAGAGATCAAAAGTAACATGGCAGAATGATTGTGGAGACTTCCCGTCCCTCATGCGTTACAGAGCAGATCCCTTTGTACTTAGCCCCTGCTGTCAGTCAGAGCAATATGTTGGCTGGAGCCCAAGAGAAGCAACATATGGGTGTGTCATATCATCCCTATAGTTTTATATTGCCCCATGCCTGGAATTAACTACCATCTACAGATCCCAAAGCCCACTGAAGTTATAGAAAGGTTCTCTTTGACTTCTGTGAGCTTTGCCTCAGGCCCCTGGATCCTTAAAATTTCAACTGCCCTACCAGATGAATTTTACTGAATAATACTGCGTTCTTGTAATAAATACCTTCCCTTCCTACAGTGGAACCAGGGGATTCAAGGCTTCAAGACTCTACTAAAATATGTCTTGGGGTTTTATTTGTTTGTTTTTACCTGATTCGGTCTATAATTTTAGATATACCAGGTCTGAAAATACAACACATGGTGTATGGAGAAAAAATACTACCTGGTTCTCCTCCCACCTTGGTGTAAACTAGGAGAAGAAGGATGGTCCCGTGGTTAAGGCATTAGACTGAGTGTTGCATTCAATTCCTTGCTTCACCACAGACTTCCTGTGTGACCTCGGGCTCCTAACTTTCATTGATTTCAATGGAGCCTATATACCTTTGTGCACCTGAGCCTTAGCCGCTTTGTGCCTCAGTTCCCCATCTGTAAAATGGGGATTATAGCACTGCCCTACTCACAAGGGTATTGTGAAGCTAAATATGGTAATGAGAGCCATATAAGGACCTAAAACAGATAGGAGTAGTAAGTGGGGTGGCACCAGCATAATGCAGCAGCATCGGGATTAAAGCAGCATTAAAAGCTAAAGGAGTATCAGGCCTAATATTTTAGCAGTTTAAATCTGTTTTTTTCCCCCCACTATATTCTTGCTCTCAGAAAGTGTTCCAGCTAGTTCAATAGCTCCACAGGAGCACTTGGAGAGTTTTGAACTAAGTGGAGCCTTCTTATGTAAATAATATCTCGGAGATGTTGCGGAAATACATACAGAGCCTTTCCCTGATAAATATCTATGCTCTGATACCACCGGCCTTCTAGGAAATCTGCTATCAGGCCATGGGCCAGTGAGGGATAGCACATTTGCTGTGACAACAGCAACGGTGTGGAAATCATTCCCTGAGAGCATTCACCAGGGTTCATCTCTGTGCACTTTTAAAAAGCATCTGGAAACTATTGTTTCATAGGTGTTTTCAGTTTTACTCTCTGGCTGCCATTATATGGGAATCTCTCCCCCACACTTACAAAGCAGAGGGTAAGAAAAGCAGAGAATTAAAGTGCATCAGTGGACCTGCAAATGGAAACTTGCTCAGCCACTGCTTGCATAATGCATGTATTATTAATCCTGTAAGCTTCTAAGTCAGTGTTTCCCAAACTTGGGATGCCGCGGGCCGGTTTGTTCATCTGCTGCGTCCGCAGGTCAAGCCGATCGCGGCTCCCACTGGCTGTGGTTCACTGCTCCAGGCCAATGGGAGCTGCTGGAAGCGGCGGCCAGTACGTCCCTCAGCCCGCGCCGCTTCCAGCAGCTCCCATTGGCCTGGAGCAATGAACTGCGGCCAGTGGGAGCCGCGATCGGCTGGACCTGCGGACGCAGCAGATGAACAAACCGGCCCAGCCTGCCAGAGGTTTTCCCTACACAAGCAGCGTCCCAAGTTTGAGAAACACTGCTCTAAGCAATAAGGCCCAGATCCTTGTTTAGGCTCCTATCTTTCCATCTATTTATTCAGGCTCCTATCTTCCATTGACTTCAGGGGAAGTTATGACCCTAAATACCTTTGTGGATCTGGGCCTATGTTCACTCCTAACAATATTTTCCATTTACTTAGTTGGTGACTTCCACAGTTTGCCGCTGTGTAACACTGTCCCTGACAGTCCATGTGCCATTATAATAACCCATTACACTAATATCCAGATCCCATCTACATCTTACTGGAAATCAATTACTGGGGCTCCATCCTTCAAAGAGAGATAAGGTGTCATTTTAAATGAGATGTTATCAGCTGCTCATTGCTGAGATGTAATAATTACAGTTCTTTTTGTGTAAAACTAAGAAGTCTAAAATATTAATAAAATAATCCCTGAAATTAACGACAGTGCTCTAATTTATTAAAGTGAAGAGAGAAAGAGCCTGCGAAGACCTAATTGCTTTGGATACATTTTTAATTGGCTTTTTAATTTTAATGAATACAAACATGATTTTCATTATTTTGTGAATAGTCTGCCAGCCCACTAGATGCTTAACCAGCCAGTCACTTTACACTTCTCCACACTCCTTTCCATCTTCTTCATAAGGCACTGTGTTAAACTAAGGCAAGCTAGAAGTAAAATAGGTTCTGGAAAGAGAAAAATGGTGGGAAGAGGGAGCTTGACTCTCCAATGAGATGCAAAACTAATTAGGTTATATTCCAATGCCCTCTGAAATCAATGGAAGGATTCTCATTGTCCATTAGAACCTGATTCAAAGCCCATTGAAGTCCATTTCAATGAGATTTCGATCAGGTTCTTAGTCATTAGTCATTAAAAGTTCCCATGGACTTTTTGCAGACCAGAAAGTCATGTCAAAAAGGGGACCTGATGGTGTCTGGTCTGATCTACCAACCAGACACTCAAAGTCCAGTTACTGCAGGCAGGGGAGATGGGGAGGCACTGAGTCATCACCCGCGCTAGCCCCTACTTAGCCCGGGGCACCTCCTACCTGGCTGCAGCTCCCAGCCCCAGCTCTGTAGGCAAGTGCCTCCAAACCCACACAGGGAGGGAGGGAGAGGGGAAAACCAGTGAGTGATGGAGGAAGAGGGGAAAGAGGAGCGAAGGGGGAACGGGGCCTTGGGGGAAGAGGTGGGGCAGGGACGGATTCTTGTGAGGAAGAGGAGGGGCTGAGGAGGTTCTAGCACTCCTTCTGGAGTTTCCGTTTTTTTAAATATTACGAAGTTGGCAACCCTACTGAAGCTCCATGTGGAATTCTTCCCTTTCTGTCTGAAAACTATTGGATAGGGTTGCTGTATACCGTTGGGGTCACCTTGCACCCCTATGCTGATAGTATTTTAACGACTAGTAAGCCAATTCCTCTTCATAAAGTGCGTTGGGATCCTTCATTGTGAAAGATGTCCTATTGAAGTCAATAATTTTTTAAACATTAAGGATGAAAACCTTGACTCCACTGAAATTTATGGCAAAACTCCCATTGACTTGAGTAGGGCCAGGATTTCACCCTAAGACTTTATTTAAAATCTATATAAAATCTGTAGTTATATGTGAAGGAGTCAAGACTGGATTACGTTGCAGTTACAGCAAAGGAAAATGGGATCATGCTGCAGGGTGTAGAAGTTCTCAGAGACGCAGCACAGAGGAATGAGACAACTATACAGAGAGTTCTGATGTTTCTCTTGGTTTGGCTGAAGCTCTTGTTTTATCTAAACTGATTCATCCACAATTAATATCTAAGCATCCAAAATAATAATATGAACAAGCCACAGTTTACCAGTAAGGCTGTTTCAGGAGCAGTGCGTTCTGAGATCCTGGCCCCCATGAGCATTCTGACCCTATGTAGAGGTTAGCACCAGTGGTAAATGCCTAAAAGATGTGTCAGGTATCTTAAAATAACCAAACTCCAGTGAGGTTCCAGGCATGTGAAGGAGTCTCAGAATCCCAACAAGAAAGAATGGTTCATGATATAGATCAGGGGTTCTCAAACTGTGGTCCAGTGGTCTGCAAGCTCCATCAGGTGGTCCACGGATAGTTTCCGCACCTGGGCGGCCGAACACAAGAGAATGAAGGGCCACCCACCTAATTAATGGAGCCGCGCAGGTGTGGCTTCACTAATTAGGTGCCTGGACCCTGGAGAAGATGCACATGTATGGTGAGATGGTGCCTTGGGGGGAATAGGGGGTTGGTGGGAGGGGGCAGTGGGGTGAGAAGAGGGGGTGGGGAAATTGGGACGTGCAGGGTTGCAGTGACCAGAGAAAGAGGTGACTTTCCCCAGCTCCAGGGCTGCGGCTGCCGGGGAGAGACGGCCCTCCTTCCCAGCCTCAGCTCTGTGGCTGCTATGGCGGGGGAGAGACCCTCCTCCTTCCTAGCCCCAGCTCGGGGGCTGCTGCGGTGGGGGAGAGAGCGCACACCCGTTGCATTAGAAAGGTAAGACTACTGATATTAAAATATGAGTTGTATGCTTTTATTTGTAGAACAAAAAAACGCTAATTATTATTAAGGGTTTTTTTTTTATATAGTGTTTTCATCCAAAGTGCTTTACAATAGTTAGCTAACGGTACAAACAACATTTGGAAAGATCATTAAGTGGTCCGCTAAGACCAGAGGTGGGCAAACTATAGCCCGCAGGCCACATCCGGCCTACGGGGCCCTCCTGCCCGGCCCCATAGCTCCTGGCCCGGGAGGCTAGCCCCAGCCCCTCCCCCGCTGTTCCCCTCACCCACAACCTCAGCTCACCACCGGCGCAATGCTCTGGGCGGCGTGGCTCTTGCAGAGCCACAGCCTGTCCTGGTGCTCTGGGAGGTGTGGCTGTAGTGCGCCAGCCACCGGTGCTCCAGGCAGCAGGTAAGGGGGTAGGGAGCAGTTGGGGGTTGGATAGAGGGCAGGGGAGTTCGGGGTTGTGGTGGTCAGGGGGCGGGGGTGTGGATAGGGGTGGGGTGGTCAGAGGGCGGGGAACAGGGGGTTGAATGGAGGCAGGGGTCCCGGGGAGAAATCAGGAGGGTGGGGGGAGGTTGGATGGGGCGGCAGTGGGCAGTCAGGGACAGGAATTCCGGGGGGCGGTCAGGGGACAGGGAGAAGGGGTGGTTGGATGGGGCAGGGGTCCCGGGGGGCAGTCAGGAATGAGAGGAGGGGTTGGATTGAGCAGCGGGGGGTGGGCAAGGGTCCTGGGGGCGGGCAGGGAGGGGTGGATGGGGCAGGAGTCCCGGGGGGGGGGCGTCAGGGAATGGTGGGGGGGGGTTGGATGGGGCAGGAGTCCTGGGGGGGCCGTCAGGGAGCGAGAAGCGGGGGGGTCAGATAGGGGGTGAGGGCTGGGCCATGCCTGGCTGTTTGGGGAGGCTCCCCAACCAGCCCTCCATACAATTTCAGAAACCCTATATGGCTCTCAGGCCAAAAAGTTTGCCCGCCCCTGGCCGAGACCCTCAGCAATTTTCAAGAGGTCAGCGGAAAAAGAAATTTGAGAACCACTGATCTAGGTATACTTGGTCCTACCACAGTGCAGGGGGCCTAGATGACCACTAGATGTCCCTTCTAACCTTACCTTCTCATTGTGAGACTCATGAGAAGATAACAAGAGGATTTCCCAGCAGGATTAAGTCATTTGGAAGAATTCAGTCAAAAATGCTTTCTGTGTTATGAGCTTTAGAAAATGGAAGAATTAAAGCAAGCATGAAGCCTACAGAGAATGAAATAAGACCTGTGTTGAGACAGCACACTCAGCAATGAACTCCTATTATCAGCATTACACAGATATCCAAATCATAATAGGAACAAAGCATCTGGGCCAAACAGTATGTACAAAGATCATAGCATCTGCCAGCACCAGGTGAGAAGATGTTTTCATGGCAAAATTTCATTGTGCTTCATGATTCAGTTCAAGCCATGTTTGGATTTTTTCACACTTTCAATCAAATATGAAGCAGCAACAATCTTCATTTCCACAAGGTCTGAGAGACACTTCACCTCTTTCTCCCCAGTCCAATCCGTCCATGCATAAAAATGTGGGCCATTAATATACACTCCTGACTCCAAATCCACACCCACTTATAGTTACATAAGGTACTATGTTAGGGGCTAAAGTCATCCCTGGTATAAATCCACAGAGCTCAATGGAGTTAGACCATGAATAAAATGTGGTCCTAGATCTTACACCTGGTTTGACCATGTTTCACCAGCTGCTGCAGTTGTCTCCCCATGATGCTATGCAAATTAAAATAATCAACCACTTAATTGATACATTCAGGACACTTTCTACTCTAAGCAGGCACTAATAATTTTCAGTGGTGTCATCACTAAGGGAACTCTGATCCCAACAGGGATAACTACAGACTCTCTCAACTTCCAGAAACCAGGATGTGAAATCTAAACCAGGTGCAAGGATTTTCTTTTTGATTCTCATAGTTTAATCCACATTCATCATCATTTTAAATAACTGCTATTACAGCTCCATATGTCAGTGAATCACAACCTGGTGAGAACATAATTGATATAGAGTCATGGCCAGATTGAGAGGTCATGTAAGTGACAGGGTAAGTTACAAACTGGCTAGTCAGTATACATTGGTGCTTGCAGCTGGCAGCTCACATAGGGATTTAAAGGGAGAGTGGTGGAGGAAAGCAATTAACAAGATGGTGCCAGATAATGCAGTGACAGGCTGACCTATCTATATAAGCTCTTATCTGAGAATAGGGTGACCAGATGTCCCAATTTTATAGGGACAGTCCAGATATTTGGGGCTTTTTCTTATATAGGCTCCTATTACCCCCCATCCCCTGTCCCGATTTTTCACATTTGCTGTCTGGTCACCCTATCTGAGAATGGTATCTTCTCCACTCAACCACTCAGATCTATTCAGTAACTAGTAACAGGCAAAACTCAAAGATGGACATAGACTTGGATGTTTAAACTTTTAGGTACAGAAGTCTTGCAAGCACCAGCTTTGCTCAAGGCCTTCTCCTTCCTTATGTCACTCACACTCATGCCCCACAGCTCATCTGAAAAGGAATAGTGCAACAAGTAGTGCAAACCCACAATGTTCCTCTGGGTTTAGAACTCTCTCCAGATGCTCCTACCAACCCCTGTTTCCCCAGGGTTCCTGGAAAAGACACGTGCTATAAAAGGGTTTCTCAAACTTCATTGCACTGTGACCCCTTTCTGACAACAAAAATTAGTACACGACTCTGGGAAGGGGGATTGAAGCATGGCAGCGGGGCCAAAGCTGAAGCCCGAGCCCTGTTGCCCGGGGGCAAAAACAAAGCCTGAGCCCTGCCACCCAGAAGCAGGGCCAAAGCTGAAGTTTGAGGGCTTCAGCCCTGGGGACGGGGGGAGGGGGCTGGTACCTGAGCTCCGCTGCCCATGACTGAAGCCAAAACCTGAGCTCTGCCACCCGCTTCAGCCCAGGGTGACGGGGCTCAGACTTTGGCTTCAGCCCTGGGCTTCAGCAAGTCTAATGCCAGCCCTGGTGACCCCATTAAAATGGGGTCACGACCAGTGTTCCCTCTAATTTTTCACTTCCATGTGCAGAATGAATTTTTTTATGTGCACCAATATGGAGGTACCTCTCCCTGGCAGCAGGCCGCAGCAGTTCTGGTGGACCTGGGCTGGGCCAGGGGAGGGGCTCCCCTCCCCAGCAGCTCCAGAGGGGCTGGACTGGGCCAGGGGATCTGTGCAGCCCTAAATAATCTGCTGTATGGCTACGCTGCTTACAGGGAACCTAGATCGTGACCCACTTTGTGATCCCGACCCACAGTTTGAGGACTGCTGTTATACGCTATGATAGGATGTTTGAGAAGATGGAAACTTGTGTTGAGATGTTTATGACCATGGAACCTTGTGTGCTCCATATGCTGTGGGCAAAATTTTCAAAACAGACTAAATTAGGCAATTTTAAACATAAGTGTCCTGATGTTCAGAGGTGCACAGCACTTGATTCTGCTATTTATTTCAGTGGGAGTTGAAGGCACTCAGCATCTAACAGGATAGGCTCAGTGTGACAGCCATGGCAATTTCCTGCAGTATCTTTGGGAGACCTTACTGAATTAAGTTTAAGTATCTTTGGGGTCCATTGTATTAAATAAATGGTTTATGTATTATTGCGGAGCAGGACTGTATGTAGCCTCCTGAGGCGGGAGATGTGACACGCAAGACCCGAGTGTTCAAAGGACTACATTGAACAATATGCCAGACAAGAATGGATTTGGGGAACAAAAAGTGTTACGTGGCTTTCCTGGGGAATATCTAGAGGCAGGTGATGCAATGTCCCTATTTTTGGTTATGCAAAAATCCAGCCTTTTGAAGCTAAGCCCTGAGGAGTGGGCCACTGTCTGCAGATCACCTGTCACATGAGGCCAACATCAAAAGCCCCAGGGAAGACTGAACTATTTGTGGTTGTTCTGGTTCTGAATCTGAGACAGTTGTGAAACTGTAACCACAGGGAAAACCCAGTTGTGGTTTGGAAGGACTGACACCTACCGGAGCCTGAAGTTGGCGTGATCTCTGGTAAGCTTTTTAGCATGAGTGTAAGTTCTCTTACAGATTGTAATAGTCTTCCTTTGTAACACTTTCACCTTAAGAATAAATGTCCTTGCTTAGAAGGAGCTGTGTGGTAACTTGTAATGGCAGGCACGTACACTATCCATAGCCTCTGGAGAGATGGCAAAGCATGGGTGCTGGCCTCGTACACAGGCCAGTTTGCTAGGAATATCACAGTGTAGGCAGGGAACTGTACAACCTGGAAAAACCCCAGGCAGGAGGGTGAGAGAATCGTGACAAATGGAAGCCGGAAACCTGACTGGGTGCCTTCGGTGGACCACAGAGGGAGATAAGGTGCAGTTGCTCTGAACTGTGACACTTTCAGCACCCTGCAGGATTCAGACTTTGTGTCCTGATTTCTGCACGACGGCTCTGACTGTCATCTCTTATCAATATTCCATAGGAGAGACACCAGCTAGAGGGAGGAAGACGGACAGACAAAGAGGATGGGAACACTTTATGGATATTAAGCAGTCCCCTATTGGTCCAACCAATATCTCTGTGTAAAAAGAGTTATTTTCAGCCTGGGGATAATGGTGCTGGGTAGTGTTCAGGCATGTTATTGGCGGCTGATTTTGATCAGCTCTAATTAGTTTGAGCATCTAAAATGACTCTTCCAGTACATGCAATCTAGATTATATTATAAATGTGTGCAGGCCTCTATGAAATACCATGTCACAGCCTGCTGTTGCAGGAACTATATCCTACCTGTGGAATGAAGGACATGGCTTTAAGATTTCTATCAGGGCTTTTAGAGACACTACTTGCATCAGGGAAGGGAAGTTCATGGAAAGTAGCATCTTTTGAATTAAGGGATGAGGATGAGTGCTATTTTGTATGCCTGTGGGCAGGATAAATCCTGCCAAACCTGTATACATCTGGGCAGTACAATTAAAACGGGAAACAATCACATGCTAATTCTCAGTTTCCTGTTATCTGTAGAAAAATATAGCATTGCTTGAAAAGGTTCACTCTGCAGAGTTACAACAGGCCAGTGTCCGTATGAATGGGTAAAGAGAATACAATACTCAGGTTCCAGAGGGGAAATATGTCTTATGGTAACTGGCAAATAACTAGCAGTTTATTCATAAAAGGACAAAAATAACCTACAACTACCTGCACCTGATATTAATTATCATGTTAAGTCCTTGAATTGGTGTGAGGGGCACAAGGGATGGATATGGTGTACTCCCATCTCACTACCGCCAGTTGAAACATTGGAAAAAATCTGGCATATACCATTGGAGCACTGCTCCCATTGGAACATACCTATGAACCTCTCAGGTGTCCCTGTGCTGCACACCAAGGCTACTTGGAAGGAATAGAACTCACATCCTCCTTCTCCAAAAGCACAGGCCTCTTCCATTGGAGCTAAAAGAAGAACTCCTTTGACAGTCAACAGAGTAGGTCCTGTGACCCACAGCTGAGCCATTCTGATTCCACCCAAAAGAGAGCAGTAGTGAGGGCGCGCGCACACACACAGAGTTCATTACAGTATCGTATGATATGATTTCATGTGAGATCACAAACACTGACCATTTCACTACAGTACTGTATGTTGCAGGTATGTCTGCACTGCACTCTAAGCCCAGGCTCTGACTCAGGTTTGAGCTCACATCCCCCTTCTGGCCACACACAAATCAGCCTCACTCAGGTTAGCCAGCACTAAGGACCAGAGTCCTAGGACCCTGTAAAGAGGAAGCCCAAAGTGATGGGCACCTGATAAATAGACTGATGAGTAAAACTAAACCCGGAAGCACTTTTTAGAAAAAATACAACCAGCAGCTAAATGTGTAGATCCAACTATCAGCCTTTGCATCTAATCTATCCCAGCAAAGATGGTTTGGCAGGGAGCCTGGGACCCGCTAGGGCAGTGGTATGTAACCATATTACACAGGTGAGCCACATAAACCTAAGCTCAGCCTAGTGTGGGCCAATCAGATTCTATATATTTTAATAAGATTTAAAGTCGCCTGGATTGATGTATATTTTAAGTTCAGCTTATTTTGTATGTATTTAGATAGAAATAACCTGTGTACAGTATTGTTTATTTACACACTTGTGTAAATTAAATTGCTGTAACCATGGTGACAAAACTGTAACGAATCAGCCGTTAGTATAGTGTGTTGAAGCCAGCTGTGGTCCTTATGAAATGCTCTGGTGGGTGGTGTACAGCCCATGGGCTTTAAGTTGGGCACCCCTGCTCTAGGGTATCACATCCTCCTGCTTAGATTTCAGAGTAGCAGCCGTGTTAGTCTGTATCCGCAAAAAGAAGAACAGGAGGACTTGTGGCACCTTAGAGACTAACAAATTTGTTAGTCTCTAAGGTGCCACAAGTCCTCCTGTTCTTCTTTTTGCGGATACAGACTAACACGGCTGCTACTCTGAAACCTTTCATTATGCAAGGCACTGCATTTAGCCGTATGGAGTGGAAATCCATCAACCTCATGAAAAAACTCGTACAGATACAGACAGACATCATCTTCCTTTCCAAATGCAAGCAGATGGACATCATACCAAAAGGACTAAAGGTAAAAAATTTGTTAGTCTCTAAGGTGCCACAAGTCCTCCTGTTCTTCTTCCTGCTTAGATGTTTCCTTTGTCTCTTCTTTTGCTGTGTTCTGAATCTACTGTTGATCTCCACCTCTTCTTTTCAGTCCTTAGTTTTTCAAGTGCCTGACTGCTCTGCAAAGGTGGGATTGCTCCAGATGATCTGTTGCAGGTGTTGTTATCTAGGCTCTAGCTACAGTTGGCTTCTTTGTACCAGTGTAGCTACACTGATAGAGCCACACTAGGTGACGCAGGAATGAGAACGGTGATGCTGATGCTGGCACAGCCATGGCTCGGACGCGCTCATCCAGAGCGAGGAGACTGAATTTATCATTTGCCCAGAAGGCAGGGCTTGTTCAGTTAATTACTTGAAAGAAACAACAAGTTTGACCAATAGGGACAGCAAACTGAGCCCCGAGCTGTCACAGAGCCTGATGGAGAGCCCAGCACAAAGTGGAGTTTTCTGTCTTGGTGCATTTGGCAAATTTAGCCTGAGATTGAATTTGCTGACAGCAAAATAGATGGGAGCAAAAAAGTGCTTTTCATTTATATGGATGTTTTATTTTGGCATGTCACGCATACGGAAACCAACAGCACTATGTGCATCAAACACTTTGCTCTGAGATGGTAGAGACATCAATAAAACCATTTTTACAGCACTTAAACAACTCAGGCAGGGCAATACAATTATTATCTAACAGTGTTCATGTGGAAGGTTGGCCAACCTCCATGTAGATGGGATGCTGCATTCTTTGAAAATTACAAGTAACAGGCAAAGAGCTGAGTGTTTTTCTTATGCTTTGAGCTAGCAAGTTTTCCATAATTAATAGGGCATAGGCCATTCAGAGTTGAGAGGGATGTCAGGATGGTACCAATGACTCACCGTTTTATGTCATTTTTCTTTCTTCTTCCAATTCCATTTCACTTTCTTGGATGGGATTTTTATTTCTCTAAAATAACTCTTTTGTTTTTGTCTGGCTTCTCTCTGTTTATTTTCCTTGGAAATGTATCAGTCTGGAAAGTTTATATTTATATTAGAGAATTATATACTCAGGCAATTATAGCATGAGATATGACTGTCTAAAAAAAATGACTCTGCAGTTTATTTTTATTTCCCCTTAATTAATTAATTGTTGAGGGTCAAGCCCGGTTAATGGGATTTCTCACATGTTTAAAGTCAAGCGCAGTCCTATGTACTTTTTGCTGGACTGGGGTGACAGTCCTGGCCTTAATTTTACAGTCTAATCAGACAAATAATAGACAATAGTTCAGACACACAAAGCATTAGGATCTGCTTTTGCAGAAGTGTCTGCTGATGAGGTGTCTCAATTTTTGGCTGTCTTGCTTAAAATACCTTAAGCTTGATTTCATGGGTGCAGAGCACCTGCAGCTTCCAGTGAAGTTGGCTGGGTTCTGGGACTCAGCAGGAAAAAGAACTGAGGCATTTAAAGACTATATCTGTACATTTGAAATGCAAATAAAAAACTGTTTCCTAAGAGCACAGGTGGTTTTTTAGCAATATCCAGGACAACCTGCACTCTGTCAGCTTTATAAAAACTTTATCTTTTTATTTCTAAGTATAAGTCATCATGTCAACCTTTCCTGATTAAAAGATGATGCCAAGACAACAATAATAGAATGTAAGACTACCTGGCAAAAGTCACAGATGAAGTATTCTTATTTAATTTGTGAAATACTTCACCGACTTGAAGTGGAAGATGAAAGTGATTAATAAAATAAAATTAAGTTAAATTCATAACTGGATTTAAAGAAGATCTTCTCATCAAACTCTTCAGGAAACCTCAGAATAAAAACATTGCAGCATTTTATTGCATTTTCCAATAATTCAGTTGTCCTTTGTCAATGTAGTAGAATCCTTTATAAGAATCCGATTTTTCTGATGAGTCTCCAAATGTCATGTTTTTCTTTAATCGCTTTAATATGATTTGTTCAGGACATTTGAAATAGAACCAAGGGCAACTGCCTACATGTAGACAGAATTACTGGCATCCAAGAAGTTGTACCTATTGGTCTTTTAACAATGCACAAAGAGAAACAGAGAGAGAGAAACAAATGTAAAATTTAAAAGCATCTTGCAGGTTGTTGCTGAGATGGAATGTCATTTGGCACTCCATAAACAAGCAGGGATACATTTGTAAAAGGGGAAGGGACAGGCCATGAGTGGTTGCATGTATAACTGCACACCGATCTTCAAAAAATGAACTGTGGGTGCTTGTCAATCTTATTTTAGCCCTCCATTCAGTTGTAGATACAAATTTATTTTGCAACGGCAATTTGCACCTATGAAAGGAAGGCTGCTTCTTTTCAAAGTTTGACTCTTAGAGTGGAACATGGGATATAGGGGACTGTGAAAACGATTAGTTGTGAAGAGATGAAAAGTTATTTTACAGTTTGTGGTGGGGCGACAACTCACCGGCACGGCGCCTCTTGCAGGACATCCTGGGAATTAGCTCTTCCAGCCTAGAGCGCCCTCTGCAGGCCAATGTCTCCCCTGCCGCTGGCCCCCATGTCCCTCCCGGACCCCGGTGCCCCTCTACTTCAGGGTTCTGCCCCCAGCAGCAACCCACTGTCTCTAGGTCTCCCCTCCCAGGGGAACCCCCAACCCTCTATCCCCACCTTGCCTCTGCAGCTACTGCCAGTCATCATCTAGCCCCTGCTCCTTGGGGCAGACGGTAGTCTGTAAACCACTCATCATCAGCAAGGGGGTTAGGACCTGCTGACTCTGCCTATCTCTGGGCCGCCTCTCTGCAGCCCCAGTACCCTTTTGTAAGCTGTGATGAAGTGGGGGGTTTTCTTGTTTTTTTCCGTGTTTTCCAGTGGGTTGCATGCAGTGGGAGTGGGATTCAGTGTCCCCGGGTGTTATTGGTTTAATGAGGTGAGGGGAGAGAGAGTTTGTTGTTACAGAGGACCAGAGAGGGAACTTGGGACCCCAGCCGATGGCCTAGAGGATGGATACCCCAGTGACTGGTGACCTGGCGACCCGGAGACCCAATGCAGGAGTCACAGCCGGTTCTGGCCAGTGGGAGGACAATGGGCTGCGAAGAGAGGACGCCATGACCTAACCAGCCAGTTCCAGCCAGAGGGGGCCAGAAGAGGGCTGAGAGGAGGCCCAGGCCACCCTGTTTACGACCCTGTTTACCTGGAGAGAAGACAATGGACAGAGGCAGGGCTTGGTGCCGGTGACATCAGATGCCCAGCTGGGAAGCAGGGGGGGCTCTGGGCTGGAGAGGGGGAGCAAGCAGAGCCCACCTTGATGCACAGGAGACTGGGATGTGCTGTGTTGAGGGAGGCCAGGCCTGAGGCCCTGAGAGTTTCCTTTGCTGTGTTCAACTCTCAATAAACCCTCCTGTTTTATGCTAGCTGAGTGTCACTCCGGTCTAGAGGACAGGGTTGCATCAACCCCTTTGGGGGACGGAGGCCCTGGGGGTCCAGAGTGAGTAGACTCCCTGAGGGGGCCCACGGCGAGAAACAGGTGTGCTAAGGCTCAGAGAGGTGGAGGAGCCTGACCCCGACAGAGAGTGGGCCCCTAAGAAGGGCTGTCTCACTGAAGGGGCACCCCCTATGGACCGCACGGGGCCACGAGTGGGCACGATCTGTGAGTCTGTGACATAGGCCTTTAACTAGGCCTGCAGCCGGGGTTTTGCTAAGCTGGAGCTCCCCAGCTCCCTCTGCCCTTCCCCAGCACTGCTTTTCCCTAACGAGGCCTGCAGCTTGGGGTTTTGCTAGGCTGGAGCTCCCCAGCTCCCTCAGCACTTCCCAGCTCCCGGGCAGCCAGGTCCTTCTCTCTCTGAGGTGAGAGAGAGAGAGTGTGTGTTCTAGCTTCTGGCCCACAGCCCTCTTATAAGGGTCAGCTGGGCCCTGATTCAGCTGGCCACAGCTGGGGCTCCTTTCCCCATCAGCCTACCTTTTCCCAGCTGCAGCCCTCTCCGGGGCTGCTTTAACCCTTTCAGAGCCGGAGCAGGGTGCCCAACCCGCTACACAGTTCTTTTGGCTGAGGCCAATTCCTTCAAAATCAAATTTCAATAGGTCTAAAATCTGTCAACTTTGTCCTTTTTGATTTAAGCCAATATTTTTAAACACTAGATTTTATATTGAATAAATACACTGTTTGAGTAAAGTACAAGAACATCTAATCAGATGATGGATTAACTTTTGATTGACTGGTTTGGCAAAGAGAATTAACTTATCATGAACCATTCTGGGTAGGATAAATCTGTATGATCTGTAATGTGTCAGCAAGTAACTTTGATAACTTAGTCCACATGGTGAATTATTGCCTGGTGCAAAATTTTCAGACCTCTTAAGAAATCTAGATAGACTTGTGTGCAGTACTGGGGAGGAGCTGGAGGTTATGGTACATGTAGGAACTAGTGACATAGGGACAGGTAAGAGAGAGGTCTTGGAGGCTGCTAGGTCAGAGATTAAAGTCTAGGGGCTTCCATGGTAGCATTCTCTGAAATGTTTCCAGTTCCATACACAGGGCCAGAAAAACAGGAAGAAATGCAGGGTCTGGATGTGTGGATAAGACAATGGTGTAGGGAGGAGAGTTATGGTTTATTAAGAACTGGGGAACCCACTTGGGAAGGAGGATCCTATATATGAAGAATGGGCTCCCCCTAAACCAGTATGGAACCAGATTGCCGTCATATAAAATTAAATAGGTCGGAGAGAATTTTGTAAACTAAGGGCTGGGGAAAAGCTGACAGGTGCGGAGGAATACACTGTTTGGGGAGGATTTATTACAGGAGATTCTCTATATCCTAGTAAAGAAGAGAGGATAGTAGTTGATAAAGTACAGGTAGGAACTGAAGAGAAACAAGAAAGAGTCCCATTCAATTACCTCACATGAAGGCAGGTAACTAAATATGGACAAATTTTATAAGTGCTTGTATACAAGTGCTAGAAGTCTAAACACTAAGAGATGTGAACTTGAGAGCCTGGTACTAAATGAGGATATTGATATAACAGACATCGCAGAAACTTGGGGGAATTATGATAATCAATGGGACACAATAATATCTGGATACAAAATACATGGAATGATGGAGTAAGTAGGTCATGCTGGTAGTGGAGTTGCACTATATATGAAAGAAAGCACAGAGACAAACACAGAGATTCTATGGTACTGGTTTGAGTCATTTAAGATTTTTACTATGATAGAAATTCCATGCTTGAATAATAAAAGTAGAACAATAGGAATACACAACCGGCTATCTGACCAAGATGGTGATGGTGATTGTGAAATGCTCAAGTAGACTAGAGAGGCTACAAAAATAGAAAACACAATAATAATGGGGGATTTCAATTATCCCCATTTTGACTGGGTACCTGTCACTTCGGGTCAGGTTATAGACATAAAATGTCTAGACACCATTCATGGCTGCTTCTTGGAGCAGTTAGCCTTGAAACCCCCAAGGGAAGAGGCCATTCTTGATTTAGTCCTAAGCAGCGCACAGGATCTGGTGCAAAAGGTGACTATAGCTGGACCACTTGGTAATAGCAACTATAATGTAATTAAATTTAACATCCTGGGGGAATACCAAAGAAACCCACCACCGTAGCATTTCACTACAAAAAGGGGAATTATACAAAAATTAAGAGGCTAGTTAAATGGAAATTAAAAGGAAAAGTCACAAGAGTGAAATGCCTGCAAGCTTCGTGGAACCTTTTTAAAAACACCATAACAGAGGCTCAAATGAAAATTGTATACCCCAAACTAAAAACAAAAACAACAACAAAAAACAGTGAGATGACCAAAAAAATAAAAAAAATAAAAAAAAAATGCCAGCATGGCTAAACAGAGTAAAAGAGACAATAAGAGACCAAATGACATCCTTTAAAATTGGAAGTCAAATCCTACTGAGGAAAATAGAAAGGAGCATGAATTCTGGCAAGTCAAGTGTAAAAATATAATAAGGCAGGCCAAAAAGGAATTTGAAGAGCAACTAGCAAAAGACACAAAACTAACAGCAAAACATTTTTTAAGTGCGCTAGAAGCAGGAAGCCTGCCAAACAATCAGTAGAGACAGTGGACGATTGAGTTGCTAAAGGAGTACTCCAGTAGAACAAGGCTGTTGTGGAGAAGCTAAATGAATTCTTTGCATTGGTCTTGAGTGCAGAGGATGTGAGGGAGATTCTCACACCTGAGCCATTTTTTTAGGTGACGAATATGAGGAACTCTCCCAGATTGCGGTGTCAATAGAGGAGGTTTTGGAACAAACTGATAAATTAAACAGTAATAAGTCACAGAACCAGATAGTATTCACCCAAGAGTTCTGAAGGAACTCAAACTTGAAATCACAGAACTACTAACTGTGGTATGTAACCTATTGCTTAAATCAGCCTCTGTGCCAGATGACTGGAGGATAGCTAATGCAATGCAGATTTTTTTAAAAGGCTCCAGAGGTGATCCTGGCAATTACAGGCTGGTAAGTCTAACTTCAGTACCAACCAAATTAGTTGAAACTATAGTAAAGAACAGAATTATCAGACACATAGATGAACACAGTATGTTGGGGAAAGTCAACATGGTTTTTGTAAAGGGAAATCATCCCTCACCAATCTATTAGAATTCTTTGAGGTGTCAACAAACATGCGAACGAGGGTGATCCAGTTGATATGCTGAACTTGGACTTTCAGAAACTCTTTGACAAGGTTTCTCAACAAAGACTCTTAAGGAGTCTAAGCAGTCATGAATAAGAGGGAAGGTCCTCTCATGAAGTGGTGGATTAGCGCCGGGCAGGAAGAGTGGGGCAAGCCCCCGTGCCCTGACCCCATACCCCAGCAGGAGTGCCAGGCGGGAGAGCAGGGCAAGCCCCCATGCCCCAACCCCATTTCCCCAGCAGGAGCGCTGGGGGGGCCCTCACTTGCTCTGGCCAGGGCCCCACAAAATCATAATCCACCTCTGCTCTGATGGATCAGTAACTGGTTAAAAGATAGGAAACAAAGGATAGGAATAAATCGTCAGTTTTCAGAGTGGAGAGAGGTAGATAGCGGGGTCCCCTAATGAGTACTGGGACTAGTGCTGTTCAAATATTTGTAAAAAAAAAGTGGTAAACAGTGAGGGCAAAGTTTGCAGGCGATATAAAATTACTCAAGAAAGTTAAATCCAAAGCTGACTGTGAAGAATTCCAAAGGGATTTCACAAAACTGGGTGACTGGGCAACAAAATGGCAGATGAAATTCAATGTTGATAAATGCAAAGTAATGCACAGTGGGGAAAGAATAATCCCAACTGTACATACAAAATGATGGGGTCTAAATTAGCTGTTACCACTCAAAAAGGAGATCTTAGAGTCATTATGGATATTTCTCTGGAACCTTCTGTTCTATGTTCAGCAGCAGACAAAAATGCTAATAGAGTGTTAGGACCCATTAGGAAAGGGGTAGATAATAAGACAGAAAATATCATAATGATGCCTCTCTATAAATCCATGATACGCCCACACCTAGAATACTGTGTGCTGTTCTGGTTGCTCCTTAGTAAAAAAGATATATTAGAATTGGAAAAAGTACTGAGAAGGGCAACCAAATTGATTAGGGGTACAGAACAGCTTCCATATGACTGTTCAGCTTAGAAAAGAGAGGACAAAGGGGGGATATGATAAAGGTCTATAAAATCATAAATGTTGTGGAGAAAGTGAACATAAAAGTATTATTCATATAACATAAGAACTGGAGGTCACCTGATTAAATTAATATGCAGCAGCCTTAAAACAAACATAAGAAAGTGCTTTTTCACACAGCTCACAGTTAATCTGTGGAACTCATTGCCAGGAAATGTGGAGATGGCCAAAAATATAAGTGGGTTCAAAAAAACCAATTAGATAAAGTTCACCAATGGACGAGAGGTTCGTCAATGGCTATTAGCCAAGATGGTCAGAGATGCAACCCCATGCTCTGGGTGTCCCTAAGCCTGTGACTGCCAGAAGGTGGGACTGGATGACAGAGGTTAGATTGCTCGCTAATTGTAGGGTGACCAGACAGCAAGTGTGAAAAATCGGGACAGGAGGTAGGGGGTAATAGGCCCCTCTATAAAACAAAACCCCAAATATCAGGACTGTCCCTATAACGTCGGGACATCTGGTCACCCTAGCTAATTGCCCTGTTCTGTTCATTCCCTCTGAAGCATCAGGCAGTGGGTACTGTCAGAAGACAGGATATTGGACTAGATGAACCATAGGTCTGACCCTGTGTGGCCATTCTTCTGTTCTCAAGAGATGGATTTTAGAACATTTAAAAATTGAATGAATGGAGATTAGGATACTTACATTTAAGGCATGTTTCACTTATTGCAACATTAATTTTAAGAATTAAACATAAATGGAAAAAAGGCCTATTAGCTCATTGAATTTCAATTGTACAAACTCTGTGGCTTTTAACAGTGAGGTGGTTTCCTGTCTGGATCTCTCCCACTCATCGACAGATAAATGAAGGTTTAAGTCAATACTCCACTGGGAAAACAATATCTGAATTTTAACTTGACAGGTTCCCTTTAAGCACTGCATGTCACCCTCGGCTCAAAATCCCATATTATTAATTTAAGTTGTACAATACTTGCCATGCCCTTTAAATGTCATTTTTTGAAATACGGTATAGAAAATTTGTCAAACATGGGAGGAAATGCTGCAGGAAAACTCTCATTATTTCTACAAGGCACCAGGACAATTCCCTTCTAATGAGTTCCACCTAGCTCTTCATCGGCCCACCTATCAGACTTGGGCTACTCAGTTCTGGTCATTCAGCAGCTATCCACAATGTGATTGTTCATAGGGGTCACACGCTTCCTTTTATTTCCCAGTCCCATGGGGAGAGAGAATGTGGGGCTCTGCTCTCTAGACTCTTTGTGTCAGAGTGCCGTTTTCAAACCAAACCAAACCTAAATTAACTGGAATAAAGAGCAACCCAACTGCTGACCGGAGGGTGAAGGCTTAACATTTCGTAGATAAGGCACTTCGGATTCTAGACCTTGCAGACAATTATATCTTACTAATCCTGGGTTACATAACAACAGCAACAATAATAACTGTTTAGTTGCTCAGCCCAGGGATGGTTAGCAATATGAAATTTATACACACAGGGTATGTCTACACTGCATTGTAAACCCGGGCGGGACCTGGTTTGTGGACTTGGTGTTTCCAAGCCTGCACTTGAGCATCCACGCTGCACTGTAAATCTGGGCTTCCAATTGCTGGACCTGGGTCTCAGAGTCATGCTAATGCATCTGTACTGCACTACACCACCCTTCTGAGTCGGGTTTATGGCTTCAGCTGCATCCACCAGGACTTGGACTCTGACCCACCCTCCTAGACCCCTCGTTCCCTCACACACTCTTCGCCATCCTTACACACACACACACACAATTTCACAAAAGCAAGGAGGCTTCTGGATGAAGCATTGCAGAATTGCTACTGGCTCAGCCAGTGAAAGGTTCTTGTTGGCACCCAGCAGATCTGCCTGTGAACTACAAGGGGTCTGGGCTCCATCTGTTCAGGCATAAGGAGCAGGTGGTAGATGGAGTAGCTTGCAGGACACACCTACGCAGCGAGGCTGCCTGCTGGAGGACTCTGCTAATAGATTGCATCTGTTGCAATGCCTGGACAGCCACAGTGTTAATATTGAGTAATAAAAAAAGACATAAGAGCCAAAGGAGCGACGTAAAGTGGAGGGAGTTCGATGTTATTTTTCAACACGTGTCTATGTCTGTTTTGTACTGGTTACTCAACTGGACAGTTTGGAGGCCTCTGTAATCCATCACTGTAGTGGGAAATCCATGGATTCATTACCTGCTCATCACTCTTATTTATCGTCAGCTTCCTTTCAATTTTCAAAAACAAATAAAAGTCAGACACATTTTTTCCTTCCTTCAAAGAAAAATGTTGGCCAAGGAATGAATACAATAGCTTGGGATGCTAGAGGGTTTAGCAGAGGAAATCAGAAAGTCCAGCGGTCTGATCCCTGTCTTATTCCAGCTTAGTACTAATGTGGACACGAGAACGAATGGATATAAACTGGCAGTGGGGAAGTTTAGGCTTGAAATTAGACGAAGGTTTCTGACCGTCAGAGGGGTGAAATATTGGAACGGCCTTCCGAGGGAAACGGTGGGGGTGAGGGACCTGTCTGGTTTTAAGATTAAATTAGATAAGTTTATGGAGGGAATGGTTTAATGGTAAAACATAATTGGTGGGGAATACCGAGCAATAGCAGGTAAATAGTATAATGACTAACAAGGGTCAGGCTGGAGACTCTTGCCTACATGCTCGGGGTCTTACTGATTGCCATATCTGGGGTCGGGAAGGAATTTTCCTCCAGGGTAGATTGGCTGAGGCCCTGGAGGTTTTTCGCCTTCCTCCGCAGCATGGGGCAGGGATCGCTAGCAGGAGGGTTCTCTGAAAATTGAAGTCACCAAGACACAGGATTTGGGACTTCATCAGCAGAGTCAAGGGAAGGGTAGGGACGGTTTTGTGGCCTGCAGCATGCAGGGGGTCAGACCAGATGATCATAATGGTCCCTTCTGACCTTAAAGTCTATGAGTCTATGAGTCTATGAGACACTGACTCACTCTCTCTCACTACCTTGGGCAAGTCACTTAATCTCTCTGCCTTAATTTCCCTATTCTGTGGAATGAGGATAATAGTTATTTCTCTGCTTCCCAGGATGAATTGTTTGCAAAATAATCTGAACATGAAAGGTGTTATACACAGTTTAGGGATCACCACTGCAGAGGATAAAGTTGTTGGGAGTTGAGGATTGAAACAGCTGGGTACCGTACATGAGGATTGAAGTACATGGACTGGGGGACTAGACAAGCAGGGCGTTGCTGCAGATCAGAACTGGAATGGCAGGGGTGCTGTGCTGTGGAAGTCAGGAGAGAGGTGCATAGGTAAAGCTGGGTGAGAGCCTAGGACTGGCATAGCAAGGAACTGGTTTATTCCGAATAGAGAGGAGTGTTAAGATTTCTGCTGGAAATGGAAATATGAACTCCCCCAGATTAGTAGCAGGTCCTGGGATGCTTTTTTCCTCTGCTTTGTGACATACTGAGATGCTAATAAATCAGGCAGTGACATCAGGGAAGAATTCACAATAGCAGCATCCACCTAGTGAAAGTAAGCACCCCAGCCTTCTACTATCTGACTACTGGGTGAAATTGGCAGTAGTTTGATCTGACATTCTGGCATAATAGCAGAACTTTGGACCAAAGAATCAGGGAGGAATTCATGTCCTCATATCTGATTCTGCTCTCACCCACACCAGTGTAAATCCACAGTAGCTCCTCTGGTAGCAGTGGATTTACCTCGGTGTAACAGTACAGATTATAGCCCCTTGTTAATTCATTGGCATTCGCTGTTCTTTGGAGACAGAGAAGCTTTAGCAGGTGGTGCATGATGGAGGTGGGGGAGGGCTATTAAAAGGTGGATCACCAAAGGATCACCCTGCCATTAGAGAGTAATTATACAAGCCGTGTGTTTTGTAATAGGCCAGCCAGAAAGAGTCTGAGCACACGGAGGTGGGATTCTGCAGAGACAGATGAAGGGACATCTGGTGGAGAGGAGTCCTATTGTGCTATAGGTTCAGCATGGTGAATGCTTTAAAGGGAGGAAATACGTCAATGTTGTGAGGACAGCAGGAAACTTCAAATGTGATATTACAGTATCGGTGAGATGTAGAGGGTTTTGGAGAAGTAGTATGTAGTGGCAATGTAAATCGTGAACCATTTATGAACATACAATACAGATTGCTTTTCCTTCTGCGTGACTAGCAGCTTTGAACTATGGTGTCTATCTATACCTCATTACTCCCAGTTTCAGCATGTAGGGGGTCTTGGGTAAAACCAGGGGCTGTCTATACCCTGTTGTTCCAAACTCCTGCAGCCAGTGTAAATCCAGAGTCATTCCAGTGAAGTCTATGGGGTTACTCCAGATGTACCCCAGTGTACATGGAATCAGAATCTGGCTTCTAGTTCAGGACACGAAGGTGGGGAGCATTCCTGGCCTGGAGATTCTGTGCAGCCAAACTGAGAATCATCAGCCAGCTCACTGAATCACCCTGAGTCTCGGTTTCTGTGTTCTTCACCCCTGGCAGACTCACACAGAGAAGAGAAGCTGGGAAATGGTCCAAACTAGGAGGGATACAGCCAGCCCACCTTCACTGCAGCTTTTAGGCAACCCTGAGACAGAAATCAAGAGGCTTTTGAAGGTAGTCTGGAGGAGATAAGATTGCATCCAACATCAGGACACGTCACAGGTGTGATCAGAACGAGGTTCATTGGCAGAGTTATGTGAGGTTTGCAGGGCTGGAATAGCAGTGGGGGTGTGCTGTATGTCAGAAATGAAATGCACAGGCAGATCTACAGGGTCCCTACCTGCACTTGGCCTGGCTCCAGCTAGTGCTGTCACCTCCAATGTTTATGAAGAGTAAATTCCCCTGCCCATCTGAGGGAAGTGCTACTATGCTTTGGGTATATTTGGATGTATCTGTATTCTGAGTGGGTTTGCATAGAATGAAAAGTTTCAGAGTGGTAGCCATCCGAGTTTTTTCATGAAGTTGATGGATTTCCACTTCATAGGGCTAAATTCAGTGCCTTGCATGGTGACAGGATTCAGAGTGGTAGCCTTAACAGTGGACCTTAAATATACACAAGACTGTACTGCCAACCCCAAACACTCAACGATCGTGAATCAGCCCCCAGACACCCCCCGAAAAATCATGCAATTACAAGCCAAATAAAAAGAACCCAGACTGTATTTATCTTCTGTTTTGTTAACCTTTAGGCTACTCTCAGCTCACATTTTCTCCGTAACCCTGAGGGCTAGAAATGTACTTTAAAAAAAGAAAGAAGAAAACATGTCGCCATGAGCTGGAGCTTTAAGGAAAACACCAAATATCGCAAGACTCACAATTAAACTACATGAGTTGGCTACACTGAGAGGCGGCAGCACACATTGAGTTCCTCTTGCCATGGGAGGGGCTGGGGGGGGGGGGTGTTAGTGTTTTCCTTCAGGTATTGAAATTCCAAATTTAACAGGTTCAAGCTGCCACAAGTGACAAAGTAATGACAAGTATCAGGGGGTAGCCGTGTTAGTCTGTATCCACAAAAACGACGAGGAGCCCGGTGGTACCTTAAAGACTAACCAATTTATTTGGGCATAAACTTTCGTGGGTAAAAAACCCACTTCTTCAGATGCATGACAGCTAATGACGGCTTTTTCTGTGAATGCAAAAGTGCTTTCCTTGCAGCGTGCAGGATTATTGTAGTTGTGTCCATGCCAGGATATTAGAAAGTTACTATCTTTTATTGGACCAACTTCTGTTGGTGAGAGACTGCTTAGTCTGCTTCATTCCTGAGTCTTACTAGTGTCATTTATAATTCTTTGCTGCCCTCCAGTGTCCCCACTGGCAGCATGCAAGTGCAGAAGGACTATAAAGGTAAGATGCACAGAAAATACTCATTTTAACTGGCACACAGACGCTATGGGGAGACTTCCCAGCAAGAACACAAAGAGGGGAAATAATCAGACCCTATTTGAGACATTTGCTTACATGCAAGTTGCACAATTGAGTGTCATGGCAAGATAGAAAAGTGGGGGGCTCAATTAAAAATGAAATGGAATGCTGAGATTTGAACAGTCACCGCCTTTAATGGGACTCTGGGACAGCTGAGTAAGCAGACCGTGGATAGGACACAGGGCAGATGATGCCATTTACCTGGTTGCCACCCATTCTTGGGCTCATCCAAGAAGAAGCTGCTGGGGGCTAGGCCAGGCTGTGGGATTGCTTTGGGTTGCTCCTGCTATACCCCACCCTCTAGCTACATGGTCCTTGCCGAGGCCTGTGTGCACCTGCTAATGTATGTAGCGTGCACACTGGGTGCACCCTGCTGATGTGCATTAACAATTCATTAATACACTTTGATCTAGTGTCATTTCAGAGCAGACTAGAACAATCAACAAACAAACCAAGCAGAGGATACAGGTTGGGCTGACTTGGAAGAAAACATAGTGCCATAGATACCAATGCCTCAGATCCAGTACTTGTGCTATTAGCATACTCCAGTACGCTGAATTCATAATGCCTCAGCAATTACTTGTGCTTAGAGGTACCATAGACACAGTAGCATAGTTATGGCCTGTGTAGGAGGTCAGTCTAGATGTTCTCCCTCAAGTCCCTCCATCCCTAAAGTCTATGATTCTATGGTGATAACCACTTCTGAAGTAGACTGATCTTTCTGGTGAGATGTACATCTGAGGTCCTGAATCAAGATTCCATACTTTACAGAGGAGCAGAGGAGTTAATCAGACCGTCCGGGGCATGCAAATCCTCTGTTCTCTTTTAGGAGTTTATAGAGCTTCTATCACTGGAAAGTCTAGAAAGCTGATTCTCTCTTCCCCCATTATACACACAGACCTGAAGTCAAGGGTGATTGTAAGCAAGAACACATCTGGGAGATGGATCTGTTTGTTTGATATTACAGTATGGCTTTGCATTACTTTAATATCTATCCAAGTTTTGCAAATGGCCCCTGTCTTCATGATGATCCAAAGCAAAACTCAAATCCAAGCTTCCTGGAATTTTGGGGTGTTTAAAATCCCAATCTGGATCTCAATGTTGCAACTAAAACTCATCTTTACCAAAATATAAATACAATTTTGTATCCATTCTCCTTTTTCTGAGCCACATAGTAATTTCCTCCCCTTGAATCTTTCCTTAAAGTCCTTTTTATTTGCCTTGCTCTCTCTCAGTGACATATTTTGTGCTTGAAGAACATGCTGTAAGAATGAAATTGTATTAGACTGCCTGGTGGCAGCCTAAACTGGCCTTTTGGCTCCTACCAGCCTTCCCTGAATCTGTTGGATGATTCTGTTGAATGTTTTGCAATGCCTAAAAACTGCTATTCAGTGGGGCATGAAACTGCTGCTTCAGACAACATGACAATTCAATCCTCCTTCACACATTACTTGGAACTATCACTCATGGGAAAAAAGCTTCATATGTTCCAGGGCCTTGTTCTCATAATCACCCCAGTCAGAATCTGGTCAGTGCTGCAGCAGTGGCTACATTAAAAACTGGGGCTGTCAAGCGATTAAAAAAATTAATCGGGATTAATTGCACTGTTAATAATAGAATACCATTTTTAAAAATATTTTTGGATGTTTTCTACATTTTCAAATATATTGATTTCAATTACAACACAGAATACAAAGTGTACAGTGCTCACTTTATATTTATTTTTGATTATAAGTATTTGCACCGTAAAAAAACAAAATAAATAGTATTTTTCAATTCACCTAATAGAAGTACTGTAGTACAATCTCTTTATCATGAAAGTTGAACCTACAAATGTAGAATTATGTACAAAAAAACCTGCATTCAAAAATAAAACAATGTAAAATTTTAGAGCCTAAAAGTCCACTCAGTCCTACTTCTTGTTCAGCTAATCGCTCCTCTGGAACAATGGCCGAAACATGAAGAGGCATATGAATCTTTAGCGCATCTGGCATGTAAAATTCTTGCAATGCTGGCTACAATAGTGCCATGTGAACACCTGTTCTCACTTTCAGGTGACATTGTAATTAAGAAGTGGGCAGCATTATCTCCCATAAATGTAAACAAACTTATTTCTCTTAGCAATTGGCTGCACAAGAAGTAGGAGTGAGTGGACTTGTAGGCTCTAAAGTTTTACATTGCTTTGTTTTTGAGTGCAGTTATGTAACAAAAAAACCTACATTTGTAAGTTGTACTTTCATGATAAAGAGATTGTACATTACTTGTATGAAGTGAATTGAAAAATATTATTTCATTTGTTTTTTTACAGTGCAAATATTTGTAATAAAAATAATATTCTGTGTTGTAATTGAAATCAATATATTTGAAAATGTAGAAAAACATCCAAAAATATTTAATAAATTTCAATTGGTATTCTATTGTTTAACAGTGCGATTAATCGTGATTATTTTTTTTATCATGATACATTTTTTTGAGTTAATCACATGAGTTAACTGTGATTAATCGACAGCCCTAATAAAAACATGATGTGCTTTGGCAATACTCAGGAGGAAGTTAAGGCAAAAGTTACTGTAAGCAGAATGGGCAAATTAGGTTTTCTCTGAGCAATAGTCACTAACTCCCTTCTTAACTTACAAGCTCCATTCTTTTCTCTTTGCCTGAGCAGCTCTGTGAACACGAAACATGGTGGAGCAGTATGATCATTATTAATTATTATTATTATTATTAATGTATTCTCTTTCCCTCTAGAGACCAGGATACAAATTTGACCTTATAGCAGGCCATAGGGAAAATGAGGTAGATTATTGATATTGTGTTCCCTTCAATGTAGAAATCACATCTTCCTATCTGTCTGAACAGCACCTAACAAAATGGGGCCCTGTTCCCTAAATTGGGGACTCTGGACAGTAGCACAATATGACAATTGATTGATGATTGGCAATTGTTGATCCAAACTGGATCGCGCATAAGAGGTCTAACCCGGTGCCTTTTGCATCTGCTTGTGGCTGACAAACCCAATTTGAGAGCGACACAGCTTGTCATCTCACAGATCCGTGCGTTGTCTGAATTAGAGTCCAAGATTATAACACACTGCTTTCTTCTTTCTCGCTTTGCTTCTAATCTCTGGATCAAAGCCGCTTCATAATATAATAATAAGGAACAGGCAATAGGGAATTATTGGAAGATGTCATCAAAACAGAGACAATCGTCTAAATGTAAATATCCCCAGAACAGGCACAAACAGATGACACAAGAGATGTCAATCCAGCATCTTTCACACGCTCTGCATTCACTTTAAAACAAACGTGGGCTGATGGTTCCTTTCTTGCTCCTGTTGTGACCTAGCCTCAGCAGCAGAAGTGCCTTCAAACAGACAGCCCAATTTAACAATTTATTATCTCTGTTGCCTGCAGCCTTTAAACACAATTAGACTCTGAAGAAATGTCCTGTTTTCTGGCAGCCACCTGGGAATAGGGTATGCTCTGCGGATTGAAGTAAATCCCCACAAACCCACAGATTTCCTGCTCCTTTCCGATCGTTGAGGCCTGGGCATCACAGGCTGCATGCAGCTGCTGACTCACAGATGGGCCCTTTCTGGGCTGCAGGAGAGCTGAATCACCGGGGTAACACAGGACCAGGAGCTGCAAAGCGTCACTTAAAGGGGGGGGGGGGGGGAGAGGCCATACATTTGCCCCCCCGCCACCTGACCCTCCTCTTTCCCATTCAGGCACCCCTCTCTTCCCCCACCAACCAGCTGCACAATTCCATGGTCCATAAGCTCTGCCTATATCCACCTCCTCCCAGGAGTCTCAGCCCCTCTACCATCCCTCCAGCTTCTTATCCCTCCCTGCTGGCAAGCCTCACCATCCAGTGATGGGTCTGTGCCGTTTCCCCGCTGGTCCCCAGCACTGAGAGGAGCCACTGCTGTTTCAACAGCTGTCAGGTGAGGGCTCAACGTACACCACACTGTGCACACAGAGTGGGATTTGCGTGCCAGGTGGGGTGTGCTTCCAGCTGTGATGTGTGCAGCTGTTTGTTGCAAGGTTGCTATATGCTGGGCCATATATGCTCACAGCAAAAAAATGTCAAATTACATCTCTTGGCTGGCAAGTGGTAAGGGAGTAGAGAAACCAGCCAGGCCGCCAGGTGGCAAGCCTATTTTCTGTATACCTTCTTAAAAGTGGTTGGGTCATGGCCTGGGTGTCTCCCACTCCCAGCTCAGGAGCCTATGCCCTTGACTGCCATATTTCCAACTGCATGATATTGCTAGTCTAAAAACTGTAACTTCCAGGCGCTGCCATGTCAGCCTACAAGAGCAACCAATATGGCAAAATGCCATATACTAAGATATCACTTTCGTGAGAGATGGCATCAAAAATAGCACCGCACGACTGTGATATATCTATGTTTTGAGGCAAAGCTCAGTGAATAATGGTAACCTCCTCTTTATATAGTGTGATGTTGCACTCCATATGTTTTATGGAAATATGCTTATGAGTGTGAATATGATGTAACTGGAATATGCTTTATGCAAAAGGTCTTTTGTAAGGTATCATAATAAAGGTTATAACCTACTGAATGTATTCCTCCTGTTTGTTTGCATGTATCATTCTTGTATCTGAAGCTAGAAATATGAAGTATTACTCTGAGGTCCTATTGTAATTATGCAAAGTGTGGGCCATTAATGGTGGTTTAGAATTGTGGTGGCGCCCATTGACTAGGACAATTGGTTGTAAATGGTTTATTTATCTGCAAACCTTCCTGTGTTTGTGTGGACAAATCCAGGAAGACTGGAGACTAGGGGTCTTACAGTGACATGTGAGCATGTCACATGCTATTGGAATCCATCTTAATCCTTGAACTTTTCCATTGATGAGGCAGGGGTGGGGACAAGCACAAACAAAAGATTCCTGCCTTGTGCCAACGCTATTAAAGGTGGGGGGCAGGACAAAAGGGCCTGCCAGTCATGAGAAAATCCCTGCTCACCACCTAAGATGTCTGCTGGAACTAACAAGGACTGTACCGGGGAAAGGATTGGGCCCAGACTAGGAAGGAGTCTAGTCTGTGAAAGAAGCTTATGGGAACATCTTTGAGGGTGAGATATTACCTGTAATCAGTTTCTTAATGTATTAGACTTAGAAGTGCGTGTTTTTGCTTTATTTTCCTTGGTGACTTACATTGTTCTGTCTGTTATTACTTGAAACCACTTAAATTCTACTTTTTATATTTAATAAAATCACTTTTGTTTATTAATAAACCCAGACTAAGTGATTAATACCTTGGGGAGCAAACAGCTGTGCATCTCTCTCTATCAGTGTTATAGAGGGTGGACAATTTATAAATTTACCTTGTATAAGCTTTATACAGAGTAAAATGGATTTATTTGGGGTTTGGATCCCATTGGGAGCTAGGTGTCTGGGTGCTGGAGACAGGTAACCTGCTGAGCCATTTTCAGTTAAGTATACAGTTTTAGGGGCATGGACCAGACCCTGGGTCTGTGTTGCAGCAGGCTAGCGTGTCTGGCTCAACAAGGCAGGGTTCTGGAATCCCAAGCTGGCAGGGAAAATGGGCTCAGAGGTAATTTCAGCACATCAGGGGGTCTCTGTAACCGAACCCGTCACATATAGGTCTTGGGATTTACCCAAACAGACCTTGTAAATTTGTCATTTCAAACAACTGAATTTATTGGCAAGAAAGCTGATTGAGAAGAATTCAAGAAATTATTCAGCAATTAATTTTGAACACATTTGAAATAATTGTAAATTGCTGAATAAGTGGAATAGGGATTATAAATTCTAACTCTATAGTATGAGACAATATATTCATGTAATGTTTAAGAAAAAATTTGTAAATGAGTTCTAATAGTTCATGGATTAGGGACCCCATTTTATGGGGTTCCACAGGCTTCTGTATAGATTATTTTAGTTAATCTTTCTATCTACCCAATGGGACTCAGTGCTCAGTCTAGAAGATACCATCAGAGATGCTTAGTTTTGCAGTTCTCAAACTGTGGATTTGTGTCTCCAGAGGTAACATGCTTGTTAACAGCAAAATGTTTTTAAATAAATAAATAATACATAGAGGTGAGAAATAACAGACCTCAACTCTATTGTCCCTCTGCAAATTTGTGTCCACAGAGTCAATCCCTTATCTCTCTTTAAAAGTTTCAAAAAGTTCAATGAATAGAAGATTGTTGGGGGCGAAATAGATCTGGACAAGGAGAAGAAGTCTGGAGATAAATGTGAAAAGCGAGGGACATATGCTTTTTTAAAAAAATATGATGTTTGCTGTTGAAGAAAAAAACCAGAATACTTAACATTGTTGTTTTAGTTAAATAAAACAATTTAAATGTCTGTCTGGTGATGTTCTCCTCCTAATATAGCCTGGCAAGAAAATCCTCCAAATATTAATGATTAAACTATTGAATTGGAGATAGTTCACCTCCCAATGACTTCATAAATATCTGCTTCAATTCTTTGGTAAATGAAATAACCAAACAATCATTCATTTTCTGATATAGCTGTAAAACTAATCTGAAAAGTTTTCAGAATAAATCACTGTTTAAAAATGTATAGGTGTACCTGTGACGGGTTGGATCACAGAAACCCCCTTGGGAGTGCCACCCGACGTACCAAGACTACCCCTGCTTCTGTTTTCCCTGCCAGCTCAGGACTCCAGCACCCTGTCTTGCTGAGCCAGACACTCCCGTCTGCTCCAACACAAACCCAGGGTATGAATTACTTGTCCCAAAGCTGCAAGTTTACCTGAAAACAGCTCACAGACGTGTGCTTGTCTTTAGCACTCAGATGCCCAACTCCCAATGGGGTCTAAACCCAAATAAATCCATTTTGCCCTGCATAAAGCTTATGCATAAAGCTTATGCAGGGCAAATTCATAAATTGTTCACCCTCTATAACACTGATAGAGAGAGATGCACAGTTGTTTGCTCCCCCAGGTATTAATACATACTCTGAGTATATGAATAAAAAGTGATTTTATTAAATACAGAAAGTAGGATTTAAGTGGTTCCAGACAGACAGAACAAAGTAAGTCACCAGGCAAAATGAAATAAAATGCACAAATCTATGTCTAATCAAACTGAATACAGATAATCTCACCCTCAGAGATGCTTCAGTAAGTTTTTTCTCAGACTGGACACCTTCCAGGCCTGGGCACAATTCTTTCCCCTGGTACAGCTCTTGTTGCAGCTCAGGTGATAGCTAGGGGATTCTTCACGATGGCTCCTCTCCCCCTCTGTTCTCTTCCACCCCTTTATATATCTTTTGCATAAGGCAGGAACCCTTTGTCCCTCTGGGTTTTCACTCCCCCCTCACTGGAAAAGCACCCAGGCAAAAGATGGATTCCAGGTCAGGTGACATGATCACATGTCACTGCAAGACTTCATTACCCACTTGCCAGCACACACATATACAGGAAGACTAACAGGTAAACACAGCCATCTGCAGACAATGGTCCTGGTTAATGGGAGTCATCAAGATTCCAAACCACCATTAATGGCCCACACTTTGCATAATTACAATAGGCCCTCAGAGTTATATTTCATATTTCTAGTTTTAGATACAAGAGTGGTACATTTATACAAATAGGATGATCACACTCAGTAAATTATAAGCTTTGTAATGATACCTTACAAGAGACCTTTTGCATGAAGCATATTCCAGTTACATTATATTCACTTATTATCATATTTTTATAAAACTATTCCAGTTACATTATATTAACTTCTTATTATGTTTTTATAAAACCATATAGACTGCACAACGTCACAGTACCTTCTAAAAATGAAACCTACATCTATCTCTGAGTTGTGAAGAATATGCATTAAGGTTATAACAACCAACAAGAATGCACTTTTATGTAGAAAACCATAATTAAATCGAGTCTTCCTGACTAGTGATTTAAATCAAATCCACCCTGCACACTGTGCTCTTGCCCCTGGCCCCTTCATTCCCTGGGGGACCCACAAATATGTTTGGCGCCGGGCCCACAAAAAGTTAATCTGGCCCTGTAGGAAAGGCTTTCCCAGCATTCCGTTCTTGACAGGAAATACATTATTATAGTAGCACCTATTATTAAGGTTGCTTGACAATTCCCATTATATGACCCTGTTTTCAGTTACTAATAACTTCAGTTTACCAGACATTAACCATTTGGGCTGAAATTTTACATGCTGGATATCTGCCACTTTTTTTTTTTTAATTTCAGTCCGATGGTTAATTGTCTTCAATTAATTTCAGTTCAGCATTTTTAAAAACAAGACTAGTTTCAATCAGAATTCAGTTAAAGTGGAAATGACCTCTCATGCTCTGGTCTGAATAAAACCTTACTTACCAATTCTCAGAGTAAGTGACCTAGTCTGTACCTGTCCACTTTAACTGCACTCTGATTAAAACTAATTCACTAGAGTTCTTGGAAAGAGAGAAACTGCTCTCTAAGCCCAGCATGTGGCAATGGTTTTTATATAGGAAAAGGAAATATCAGTCTTTTCTGTGTGTTATTGCTTGTGTTATTTATCTAACTAATAAAGAGATTATGAAAAGCAAATGTTTGCAGCATTTCCCTAGAATCAGAGAAATGTAGGGTTTGAAAGGACCCTGAGAGGTCATCTAGTGCAGCCTTCTGCTCTGAGCCAGGAACTAGACTGACCCTGATAGGTGTTTGTCTGACCTGTTATTAAAACTTCCAATGATGGAAAGTCTACAACCTCCACTGGAAATTAGAAAGTTTTCCGTAATATCTAACTTATATCTCCCTTGCTGCAGATTAAGCCCATTGCTTCTTGTTCTGCCTTCAGTGGGTGTGGAGAACAATTGATCACCCTCTTTTTTATAATAGCCCTTAATGTATTTGAAGACAGTTATCAGGTCCTCCCCTCAGTCTTCTTTTCTCAAGACTAAAGGGTTGGGTTTGTTTGTTTGTTTTGTTTTTTAACCTTTCCTCAAAAGCCAGGTTTTCTAACCCTTTAATCATTTTTCGCAAAAAGAAGAACAGGAGTACTTGTGGCACCTTAGAGACTAACAAATTTATTAGAGCATAAGCTTTCGTGGACTACAGCCCACTTCTTCGGATGCATATCCGCATCCGAAGAAGTGGGCTGTAGTCCACGAAAGCTTATGCTCTAATAAATTTGTTAGTCTCTAAGGTGCCACAAGTACTCCTGTTCTTCTTTTTGCGGATACAGACTAACACGGCTGTTACTCTGAAACCTGAAATTAATCATTTTTGTTGCTCTTCTCTGGACTCTCTCCAATTTGTCCTCATCTTTTCTAAAGTGTGGTGCCCAGGACTGGACACAGTGCTCCAGCTGAGGCCTTGCCAATACTAAGAAGAGTGGGACAATTGCCTCACACATCTTACATACAACACTTCTACTAATACACCTCAGAATGTTATTAGCCTTTTTCACCACTGCATCATATTGTTGACTCATAGTCAATGTGTGATCCACAAGAACCGCTAGCTCTTTTTCAGCAGTACTACCACCTACCCAGTTATTCCCCTTTTTGTGCATTTAATTTTTTTTCTTCCTTGCTGTAGTACTTTGCACTTGTCTTTATTGAATTTTATCTTGTTGATTTCAGACCAATTCTCCAGTTTGTCAAGGTCATTTTGAATTCTAATCCTGTCCGCCAAAGTTCTAGCAACCCCTTCCAGCTTGGTGTTGTGTGCAAATTTTATAAGCACGCTCTCCACTCCATTATCCAAGTCAATAATGAAAATATGGATTAGTACCAGAGCCAGGACAGGCCACAGCATAATCCTACTAGATACATCCCTCAGTCTGCCAGCAAACCATTGATAACTATTCTTTGTGCACCAATTGTGCTATTGCTCTGGGGGGCAGCGAATCATCCTGGAAGCCCATTCTGATGCATTAAAGCTGGATGTTTACACATTATAGGTGGGATTTTCAAACACATTCAGCGTTAGCCTTCGGTCTGCTCAGACCTTCCCCAAAAGCTTTAGAAAATCCTATCCTATATGTTACCATGGGGTTCCCACTTTAGGGTTCACATATCAGCTGTATATTTAGTGAAGCACAAATGATGTTGGCTTTGTTTTCTTTGACATAAAGCTCTCCTGGACCTCAAGTTACGTGAGTCAGGATTTCTAACGTCAGATGGCTATATGGTTGCACTCCAAATCAGGAGAAACTCAGTAGGAGGTTTTTGTTTTGTTTTGTGTTGTTGTTGTTTTTTTACTTGAAACCAAACAAGACCTACCAGCTTTGCTCAGAGGAAAACCTAAATTGAAACTGAGGTGTAAATGTCACACAGAGCAAAAGTGATGGGAAAGTGCTGTTCCCCTGGATTACTGCTCAGTCCTACTTCCACACATTTTAAGTTGGAAGATTACAGTAGCAGCAGTGCGCAATAGTATGCCAGGGTAAGTGCATGGGATATGCAAAAGTTTCCTTAGTTAGGTATGATCACTGCAATGCATTAAACATCGACTGTGAGCTCACACAAAAAGAGAGAAAAGGGATGGTGGAATCCTTTCCAATTTAAATTAAATGTCTTATTACCACACCAGGAAGGAACAAAGAAAGGAAGCAGCACTTTTGGAAAAAATAACCTACCATAAATGAAGCTGCACTTTGCCTGAATGTTTATCCTTTCTGCCTGAAAAACAGTACACTGATAGCATAGTACAGGGTTCAAAAATCTGGCCTGCATTATGCAAAGGGTGAAATTCAACCTGGTGCAGGGTAAGTGGGACTTACCTGGTGCCTAGACTTTGTACCAGCCCTCTGCACGTGGCAATTTTTATCTGTTGATAGTTTGGGCTATTTAAGACTTTCTGGGTAGAGACCAGGTGTCTCCTGCCCCAGGAAAACATTTACCTGCTACTTAGTGCAATCTGGTCCATTCCAAAGCCAAACATTTGCTCTTCAGAAGTGTGTTGATAAGCTCAAGGGGTAAATCATCTGTGCAGTCTGAAAGAGAGAATGACTACAAGAGAGGCAGGGAAATCATTCCAGATCCCCTTCATTTGTGTGACTGGATTTTAACAAGGGGCCTAGCCTACTTATGCCACTGAGCCTTTTATAAGCTCTGAGTGATGATATGGTAGGTAGAATTTACTTGAATTCCATTAGAAGAATGCTCCCTCCAATTTGTAATCTGGGCCATTCATAAAATCAAGAAGCCAAACTCATTCCTGGTGGTCATAGGCAGTCAGGCCTAGTGATCAGAGCATAATCTGAGTTTGAATGCCAGAGCCAATGGTCGAGACAGAGTCAATGGTCAGAGCCGGTAATCAGAACCAAGGGACAGAACTGGATTACTGGAAGTCTCGGAAGGCAGGAGCGGAGCTGGTTCTAAGGCAGGAGCAAGGCTGGGACAGGACTGGAACAAAGCTGGGTGCAGGGCAGAGTCTAGGTTGGAGCAGTGAGGGGCAAGGCAGGAGCAGGGCCTGGAGTGAGGTGAGCAGAGAGAGGCAGAGAATCCGTGAGCATGCGCATTGTTCAGTCAGTGAGCTTCTGCTCGGCTTAAGAACCAGCCTGCTAGCTTCCTCAGCCAATCAGGCAGGGCAGTCCATCAGGCAGCCTAGCTGACTTGTTAGGCTCTTAGGAGACTGAGCAGACACAGCTGCAGGGCCTTACACCTGACATTGGAGCTCATTCTTAGAGTGTATGTCTTAAAAGCAGCAATGTTTGATGTCCAAGTCTAGGCTGGCCATCCAATTAACTGCTTCAGGTGACATCGAGTCGATGGCAGAAACACCACCAGGATATGATCATTTGGAACATTGGCTGATGAGGTATTCCACAGTTCGAAGTTTGTTTCTGCTGTCACAAATAGGATTATGTCTCAGTCCCCTTTTAGTGGCCATGTAGGCACACCTGCTATGTGATGTGCAGATGCGATTCAAGGTGAACCATAGTTTCTGATGGACAGAAAAGTCACTGGGTTTTCAATTTGGGTCCTTGATGAGGTGTTTCTTCAGCACATTGGTATCCTTCCACCTTGCTCACCATTGATCTTCAGGGGAATACCTCGAGTCTTCATGCTCTTACACTGCAAGCCAACAAGGTTTTCTGCATTTGAGCAAAAATCTTAGTATGTTATTTAGGTCTTTGCGTGTTTGTTCCCTCAAATACAATGGTTTCCTGAAGGAGTGTCACAATCACAGCGAATTTCGGGTGGGTGGATATGCACCAGTATGGGAAGCCACAGTAATGGCATTATTTTACTGTGCCCGTAATGGTCCGCATGGCAGTGTTAAGATGAGAGTTGACAAGTCATGCGGGGGAGCTGTGTGTCCATAGAGTTTTCCCTGAACATCATTATGGAAACTTGTCTATGCTGATGACATTGCTCTGATTACACAGGTTCTGATTTTACCTATCATAGAACAAATCCTAACCAAGAACCTTAAAACCCTGGAAGAATATTTGGAATATGCAACACCAAGTGTTTTGTGTTAGCACTTCACCTTAATAATTGAAAGGTTAAGGCAGAACTGCATGTGAACCTCTGTGGCCATCAGATAAGACTTGATCCTTGTGACGCTGATAAACCAAGTGCCAGCTCTGGCCAAGACCATAGGCATTAGCTAAGAACCGACAAACTCATAGCTGGAAACCAAACCAGCTCACCTGTATGTTAGTTTTGTTCAAAGTAGGTATTAATCTTATAAGAATGTATTTAGTGTTTGGACTCTATGAAATGCCAGTAAGTTGCTGCAGGCATTAATCTTACTTGTAATGTCTGTATTCCATGCTATACAGAAATGTGTAAGTTTTGCTTTATAACTTTGAAAATGTTTGCTCTGAACTTATGAACCTGGGCATATGAATCATCTTCCCCACCCCCACCCCATTCAGGAAACCGATCAAGATTAAATGGGCCATTAAGGAACATTGCGACACAAAGAATCGGTGAATAGCCCTATTGCACCTTGGAAAGACTACGTGCAAGGGAGCTGGTCACATAGACTGGAAGATTAAATGTAACAGATCAAAAAGAGAATGTTTCCTCTCTTTGCTGTTTGAACTCTCATAGGGCCAGACACACTAAACTAAAGCAGAGATCCCCAAAGTCAGCCTCGGTTTGCCCTGATAAACACTTTGAATTGGCAGATCACTACCACTCTGTCACTCTGAGGATTTAGATAGTAACTCATTTGTTGGCATATGTTTGTTTGCTTTAACCTGTAAATAACTCTCATTTTTTATCCTAGTTAATAACCCTGTAGATAGTTTATTACAGAATTGGCTACAGACTTTGTCTTTGGTGTAAGAGCTAGGGTACCAATTGATCTGGGGTATCACTGGTCTCTTAGGACTAGAAGCAACCTGAATATGATGTGATTTTTTTTGGTGTAAGTGACCATTTATCACTAAGTCCAGCTTGCCTGGGTGGCAAGATAGATTGGAGAGCCTAATGGCACTGTCTGTGACTCTATGGTAAGACTGTCATAGTGAGCCAGGTATTCACATTTGTTACTGGGTTGGTGAAATCTAATTATAGAACATACCACTAGTTTGGAGTGTCTGCCCTGTTTTTGACAGTCTGCCCTGATGTAGGCACTCACGGTCATGAGCCACTCCAGACTGCATGACAGTCCCACCCTGAGATATCTTGGTGTAACATTAGACCTAAGCCTTACATACTACCAGCCCCTGAAAAGTATTCATGATAAAATAAAGATGCATGTACAACTCATCCAGAAACCAGAAGAAACAATCTGGAGAACCGATTCCTGGTAAGTGACTCCACTGAAAAAAAAAATGGCATGACACCTGGGATGGATTTGGCCCATTCCATTTTGTACCTTACTTGTGGTTATCTTGACATTATTCATTTCTTTGAAAGATGTTTGATCTCCCCTGATGTTTTTTTAATTTGCTCTCCACTGACGCCTTTAGCGGCTGCAATTAAACCTGTCACCAATAGGTCTCTGAGAGCGCCTCAGCTTTGAATCAGACATGACAGATCTGGTGCACAGAACAGGAATTTGTTTGCACTCATCTGATAGTTTGTATTGCAGTCAAGGAATCTATAGCAAAATGCTGAACTGAGTAGGGGTTTTATTTTCCCGCTCCCAGCCAAAAAGCATTTTTGCCTGTAAAAATAATGCTCCACTACCTGGAATGTTTGTTAGTTTCTATTACAGTTGTAGTATGTACACAGTAGTCTGGATAAAGGAATACTTTACATAAAAATAGATGTATTGTGTGTGATTTCAAATTTGCCCCAAGTCTTGCACCTACAACCATTATTTTGGACATTGGGAAAAACTTCCTAACTGTCAGTATGGTTAAGCACTGGAATAAATTGCCTAGGGAAGTTGTGGAATCTCTGTCATTGGAGGTTTTTAGGAACAGATTAGACAAATACCTATCAGGGATGGTCTAGATTATACTTAGTCCTGCTATGAGTGCAGGGCACTGCATTAGAAGACCTCTCGAAGTCCCTTCCAGCACTACAATTTATGATTTTCTAACGATAAAGATAGGCTATAAACTATATGCTAGTTATATGGTTTATTTTTATTTGCTATCAGACATGCTTAGAGTACTGGCACATTTTTAATTGAATGTATAAATCAAAAGTACAATAAGCAAATAAAACTAAAATGGCTCTCCCCACCCCAAAGTTATTAGCGAAATGTGACCCATGTAAACTTCCGGCAAACCCTTAATTTATTATCATAGGCTTTTTAACATGAATTGTTAGACTTCCCTTTCACTGATGGGGCCCAGACAGATCTGTGAGCTGTGAAATAAAGCCCAAAGCAAACTTTAGAGAGTTGAATTTAGAACATTTCTTTTCTCTGCTCTCTGGGGGGGGGGGGAAAGTCAAAAGATCAAGCTGACCATGAAAATCTGAGCTTATTATTGTGACCTCAAAATGGCTTGGGACAGATCCAACCATTAAGCAGCTCAGTGATCTCACTTTCTGAAGTGAAGATATTCAACTTTGTCCTCAGCTTTGTCTGAAGTCTTGATGTGAGAGGAGGAGGAGAGAAGAGACCACATTCATGAATAAAGCTACAATAACAAATATGTATTCACTTATGATGGAGGAGGGAAAGTAGCTGGTAACCAAGGCAACAGATAATTTCACTCAGATTTCCAATGGGTTATTATTATTATAGCCACTGAAGAAACATTTTTAAAACTTGTGAAAAATCTCTTGGAGCATTGCCATTTTAACAGGCAGATGAACACTAGTGGAATCACTGTTGAATTTTGTCGGCTCTTAGATGAGTCATAAAATCAAGGTCTTGACCACCAGAGGTTAATGAAGATAAACTTTACACTGGGTGTGCATGTTAGCTCTGACTTCCTAACAAAATTCCATCCTGGCTCATTAAATGTAGCCTCTACAAGTTTTTTGTTGATCTAATTTTCAAATTCTGGCATTTTGACAGGATGAATTGTACATTCAAATCCCTCATCTAGTCCCCTAATTGTTGCTCAAGGGACCCAAATGAGGAGCTGTGTACTCTAACTTCTGTGCCTATGGCTGAAAAATTGACTCTTCGATTTATTTTATTTGAGTTTCAGGGCCAGAGCCTTAGGTAAGGCCGAGCAGCGGTCAGTGCTCTGGAGGAGGAAGTATAGGAGGTTTGGCTTTCTACCACCTTATTGTCCTCTCAGTGCTGAGGTGGCTGTAACTTGTGCCCACTGGCATACCCCCCCCGGTGTATGCAAAGTTGTTGTAGCCGTAGTGTTCCCAGGGTAACTGAGAGATAAGATGGGGAAGCTATCGCCACACTAGAGAGCTCTCCCGTTGACATAATTAATCCACCCCCAATGACGGGTGGCTGACATAGTGCTGTGCACCTCGGCACTTAGGCTGGTGTAACTTATGTCACTTAGAGGGTGGCTAATTCACACCCCTGAGTGACATAAGTTATACTGACACAAGTGGTAGTGTAGACAGCCTAACGTAATATCTTTTATTGGACCAACTTCTGTTGGTGAGAGAGAAGCTTTTAAGCCACACAGAGCTCTTCTTCTGTCTGGGAAAGGTCCTAGAAGTGTTACAGCTAAATACAAGATCAAATAGATAGTTTAGCATAAGTAGTTAGCACATATTCTGAGGGACCATTCAAGGTGAAGTAGCCCATTAATACCCTGTGGTCACAGAAAAAAAAAAGAGAGGTTATAGTGGGTTACAGATTATTGTAATAAGCAACAAATCCAGTGTCTTTATTAACACCATTGTCTACCAAAGTTATGAATTTAAGCTCCCAGGCTCAACTTTTGAGAGTGTTGTGCAGATTTCCTTTGAGAATGGAAGGCTGAGAGGTCAGATACAGAGTGATTGCTTTGTGAAGTGTTTACCCACAGATGATATAGTGTTAGGGTGACCAGATGACAGGAAGAAAATATCGGGACACAAGGGGGGGGGGCGTCACCGGCGGAGCAAAAAACCCGAAAAAACTGAGTGCTGCCGATGTAACGACACAAACAGCTCCCTCTCCCAATTCCCTACTGTGGCCCACTGCTGCCAGCAGTCGGGGGGGGGGGGAGGGGGGAGGTGGGTGGAGAGCCGAGAACAGCCGAGTGCTGTGGGCAGTCAGAGTAGATTATGCACCCGAAGATCGATCGGGACGCGGGACAAATACCTAAATATCGGGACGGTCCCGATTTTATCGGGACGTCTGGTCACCCTATATAGTGTTTTTTGTGTTTTAGCATTTTTCTGTGTGAGTTCATTCAAGAGCGTATTGATTGTCTGGTTTCACCCACCTAGTTGTTAGTGGAGCTTTTAGTGCACTGGATGAGGTACATTATGTGTTGTGATAGGCATTTGTAGGATAGGATCCATGGATCTTAAAAGATTTGTTGTAGGGGGTGTTGATCATTGTAGCAGCAGGGATATGTCTGCAGATTTTGCATCTGTTGTTCTGGCAGGGCATGGTGCTGCGTTGAGTTGATGTGTCCTGGTCTGTGGGGAGTTTGCTTCTGATGAGCTTTGTGAGGTTGGGGAGTTGTTCAAAGGCCAGAATGGGGGTTCAGAAAAGATTTCTTTCAGGATGGGGTCCCCATGTAGTTGTTTGGTGATATACTGTATGGGTTCCAGTGTGGGATGCTAGGTGACAACTAGGGGTGTGCAGTCAGAGTGGGTTTTTATTTCTATATTGAAGCAGGTTATCTTGGGGTATGTGGGTGGCCCATTCCTTGATGTGATCTACTTCTCTGGGGGAGTGTCCTTGTTTGGTGAAGGCAGTTTTAAGTGTGTTAAGGTGTATATCCCGGACTTTCTCCTCAGAGCATATTCTGTGGTATCTGAATGTCTGGCTGTAGATAACAGATTTCTTGGTGTATTTGGGATGGTTACTGGATCTATGAAGATAGGTGTGGTGCTCTGTGGTTTTCTTGTATATAGTTGTCTGTGGGGTTCCTTTGTTGAAGCTGATCGTGGTGTCCAGGAAGTCAATGCCAGTATGGAAGTGTTCCAGAGAGAGTTTATTGGATGGGTGGTGGTTGTTGAAGTTGGGTGGAAATCTGAGGAAGTTTATATTGGCTCTCCAAAGGATGAAAATACCATCCATGTATCTCAGGTAGATCATTGGTTTTGTGGTGCATTTGTCCAGAAATTCTTTTTCAAGGTAACCCATTGTGACAGACCCAGACCAGTGGGGTACAGGAGTCTGATAGAGGGGAAATATACTGGTCACTGGATGAGTAGTTTTCTGTTCCCTGAGTGACCAGAGCAGGGGCTGCACTAGAGTAATCAGGAACCTGCTAGAACCAGTTAAAGCAGGCAGGCTAATTAGAACACCTGGAGCCAATTAAGAAGAAGCTGCTAGAATCAATTAAGGCAGGCTAATCAGGGCACCTGGGTTTTAAAAGGAGCTCACTTCAGGTTGTGGGGGGAGTGTGAGGAGCTGGGAGCAAGAAGTGCAAGGAGCTGAGAGTAAGAGGGTGTGCTGCTGGAGGACTGAGGAGCACAAGCGTTATCAGACACCAGGAGGAAGGTCCTGTGTTGAGAATAAGGAAGGTGTTTGGAGGAGGCCATGGGGAAGCAGCCCAAGGAGTTGTAGCTGTCATGCAGCTGTTACAGGAGGCACTATAGACAGCTGCATTCCACAGGGCTCTGGGCTGGAACCCAGAGTAGAGGGCGGGCCTGGGTTCCCCCCAAACCTCCCAATTGACCTGGACTGTGGGTTCTTCCAGAGGGGAAGGTCTCTGGGCTGTTCCCCAACCCACATGGTGAATCTCTGAGGCAAGAAAATCCACCAATAAGCGCAGGATCCACCAAGATAGAGGAGGAACTTTGTCACACCATGAAGAGGTTGGGATATTGGGGAGCCATCCTAGTACCCATGGTTGTTCCCATGGTTTGGGCAAAATGTTTGTTATTGAATGTAAAATTATTATGGGTAAGGAAATGGATGAGTTTGGCAATGTGCTTAGGGTGGATACCTGAGGGTTGTCCATTGTCTTGTAAATATTTGAGGCAGGCAACTATGCCGTCACTGTGAAAGATGTACAGGGAAGTGACATCCATGGTGGCAAGGTTGGTGTTCTGAGGGAGGTTTGCTAATGTTGCGGAGTTTGTGGAAGAAGTATTTTGTGTTCTGGAGGAAACTGGGCCTTTGTGTGATGACTGGCTTGAGGATAGTTTCTATGAGTCCCAAAATTCCTTCAGTAAGAGCGCTGTGGCCAGATATGAGTGTGCCTGGGTTCCCTTCTTTGTGTATCTTGCGAAGCATGTAGAAGGCCCCTGGGGTGGGTTCATGGGGGATGAGGTAGGTGTTTGGGGAAGGATTTGATGATATCCTTATATTCCTGGGTAAATTGTAGTGTGGGGTCTTCTTTGAGTTCTTCATGGTAGATGGTGTTGGAGAGTTGTGAGAGGGTAGGGGGGTCCTTTCATGGGTGGCACAGAGCTGGCAATGCTGGCTTTCCACCACCCTGGGATTCTCCTGTGCAAGGAGAATCCTCTGCTTCCCTATTAGGGCAGAACCATGTCCTGTTTGGGCTGGAGGGGGTTTAGACTGTGGTCCTTAGTTTTCATTTAGCATCCTAACCTTATTGTGTAGAGCAGTGGTGGCCAACCTGAGCCTGAGAAGGTTCCAGAATTTACCAATGAACATTGCCAAAGAACCACAGTAATATGTCAGCAGCCCCCCATCCACACACCCCCAGCAGCCCCCAGCGCCTCCTGCCCCCCCAGCAGCCCCGTTAATCAGTGCCTCCCCCTCCCTCCCCACGGCTCCCGCCCACCGCAATCAGCTGTTCTGCAGTGTGCAGGAGGCTCTGGTTGGGAGAGGGGAGGAGTGAGGGCATGGCAGGCTCGGGGGAAGGGGCAGGGGCCTTGGGGGAAGGGGTGGAGTGGTAGCAGGACCTGGGGCAGAGCAGGGGGTTGAGCAGTGAGCACCACCCGGCACATTGGAAAGTTAGCATCTGTAGCGCCAGCCTCGGAGTCAGCGCCTATGCAAGGAGCCGCATATTAACTTCTGAAGAGCCACATGGGGCTCCGGAGCCACAGGTTGGTCAACCCTGGTGTAGAGCATCAGGATCTGAGTGGCCACACATGGCAGGTGTATAAGCCTTTTATTACAGCCTGAAAAGCACTGTAGAGTCTGCCAGGAAGATAGGTGCTATCTAAATGTAAATTATCATCATTACTCTCTATCACCAAATCAGTGTCACCTCCTTCAGGGCTCAAGATTTGATTTGTACTAAAAACAAGCAAAAAAGAAGGGAAAGCCATAAACCCAGATATGTGTGGGGTTGATAGTGTGGAGATGGTCCAAGAGGAACAGTGTCTTTCCTAGGCTATTAGGTGTATAAATGACAACAGTTCCCAAAGCTCGGCGGATTAATCTTTCTACACAGAACTGAGGTGACGGTTGGTTTGTTTTGCTTTTTACGTACAAGCAAATCCACTTCATTCTCTGACCTATTCAGTGAAGTTCGCATGAGAAAGGCAGGGAGAAAGTAAAAAGAAGAAGGCAGCTGAAATAAAAGACTAAGCCAGGTGAGCATAAAGAGATAAAAATAATACAAAGCAATAATTCTTCACCCACGTGTATTGTCTTCCCTTTAAGGAGCTCATGGCCTTCCACACACTAATCCTTTCAGAGGTAGGGAAGTATTTAAATTCCTGTTTTGCAGATGAGGAATCTGAGGCAGCACAGAGAGGTAAAGTAACTTCTCAAGGTCACAGAGGAGCTGATTTAAAGCCCACTCTGTTGGTTTCAAGGGGATTTGGATCAGCCCCATCGTGAGTCAGCAGCCAAGTTGGCAACAGAATCCCGATCTCACACCCAATCTTGAGCCTCAGCCACAAGCCAAGCCTTCTTCTGTACAAACATAAAAAAAGTGCTTTCAATAGCTACAGGGCCAGTCCTATGTCAACAAGTCTATCAGGCAAGAAAGAGCCATCTAGAGAAAACACCTGTACATCACCACCAGTATGGGAAGGTGAGGACTCCAGTAGGACAAGAATCTCGATATAGTACCTTTCCTGTCTCAGAGATCTCTATTAAAAACACACAGTTCAACAGGAAGGCTAGGCATTACTTCTGTAATTTGTATTCTTAGAGCTATTCCTTTTCTCAGTCCTGCTAGAAAGAAGTCTCTGTATGGGATCCCATTTCCAGAGCAACCAAAGAGAATATACAATGGAGTAAATTTATGTTTTAGAAATTACTCAAGGTATTTTTTGTACATATTTTTTTCCCTTTTTTTCATAGCAGTAGTATAAGGGCCCTACCGTCAATCAAACCCTAACCCCGCCCCTTGCCCCCTAAGCCCCGTCCCTTGAACCCTTGGTCCCTACCACCTTTCAGCAGAAGTCCCACCCCATGAAGGTATTACTTCTGGGGTCAAGGTGCCACCTGACCGGAAGCAAGGTGTGTCATGTGACCCCTCTAAGAACTCCCCCCCCCCCACCCTCTACCAATCAGGAGGGGTTTCGTGCCAACAGGACCGCCCTGAGAGGGGATTTTGACCAATCAGGGTGACTTCCAGGTTGGGGTGACCCCTCCGGAAGTGAGTCGTGTGACCCCACTAAGAACTCCTCCCAAGGCCCTCCGCCAATCAGAGTGCAGCACCATTACCCCATAAATCCCAGCGCCAGACAGAGGAGGCGGCCATCTCTTACCAAGGACACGTGTTTTCAAAATCGCGGAAAGGCTGCTGAGAGGAAACATGGACTCCTTCATCACCCCCGTGAGAACTTCGGACTTTGTTTTAGGCCCAACCACCTTTGACCCAGCCATTGATGGATATGTCGGAACCCGACCCCGAAACCCTCGTGAGACAGCCCGATGAATGTGATGGCCTCTCTTTGTCCACCCCCTCAGAGGTGGAAGGCGATCATGGCTCGGGGGAGGCACCGGCGGACAAAACGAACGGAAAAGACGGCGCTCAGGTAAAATGAATGATTAAGAATCGGAGGTCAAGGAGGGGTGGGTAATGGGGTAGGGACCGGGGGTTGTGTAAATTAAAAAAACAAGCAGTGGGGGTGCTTACGCGGTTTCTTTTCTGAAAATCTCTCAACAGGTCGACGATGCCTTTTTAGAGGCCTTTAAGAACTTACACATTGGAAGCCCTGTGGAAGTAAACATATTGTGCGTCAGCTGCTTTTGCTCATGTCTGAGACACAGCTCTCAAGCCGAAAAGGACAAAATGGAAGAATGAACCATCTGAGACTCTCTTATGGTTGGGGTCATGGCATCCATTTTTACAGGTGGCTGTAAAAGGTCATGTTAAACCAGGCGATTAATAAAACTTATTTAAATGTGTCAATATGAATGTGTTCCCTTTCATACTCGTGGTAGTAAAAGACAGTACCAGTAACAGTCATGTCTACACAGACGGCTCTGTTAAAGAAAATATATTATGCCCCCGGGGAAGTTGGGAGCTTCAGTGGGGTCAACCCTCTTTTTCAAGCGGCCAGAAAGCATAGTAAAACTTTAAACAGAAGACAGGTAACAGCATGACTTTCAGACCAGGATGCTTACACTTTATACAAACCGGCTAGAATACGTTTTAAAAGAAACAAGACCATTGTTTCAGAAGTGGATGCGCAGTGGCAGGCAGATTTGGTGGATATGCACCGGTTTTCCAAACACAACAGCGGTTTTAAGTACATCTTAACAGTGATAGACATTCTATCCAAATATGCCTGGGCCTTAGGCCTAAAAGACAAGACGAGTGGTGAGGTATCCAAGGCCTTTAAAGCTATTTTCAGTGAAGGTCGCGTGCCTCAAAAATTACAAACCGATCGGGGGAAAGAATTTTTAAACAAACCTTTAAGTGGATTGTTAAAGTGGCATGGAGTTCACCATTTTGTTACCAATAATGAAGTCAAAGCAGGGGTTGTGGAGTGATTTAACAGAACTTTAAAAACTAGGATGTGGAGATATTTTACAGCCCATAACACCTTTCGCTACATTGACGTCTTACCTGACTTTATAAAGAGTTACAACCAGAGCTTTCACAGAACTATACGTACCAGACCCGTTGATGTTAACCCTTCAAATTCTCTGAAGGTATGGAAAACGGTTTACGGAGATGGTTTTAAAATAAAACCGGTTGTTGCCCCTTTTAGAAAAGGTGACCACATGAGACTATCTAAAACCAAAGGCGCTTTTGAAAAAGGTTATGAACAGACATTTACCGATGAGATATTCATAGTGGATGAAGCCTTAACCAGGGGCCAGAGACCTGTATACCGCTTAAAAGATTACAAGGGTGAGGCAGTTACTGGATCTTTTTACCCTGAAGAATTACAAAAAGTAAACCCCAAACGAGACAGGATTTACAGGATTGAAAAAGTTCTAGCAGAGAAAGGAAAAGGGAGAAAAAAAGCAGCTACTGGTGAAATGGTTGGGGTGGCCTGATAAGTTTAACAGCTGGGTGGAAGCTTCTCAACTCTGTGACATCTAGACACGAACAAAAAAAAAAAATTCCTTCTGCAAGGACAGAGAGAGAGAAAAATGAGCGACGGCGGGTTTTACATTACTTTGCCCAGCAATGCCAGCTCTGCAGTTTTTCCCCAAAACACCATCTCGAACTTTACAATACGGCTAATTAAGCCCTTGGATCTCCCGGGTGCCTGGGAGGTGGGGTTAGTGGAAATACAATACCCGCACAGGTGGAATACTATCAACGAAGACACCCCTTTCGAAATCACCTTTGGAGCTACAACGTGGAATTTCATCCTACGACGAGGTTATTACTCGACCATACCCGAATTACTGGAGCATATGAACAGCAACGTGGCTCGTCATCCCGGACCGCCTGAGGTGGTCATGAACTACGACCCTGTGGGTAGAAAAGTGAGACTTAAATCTACCGATTTTATGTACGTGTTTTCTACTGACGGGAAGCTAGCTAACATTCTGGGTTTGGGCCACAAACGCAACGTCCAAAAATTCCCCTTCTCGGCAGACATCACAGGAGGTTTTAACTCCTTGTATGTATACATGGCTATCGTAGAACACCAGTTTGTGGGGGACTTACAAAAGGCTTTAACCATTAACCACAGAGCCTTTGGACACAAAAGACCCTTTATTGTTCCATGAAGAGAGATTTTTATCCTGGCCCAGCTTATTTAGCAATACTATTGCATTTTTCTTATAAGGCTTATTTACGTTATCCAACACCTCCTGAGCAACAGAGTCTGAGTTCTTGGGTGTTTCTGGGGGTTTGGCAGTCACACTTTGTTCCTGTTCCGGTAGAAACAGACTTATTTTCTCTTTATCCGCATCGCTCTGCTTCACGTACATTAGGTACCTTTGAAGCACGGCACTGTAAAGTTTAGCCTTTTCATATTCAGCCAAGTCAGTTCTAATGCTCAGGTTTGGTGCACTCTTCAGACCCGCAGTGGACAAAAGCCATGTTAATTAAAATATCTCTCTTTTACCAGGCAGAGCGCGTCTCCTCTTTCGCCCAGGCTTCCTCTTGGACTTTCGCTTATGGCTGTTCGTGTCAAAGCCCTTCTTTTAAAGGGTTTCGGGGGACCTGTGCATCGTGGGTATGACGTATTTCTCTTTCTCTTCCTCCTTTTAATGTACATCAGCCCCGATCCTTCCTGTGAAGCTGTATTCCCCACCTTCTCCAGAACAGCACAGGAGACATGACCTACCACATCTTTAGCTATGTTTTGAGCGGCGGTTTTTACATGGAGTTTAATAATCTCTAGTCTAGTCAAAGGTGGTTGGGCCTAAAACAAAGTCCGAAGTTCTCACGGGGGTGATGAAGGAGTCCATGTTTCCTCTCAGCAGCCTTTCCGCGATTTTGAAAACACGTGTCCTTGGTAAGAGATGGCCGCCTCCTCTGTCTGGTGCTGGGATTTATGGGGTAATGGTGCTGCACTCTGATTGGCGGAGGGCCTTGGGAGGAGTTCTTAGTGGGGTCACACGACTCACTTCCGGAGGGGTCACCCCAACCTGGAAGTCACCCTGATTGGTCCAAATCCCCTCTCAGGGCGGTCCTGTTGGCACGAAACCCCTCCTGATTGGTAGAGGGTGGTGGGGGGAGTTCTTAGAGGGGTCACATGACCCACTTCCGGATGGGTCACCCCCCACCCCGGAAGTCACCCTGATTGGTCAAAATCTCCTCTTGGGGCGGTCCTTTCGGCACAAAATCCCTCCTAATTGGTAGAGGGTAGTGGGGGGAGTTCTTAGAGGGGTCACACGACCCACTTCCGGATGGGTCACCCCCGCCCCGGAAGTCACCCTGATTGGTCAAAATCTCCTCTCGGGGTGGTCCTATCAGGACGAAACCCCTCCTCCTGATTGGTAGAGGGTGGTGGGGGGAGTTCTTAGAGGGGTCACATGTCACACCTTGCTTCCGGTCAGGTGGCACCTTGACCCCGGAAGTAATACTCCCATGGGGTGGGACTTTCCGGTGACAGGTGGGAGGGACCAAGGGGTCAAGGGGCGGGGATTAAGAGGTCAAGGGGCAGGGTTAGGGTTTGGTTGAAAGTAGTGCCCTTATTCTACTCATAGCTGTTGTATGTCCTTGAACAGTTCAGGTAACACCTTATTTCATTTAGAGCTGAACACTTACTGTAAAACCTATTAGCATGATAATACGAGTATAGGTATAGAAATATACTACCGAGCACCTGACCAGGATGGGATGGTGATAGTGATTATGAAATATGCAGAGAGAACAGAGAGGCAACAAAAAGAGAAAACTCAATAATAATTGAGATGAAATTTCTAGACACCATTACTGACCGCTTCTTGGAGCAACTCGTCCTGGAACCCCTAAGGGAAGAGGCAATTCTTGATTTAATCCTAACTGACGCAAAGGATCTGGTCTAAGAGGTCAATATAGCTGAACTGCTCAGTAATAGCAACCATTATATAATTAAATTGAACATCCTTATGAGGAGGAAATACCAAAGAAACCCACCATAGTAGCATTTCATTTAAAAAAAAAGGGGGGGGGGAACTATACAAAAATAAGGAGGCTAGTTAAATGGAAAGTAAAAGGAACAGCCACAAAAATGAAATGCCTGCAAGCTTCATAGCGACTTTTAAAAACACCATAATAGCAGCCAAATTAAATGTATACCCCATATTTAAATACATTAAAAAAAAAAGAAGGGCACCATGGTTGAATAAGAGAATAAAAGAGGCGGTTAGAGACAAAGAGATGCTCTAAAAATTGGAAGTCAAATCCTGGTGAGGAAAATAGAAAGGAGCATAAACTCTGGCAAGTCAAATATAATAAGGCAGGCCTAAAAAGAATTTGAAGAGCAACTAGCAGAAGACACAAAAATTAACAGCAAAGGTTTGTTAAGCATCTCAGAAGCAGGAAGCCTGTCAGCGAGTGGTGTCACTGGACAACTGAGATGCTAAAGGAGTACTCAAGAAAGACAAGTCCATTGTGAAGAAACTAAATGAATTCTTTGCATCGGTTTTCACTGCAGAGGAGTCCAGCAAAGCACTGAAGGATATGCTTATCTTTAACCATGTGAATATCTCCATGAAATCAGTTGAAATCCCATAAATCAATGGGATTACTCGTGCACACAAAGTTAAGGAGGTCCTTATAAACTCTTTGCTGGTTCGGGGCCATAGGACTCAGCACCTTGTAGGACGGAGCCCTGGTACTGGATTACAGTGGAACTTGTGAGTTTTCGTTCTCTGTTGTTTCTGTGGTTTCACAGCCACAGGAAGGCTGAAAGCAATACACAATTTGGTGGCTGCAGATCTGCTCTTTCTGGGGTGAGGAAACACACACAGCAACAGAAAGGTGTCCTCAGGGCCGCCCAGAGGATTCAGGGGGCCTGGGGCAAAGCGGGGGAGCTGCGGCGCTTGTACTCACCCGGTGGCGGTCCGGGTCTTCAGCGGCATTTCGGCAGCGGGGGTCCCTTCAGTCGCTCCGCGGCTCCAGCAGCACTGAAGGGTGCCCCGCCGCCGAAGACCCGGACCGCCGCCGGGCCAGGGCTCGCGGGGTCTGGGGCAAATTGACCCATTTGCCCCCCCCCTCCCCGGGTGGCCCTGGGTGTCCTGATGTATATAGATGACTCAACATCACCCTTTCTGCACATCATGTACTCATTTGACTATTTCTTTTGTTATTGGCAATCAGTACAGTTACCCAGCTTCTGCAGCCAAATATATACTATTGAAAGAAGCCTGCCCCCTTCTGTCATTATGTGCTGTTAGCTACAAAATGGAAATTAAGAGCAATCAAACTCTGCAGCAACCTCCCAGGAAAATAATCATACATGCTAATGAGCAACAAAACCATGGTGGCTTCTCTATGACCCGTGTCTGAGAAACACAATCATGAACAGAGGAAGTTATACTGTTTAAGAAAGGTGTGGGGGGGTTTCCCCCCTTCTTCTCATAAACAGCAACTGTTCTATATGCAAGGATTCAGTGTGTATTGAGCCATGCCAGGAACAAAGGGATATTAACACAATTTTGTTCTGTCATTTGTATCCTACTTAGTTCTCACGCCATGATAGAAATAGTCTGGGGAGTCATTGATGGGATGGGAGAATGTATGTTTTTAGGAGAATAAAAGGGAGTAAAGTGGGTTGGCAATTTGTGCAAATTACACATATTCTTTACCTCTGCCTGAGCCATGTGAGTTTCCTAAGGTTATATGGAGAATAAGGGGAAGAGTCAGAAGCAGAAAACAAGTATCCTGGTTCCTAGTCCCCTGCTGTGATCACTAAACAACACTGTGAAAGAAGTCAGATTTACTGTACTATGTTAGGCCTCCTCATTAGGTGTTTGCAATATGCTATACACCATGCGCCAAGTAATCACACACCTTCTTCCCCTCGCCAAGTCTAATGACGAGAGGTAGATGAAAGCCACTTCCCGGATGCCACTGGTTCTCATGCTCATAATGCAGCAAGTTGAAGCTATTTGCCTGAGTTTCTGATGAGTAAGCTATTTCCTGCTGTTCACCAATGGAATTAAAAATGCAGCCCGGAGAACAGGAGCCCTTCAGGTCCAGAGGGGCGAGATCTCACCTATCATTTTTCTTATGCCCTTTAAGAGACAAGAAGTGAGGAATGGCTGAGGAGTTATTGACGCAGAGTTGGCAATTAGGATGCTCTCCTGACGCTTTCTGCTGGCCTAAACTTTCCCTTTTCTTCCACCCAGGAGAACTGAACCCAGCCATGGGAAGTCTGCCTCTTCCTTCATTGACGCCTTTCTGAGCCGTCCCAGAAATAGCGGATATGTACGGAACAGGGGAAGGCAGGTGAATCCTAGGCAGAGCAGCTACCTGTGCAGACAAAATATAAACAAGACAAGCTTGGGAAGCAGTGTTCTTGTAGCTGCCTGGGTCCCAGCATACTAGAGACCCGAGGTGGGCAAGATAATATCTTTGATTTAGAAGAGCTCTGTGTAGCTCAAAAGCTTGTCTCTTTCACCAACAGGAGCTGGTCCAATAAAATATATTACCTCCCCCGCCTTGTCTCTCTAAGATTAGGAAGCAACGTGTATCACTAAGGGGCAATCTGTCTGACTTCCATTAAAGTCAATGGGCCTGATTCTCCTCTGGCTCACTAGTTTTATCCCAGTGTAACTCCATGAATGTCAATGGAACTACTGATTTGCACCCCTCTGAGAAGAGGTTCAGCTGGTATTTCACATACACCTAGACCCGCTGATTTCAATGGGATAACTCACAGGTGTAAAGGGAAGCCCATGAACAAGAACTAAAGGGAAGCCCATGAACAAGCACTTGCAGGATCAGGGCCAAGGTCCACTCATATTTACATGGGCAATTGTAGATGTGCATGGCTGAATGTTTGGGCAATTATTTACTCATTCCAAAAATACTCAAATTCTGGCCAGCAACACGTTGCATCTTAGATTACAGACAGGGAAATAAATGTCCACTCTGCACTTATAATGGCATCCTACAGCACTGCCAGGTACAAAGACAGAAATCCACAAAGGGCTGCCTTATGGGTGGATGACATGAGTGACTGCCCAGGGTGCCGTGGTCAGGGGGGCACTGTGATCAACTCCACCCCCACTCCAGCCAGCCCACAGCCCCTAAAGGGAGCACTAGGCCCAGAGCTGGAAAGCGGCAGGGCTGGGGGTGCCCCAGATGGGGGCTTGTACCTTGTGTCGTGCTCCAGCTGCTAATCCCGGCTGGGCTGAGGAGGGATGGGACTTCTTCCCCTGCATGGGCTGCTCCTGGGGCCAGGTCAGACCCACCTCCGGGAACCTCCTTCAGCTGCAGGAAGCTCTGTGCATGCGTGTGCGTGCACACACACACAAACACACACACACAGAGTTTCCTGCCCCATCATTCCCCAGCCACAGGGGGAGGGGCCACTATATGGGGAGCTGTTCCCCTGTTTGCCCAACCCCTGTGCATCTGGACTCAAAGAAAGAGCGCCAAATGTTCACACAGGGCAGGGTACCATTTTCCCTAAGGCCAGCGCTGAATCCACACTGGGATTGCAACTGCTCTTTCACATGCAAAGCAATTCATTTGGAGATGATGGAAACAGCCAACATTCTGATTATTAAAGCCTCATAGGAGAAGCTTCTTATGAGAGTCGCATATCAAATAAATGACAAAATGATGATTTCCTTCATGGTGGTCAAAGTTCAGCAGCTACTTTTACAAATGAAAGATATCAGTGATCAGTAGGGCTTGAATGAACAGTAAATGTGAAGTCTGAATTGAGGAGAGAATCTTATTTTTCCTGATCTATTTATTTAGTGGTTTGATTTAAAAAAAAAAAGGCATTGTAATTTTTTCTTGTTTTTGTCCTTTTCTTCACACTGGTATTGTATCTGGGTCTGTGTGTATGTTCACCAACATTTTTATCGATAACAGCCACAAAGCAGACTAGGAAGGAAAGGCAAATTTCTATTCCTCTCTGTATCTGCCCAGACCAGCAATGCAGACCAAGCACAGAGTTCTGGATCTGAGGTCAAGTTTCAGTGGTGAAATCCTAACTGAATTGAAGTCATCGCAAAACTCCCAAGATTTCACCCCAGAAATCTAAACAATAGAGGAAAGAAAATTAGGACCCCCCCCACAGTTCTGCAAATACCTACACATGTGAGTAGTCCCATATGATTCAATATGGCTGCTCCAGTACATCATGTTAAGCCTATGCACAAGTGTCTTCAGGATCAGGCCTTCAATGAAAGAAGAATGAAAGAACGCAGAATGAGGAGCAGATCTACAGCGGATCTATCTGAAAGGACACCAGTTCTCTGACTTCTAGCCCATTTTCAAAGCTATTCTTTTCCATCCTCTCTGATGTTCCATTATTGGCAGCAAACAATCACATTTGTCACTTGTGTTCTGAATACTAACCACATATTGAAACTGTCCAAAGAAAATCAAGCATAATTGCTATTTTATTGTTTGCCTTTTCTTGTTTGAAGGCTATTGAAATTGACCCCTTCTCCTACTCCCTAGTGAGCAATATAAAGGCTGTTAAAAATATATGCTAATGGCAGACTTCAGTCTGAAATAGCGAGTTGAAAGGCACTGTTCCCATTCAAATACATGGCTACAACTGGTTTGATTGCATTGATCAGTTTTCAGTGAGTAACAAGCGCTTTTAATCTAAACTCAGTGATCTAAATTCAGATGAAATAAGATCCAGAAGGAAAATAGTCTTGTGGAGAAGACACTGACTTGGGGTTCTGGAGATATGGAGTCATCGTATGGCTCTGCCACTGATTTCCTGTGTGAACTCGGATTCGTCCGATTTTCATTAGTGATTTTCAGTGCCTCAGTCTTTGGGTGCCCAACTTGGGGCACCTCAAAGGGGATTATAATGACCCCCTGGTAGATCACTTGTCCCTAGGGTGTCCAGAGGGCAAGTGTGAAAAGTGGGAACAGAGGGTGGGGGTAATAGGTGCCTATATAAGTCCCCAAAATCGGAACTGTCCCTACAAAATCGGGACACCTGGTCACCCTACTTTTCCCTTGCATGCAGTCAGAGTGTATAGGTGTACATTTAGACACTTCAGTTTGCTAGCTACACACTTTGAATTCTGTTTGATGATGATATTGATATTTTAAAGTTCAAAGTTATGGTGCAAAAGAAAGCCCTCTTGAAACGCCAAACTATAACATCTATGTATCTGCGGTATTTCTAATGCACCCTTCTCTATAGTATCTAATCAGCCATACAAGCGACAGTTTAAAATAACAAATGAAGGTAACTACTGGATGACTTTGATATCTATGGTTTGCAAAGGCTCCACAGAAGCAGGTGGATACTGTGAGCAACACCCACAAAATATGCACAAAAGCCAACCAAGTAATTTTTTTACTTGGGGGGGGGGGGGGGGGAAACCAACCAACCTGCTCAGTAACAAGATATATTGGAAGCCCCAGAAATGAGTATTTAACTCAAAGAGGTAATCAAATAGGCAAATGGCAGTCAAAATGAAAGCAAAAATGGGGTAGACTGATGAACAGAATATTCCATGGAGTGCATAAAGAGAAGAGGAGGGATGTATTTTGCATCCATCAAGGCAGAAATTATTCAGTTTAAATCTGCAAATTAAATTCAGCTACCATTTAAAAGAGGGATAGTTCCCTATTGTCACCGTGCCTTGGTGGGTCACAGCTGAGGATGCCAGATTCAGGACAAACTGATGAGAAATAGGGTAGATTCACCACAAACTGAAGGTTATTCTATCATAAGATTACACCAAGCCAGTAAACTTCTGTGTCACCACACTGGTTAACAAGAAGTCAAAAATGCAATCTCCTTAGGCATTCCAACCCTACTTTCACCACCCAAACACTGGCTCTATGATAAGTGGTTACTGAAAACCAATTTCATCAAAGGGTTCTGATCTCAAGAGATCAACCACACAGCCCGGTCAATATATAACTCAGATCCTACCCACGCTGCTGCCAATCCTTTAGTAACTAAAATCTAAAGGTTTTATTAATAAAATAAAAGGAGAGTTAAATGGTTAATGGATCATATACATACAATAACTGCAATATTCTTATATCCAGTTTGTAGAAATGATGTTATAGACTGCTGGCTTGTAAAGTCTCTGGTAACTTCCAAAAGATTGGAAGGTACTCAGTCCATAGTTCAATGTGCTCCTTTTAGTTGTAAATCCACAGTCCAGAGAATCAGAGCAGGAAAGAGGCAAAAAGGAGTCATTCCAGGGCTCTTTTATACCCTTGGCCATGTGCCTGGAAATTTTCTGTTTCAAACAAAGCTCACAGCCCAGTTTGTGGAAAGTTACTGGCACAATATGGAGTCCAGGGTCACATGAACATATCACATGTCCTTACATGGCTTGCTGACTCACAGGAGCAGCCATTGCCCATATCCGTGGTAAGGCGTCCACAGGAAGAGTACTCGGAAGGATGAGTTTCTTCTATAGCCCATTGTGAGAGTTAAGTGTCTTTAATGGGCCATCAATCACATAGCTGACTGGCTTCAATGTAGATTTTACCTGATGGTTGTTATCCAAGGAATTCAACACATATGAATGATGCCAGTACATAGTCAATATTTATTACTTCAGATATAAAAAGTATACATGCATATAAACAGGATACTCATACTTAGCAAATCCTAACTTTTCCATTGACACCTTGCATGATGTGGTTTGTACAAGATTTGTTGCAATTGTCTAACAGCGGCAATCTTAATGATATAAATGGTCCTATTTCAATCATACAGCATCACACCCTTTAATTTCAACAGAACTTTAAAAGCCAAATACAATTTAAGAGAGACAAGGTGGGTGAGGTAGTCTTTTATTGGACCAACTTCTGTTGGTTAGAGAGACATATCTATATCCTGGGACCGACATGGCTACAACAACACTGCATAAATACAATTGAAAGTGTTTCATTTAAGATCAGATAATTTCAAAGGATACATGAACTCAAACTGGTCATTCTTTGACTATTACCTTGATTAAAATGGATTTTATTCCCTTATTTGAGATTGCAAACAGTTGTAGACCCTCAATTCAGGAAAACACTTAAGCACATGCTTAAGCATTAACTTGAATGGAACGTAAACAAGCGCTCTAAAGTTAAGAGCATGATTAAGTGCTTTGAAATATCATCTTGCCCTGGCTTGCGGTTTGCAAAGGTAGCTACTTTCTAGATACCAAGACCCCAATTCAGGAAAGAGTACCCAATTTGGGGGAAAAATGAATTTCATAAACCAGTAAGGTACCGAGAAATGTAAGATGCACTGATTTTAATACATGGGATTTTAATTTATGAATAGTTAGTGTTGTGTGTGTGCTTCACAAGGTGCCAGAGCACACATATGTAATTAAATAATTGCTCCTAGAGATAGACAGCCTGGGGTTAAGTTGTAACTTGGTTACTATGAACTCTTCAGATTTCACCCCTGAATTTACACATGGTTATAAACCCCTAGAATGTTAAGAGCGAAATGTAGTAGGCAGGAAAAATATGAATGGAGTACTCAGATGCCCTTGAATATCACAATCAGAGAACAGATGGGAAAAAAAAAGACTAACCAAAAATATCATTGAGATGATAAACCCACAAATTGCCTTCTTTATACCTGTCAGATACGGAATTAATTCAATTCCTATATAAAAAACATGAATGAGGCTGGAAACCGATCTTGCTGGGGACCTGCCTACTCACAGAGGTACTCTCCAGAGTCAAGATGAAGAATATTGGCTGGAGATAGTGCAAGAGAAGCTTAAACTAATGATATTCCAGTAAAGATTTACAAAGGACTTAGATCTATAGGGACATCAGACCAGCACATTTCACCAACACCAAAGTCACTTATGGAATACTAATTTTAAAGGAAAACACTCTGCCTGCCCTGCACTCTAGTTCTAATCTGAGCTCAATAGCCCTGATTCTCCTCAGAGAAATCTAGCAGCCCTTCAGGGGCTCACAGCCCCATTCTTTAATGAGTTATATTAACACTTCTTCATGTGGGAGTGTTTATTTTCTGCTGCTAACCATAAAGACAATTGACCAATTTCTACTTTGGAGTTGCATCTGTTTAGCTAGCACTGTTGCTCTAAGGAATCCAGCTGGCTGGCTGGGAATGGTGCAGAATTTGTCAAAGGAAAATGAAATCTTAGGACACTTTGGAACACACACTCTTTTTTATCCTCTCTCTGGACTCTGTATTTTCTAAATGAGACTGTAGATACAATGAAAAATCCATTGCCACCAAAGTCAAGCATGGACTGGCCGCAAGGATTTATAGCCATCTATATTATCTGAGTGTCTTATGGAAGAATATCACCATTTTCACTTGGTGTTCCCCAGAAGGTCACTTGCCAAGGCACTACAGCTCATCTTATCCATCCTGCCAGGAGTCAAATCCATGTTTGTAGCTTGTCGAATAGCACCTTCCCATATTTTGGCTATTTGTGCTGTAGAGGGAAAGGGATTGTCAACTTTCAGTTCCCTTTGTGACACTGAACAGCTTTGGGGATCAAGTTTGTAGTGCAATCAGGAGTATCATATGGTATTAAATAAGAAAGGAAAGGCAATACTAATGCCAGCCATAAATTTATACCGTCATAGTAGATTTTACCTGATGGTTAAAATCTTGTAAAAATAATGAACTGGGCTATCATATAGAACACTGAAACTACATCAAGGTAAGAAAAATGCACATGGTAGGAAGGAAAATGTGAAAAGCACCACCACTTTCAAACTGCCTCTTGAAATCCTTGTCTAGACTTTATTTTATTCAGATACCAGAATCAGATAACAGGAGCCTCCGAAACAGGAAAATGAGTTCCTAGGAGTAGGAACAATCTGCAACTAAAAATAAAAAATATCCACTAAAGGTCTTAAACCAAAATGTTTAGGCTTGAAGGGTTTTTTTCCTATTGTGTTTCCAAGTTTTCTATATAACACAAGTGCTTCACACCATCACAAAACACTCTAGGCTAACAGCCCACTCAATCTGACCTTGAAGTGTGTTGCCTAAATCTTTGCTGCTGGCAATTTTCAACACTATGATTATAACCCAGACTCCTAGCTGGGTAACTAAATTTTTCACATCACTATGAACTTTTCTGTTTTTGGACACAATCTAAAGCCTAGCAAAGTCAATGGAAAGATTCCCATTGAGTTCTCTGGGCTTTGAATCAGGCTTTTAGAGAATTTCCTTTCAAATAAGCAACACAGCTGCTTACATTTCATATTAGCTGGGCTTGGAGAACCGTGGCTTTTAAATTGATTGGTGGGACAGATCAATCCTTTGTCATCAGCATCAGGGGATATCTGATCTCGCACCTCTTGGCAGAAGGGCACCACGGTATTACTTGTTTCATGTGGCTTCATTGATTTTGGTAGAGATCAAATCTCTTGTTTGAAATGAGCACTCAGTTCTTGTTCCTCTGCTTAACATCTCTTACCCCCAATAAAATTCAGATTCTAAAGGAACTACAGTACAGGTTGGTTTGTTTGTGTTAGCAGGTGTATCTAATCTCTCATTTTCTAATCCGTACATTTTATGACATAATAATAACAGTACTGAGCATTTAGACAGCACCTTGCATTGGCAAATTGCTGTGCAAACATTAACAGGAACACTTGGGCCATGATTCTAGTGAAACTGCTAGGGAAGACAAGCCCATATTGTACCTTCCTTGGCACATGGCTGTGTCTTTATTAGTCTATAAAGCACTATGCAGACATCTGGCACTGAAACAAACAAAAGAATCACTAAACGATGATGGGTTTTTTTTAGTTAAATACATAGATTGGTTCCTTTGGTGTTTAGCTGAATAATACAACCATAGGCTGAGTAGAAGTGCATAAGTAATTACAAGCAAGAACTCTAATACAACCAGTATTAAAATCACCTCTAGCTGGTGTATATTGCACGTACAGTGAGCTACATTGTGGATTTTCTTATCTCTATTTTAAAAAGAGAGAACGTATGGTGGCTTGCATTTCAATCCAATTCCCTTTGCTTGGAAGTAGTGCTTTATCACTAGTTTGAAGACTTCAGAATAAGTCAGTCCAACTGGCAGTCTCTTCCTCCTGCCTTGATTCCAGCACCTCCTTCAGAATGATGTGATTCGGATGCCTCCCTGTGTTCTTTCTTTACCTGCCTGAGAAGGTCACTTCTGCATGCCCATCTCCAGGCAAACTGGAATTAAGCTATTCACTTTAGGGGGGAGGCAGGACCTGGTTACGGTCTGATTTCTCCAGGGGTTGATTGTACGATTGATTTTGCAAACTAATAATACCTAGCTGTTATGCAGAACGTGTAATCCACAGATCTCAAGGCACTTTACCAAGGAAGGTGAGTATCTTTAGCACAGCTGTGGAAACGGAGGCACGAAGAAGCAAAGCGACCTGCCTAAATAACCCATCCAAAAAAAAAGGTCAATGTAATTTAAGCAGCGAGATGCCATATCGATGGGCTCCATCCGAGAAGGTAGCGAGAAAGCGGGACAGGCGGGCAGCTTGGCAATCGGTATACAGTCCTTGCTCAAGGCACTCAACGTGCCCCTGGGGCTGCAATCTGTTCGGCTGGGTTTGCTGCTGTGGCATCCGCACCGCCAGCTCAGCTGGGCGCTGCAGATCGGCAGTGCCACCCAGGGCGGGGGACCAGACCAATTGTTTTGTGAATGAGAGCAGTCATCCCCCCCACCCTAGTTGCCCGCTGCTGCCTCTGATTGGCCGGCCAGCGTCGCTCGTGGGGCCCGCTGAGGGGGAGCGGGCGGTAGGCACCATGTGTGAGTGCAACAGGCTGGTCCCCTCCAGCCTGGTGCTGCGGGCGAGCGCGGAGGCTGCGGGCGCGGAGGAAAGAGGGAAATCCCTGGGCTGCAGCGAGCCTCTTGCAAAGTAGCAGGACCAACGGAGAGCCGCCCCTCCCGGCCAGGCGGCTGGTTTCTGAAGGAGCTGGGGGGTGGCTGCGAGACCTCTCCCTGCAGCAGGTGGGTAAAGAAGCGAAGTTAAATAAGGGAGGACGAACGTTATGTTGCTGCACTTGGCTCAGTGCAGCAGCTCTGTGAATTTAGCTTCTCGTGTAGTCAGTCGGCATTTTTATCCCACACTTTAAAAAAAATGTACAGTGTGTGTGCCGCTAGCTTGCAATCTCCGAGGGGTTTGTGTGTGTGTGTGTGGTTCGATTGCACTGTTCACACGGGAGTGTTGGCCGGCATTTCACTCGATTGGAACATTTTGTGAGTGTGCGTGTGACTAGACTGCAAAAACTATCCAGGCGTGTGTGTGTGTGTGTGTGTGTGTGTGTGTGTGTGTGTGTGTGTGTGTGTGAAAGAGAGAGAGTATGTCACTAGATTGCAATACTTCCCTGGGTGTGAATTTTCTATGCTCTCTGAAGAGACCCTTTGAATGGAAAGCGTTTTATACAAACTGATCACTGATCGCTTCTTTGCAGATCCCTAAATAAATTCCTAAATGGAAACAGAGCGAAATCCAGGAGAGAGTGCTGTGATTGTTAGAGGATTTCTGTTGCTGACCTTATTTTTTGAATTCGAGACACTTTTGTGACAGTACTTAAAGAAATTGCCTTTTAAAGCTGACGTAGTAATTCTTGGGGATTTCTGTACAAAATTAAGCAAATGTGAGTGGAGGGCAGAATGAGAAATAAGTTAAAGACAAGGTAATTTGTTCTCCTAGTTAATTAGAGTTTGCCTGTAGCCTGTGCATAATTTGTACTTTTAATATCTGATTTTATTAAATAGTTTATTTGCTTTTATCCTGGGTTGACAAAGCAATGGAGGAACAGCTGAGCTTCAGTAATACTTATATGCTCAGAATGGGATTTAACTGGCAGCCTGTGATCGTGAAGATGCTTGTTAAACAGAAAAGATGTTTTTAAACAGCTAGAGATACATTCAAAAGAGATGGTGATGCCCCATAAAAGAAACATGTAAAAGTTTATCTGAAGTTGGCTACTTCAGTTTTCCTCCAGTTAATATATAAATCTATAGAACTATGAGCTAATGTACAAAAACCTGCCTGCTACACAAGCTCCCTTCAGACATAAAAACAGAATGTTTCAGTTATGACAGGAGCACAATCTAGGTTTAGCTTAAACACACACAAATAGGAATTTCCATCCCAGATCAGACCTGTAGTACGCAGTCTCCAACAGCGGCCAGTACTGGTTACTTCAAATGACACTGGAAGAAACTCTCTAATGGCCAGTGAGCGTGGGATTTTCCAACCTACTTAAATGAATTAGACACCCAAGTGCTACTGACTCAGTAGGGCTCACGTGCCTAATCACTTGGATACTTTTAAAAATTCCATTCTTATAGAATAACCTATCCTCAGGGGAAGTTTCCTCCTAACCCCCATCACTTTCAGGAGGGCTGTCAAACATATGACCTGCAGGCCAGATTAGGGTGACCAGACAGCAAGTGTGAAAAATCGGGATGGGGATGGGGGGTAATAGGAGCCTATATAAGAAAAAGACCCCAAAATCCAGACTGTTCCTATAAAATCAGGATATCTGGTATCCCTAGGCCAGATCTGGCCCACATAGTGTATGTATGCGGCCCACATGACCTAGCCACATTCTCCAGAAACTCAGCTTTCATGTAAAAAAAGGAACTTTTTATCTTTTATGGTTGCAAAGAAAACCTTCCAAATGTTAAACCAGTGTAAACTGACACAGTGATGTCTGCTTGAGTCTGCAGAGAGCCTGATAAGATAGCTCTGAGGGGTGTGAACTAACCCACTCCCCATTCATCTAATTTGACACATCAGCTATAAAGCCCAGTGATGATACTTCAACATCAGCATTAACCATTCCATGGCAGATCATTCTAGCAGACAGAACAGAAAAAGGGGGTGAAGGGACTAAAGCCCTAGAAGAGCTGGGAATTGCTGCAGGAATGGAAATGCAAAGGAAGGAGTAACGGAGACTCTCAAAGAGGGGAAGAAAGAGAGAGAAAGGAAGATGGGGAAGGAAGGGAAAGGTCAGACCTAGTGGTGGCCTAAAGGGGAGCAGAGTGATGCTGAATATGACAACAAGGAATTGACTAAATTAAAGTTACTACAGGGTTTATATCCTTTCCACACTCTGTAAAATCCTTACTGAATGTAAATCTGGATATTCTCGTTATCCATGTAGACTCCCACTCCTTTTAGAATCCTGCTAAGCTCTTGGCTTCAAAGATATCTTGTTACATGAATTTCATGGGCTAATTGTGCCTTTTGTAAAAAAAAAAAAAAAGTATCTTCTTTTCTGTTTGACACCTGCTGCCTTTCAGTTTCATTGAATGTGCCCTGGCTCTTGTGTCATGCAGAAGCATAACCACCACAGTCAAAGGCTAATCACACCCCCAGTATTATTTCGGTGTTCAGTAAATCAGATGTTTTTTTCTGTTTGATTACTCCTGCTATACTTTAGCAGCTAAAAGCTCTTGGATTTCTCCTATAGCCCATCTTTCTCTCTTGTGAATGATTTAACAGGTGGGAAAGTGCATTCAATGAGCTGTTTTCAGGATTCATGCTTCCTTTAGTCTCTTGGGGCACGTCTTCACTACCCGCCGATCCGGCGGGTAGCAATCTATCTATTGGGGATCGACTTATCGTGTCTAGTGAAGACGCGATAAAATCAATCCCTGATGGCTCTGCCGTCGACTCCGGAAATCCACCGCGGCAAGAGGCGGAAGCGGAGTCGACGGTGCCGCGGCAGCGGTCGACTCGCCGCCGTCCTCACAGCCAGGTAAGGCTACCTAAAATATGCAACTTCAGCTACGCTATTCACGTAGCTGAAGTTGTGTATCTTGGGTCGACCCCCACCCCCGGTAGTGTAGACCTAGCCTTTGATACTTTCTTCCAAGACCTGTATTTGTATCCATTTGTTTTATGGACCATCCTTAACACTGTCCTAAAAGACTTTCCAGAAACTCAGGCCAACACTAAGGAGAAAGGGGGAAGATATCAAGGGATTAAGGGGGAAGATGGAGGTGTTTCAGACGTAGAGAAAGCCATGCCCCCTTTTCAGCCAGCACTGCCCACCTTTGTCACTGTTCTGGACCCATACAGAGCCCCTACAATATGTATTGAAGTTGCAGATAAGTTGTACTACTGCAGCCTGTTTCCCTGGGGAGGTTCCAGTGTAGCCCTTTGGTGAATCTGGACCACTCTGAGGTCTCCTTGTAAGTTTCATGGTTCAGCCACTGGGCTAGTCATCCTCCTTCCTATTAAAATAATAAATGCCACTGAGAACAAGACTGAGGTTGGGCAGTGTCTTTCTAAGCAGTACCGGCTTCTCTTTCCCCTCACGTTAGCTGGCTTCTTTGAATTTCCCTCTGCTTATGGGTGGGATTTTCAGACCTCACCATTATTACAAGCCCTAATGGGAATGTTACAGCCAGGGCTGGTGCAAAGGAAGTTTCACGCCCTAGGCGAAACTTCCATCTTGTGCCCCCCGAGCCCCCACCCCCGCGACAGCTCCCCCCCCACCCTGAGGCACGCCCCCCCCCGCGGCAGCTCCCCCCCATGTGGCAGGTCCCCACCCCAGCTCACCTCTGCTCCACCTCTCCCCGAGCACACTGCCCCCACTCTAATTCTCCTCCCCTTCCAGGCTTGCAGCGCCAAACAGCTGATTGGTGCTGCAAGCCTGGGAGGTGGGAGAAGTGGAGTGGTGACCGCGTGCTCGGGGAGGAGGCGTAGGAACGCTGTAAAAAAAAAATTGGGGGCACCGCTTTTTGGCGCCCCCAAATCTTGGCTCTCTAGGCAACCGCCTAGTTTGCCTTAATGGTAGCATGGGCCCTGGTTACAGCTCACACTTGTTGACAAATCCATGAGTCAAACCATTGGCAGAGACTGAGGGCCAGATTCTCCAGTTCACAGAGGCCTGTTTGTGCCATGGCCTCCAAGAGGCTGGAAAAGGACAGTGGGAATTTCCCTCATATAGGGGAACTTTCTGCTGGCAGTTGCGGCGTTACTGCTTTCCCTACCAGCTACTTCCCCACCCCACACGGAAGGGGGGTGTATTCCAGGAGTGGGACAGGACAACACAGAGCTCCATTACATACAGTCCTTCAGTGGCAGAGGGGCCAAGCAGCTGTGCATCAGAGTGCCTCAAGCAGAAGCCTCCCCCCCCACCCCCCCCCCCCACAACACAGTCCAACCCTGGTTCTGAAAGCTATACAAAGGGAAAGTTCTGGATGAGACTAAGCACAGCTCCTACCAGGTTGGTCTACGATAGACTGTCTCTTGGCTCACCTGGCAGAGCTGCTGCCTATAAAAGACAGAGTCCTGGTTTTCTTCTTGGCTGTGATAATGTGTATGATTCACCCAAGTGGTGTCCTAATGCTGTACCATGACACCCAAAAGGAGTTCAGGGCTCTTTAACTAGCCTGCAAGGTTTAGGCTTTTAGGAGCTGGGACAGGACCATGAAAAATTAATACTATCCCAAATATTGGCTTGTTGTATTCTTTCTCTCCTCCCAGTCTTGGCTTCCTGTCTTCCATCATGTTACCTCACATGCTAGAGGGTCTTCTTCTTCTCATCTGCCATGTACCCCCATGTTCTTCTTTCATATCCCTCCTTCTAATGCACTTCTTCCACCAGTCCTTCATTCATCAGTAATCCTCACAACCCACCTTCCCTCTGCTGTTATCCTGTGTCTTATCTAGCTTAAAGCATGTGTTTTTTCAGGGCAGGGAACATCTCCTGTTATCTCCAGCCCAATGCTGCATGGAGTTCTGTGTAGGTACCATAAGGTGACTCACCATTAGTGGTGCCTCCTTCTGGTTATCCTGGGAATGAGCTCTGACCAGGTATTGAACCCTTCTCTGGTGGTGTCTCTCCTGTCATATCCTCGCTCTAGGGACACCTCTCACTCTAGGAACTGCAGCCTCCTCTTCATGACTCTAGCTGGGTCACCATACACTACCCCCGGAAGGGGAACACATAACAAAATCTTTCCAGGACAAACTGTCCCAGGCAATCTGCTGTCCCCTGCCTAGTTGGTGCCACATTCCCAGTGGCTGGTAGGGAAACCCATCCTCTACTCCAGGTTCCAGCTCAGGGGCCCTCTGGTCAGCAGCCAAGGTCTGCACTCCTATTCCTTGTGGCTAGTCCCCTGAGCCTTCACCTACCTTAATGACTTCCCCCCTCTCTAAGTTTGCCAGCCTCCCCATTCCCTCTACTCAGGGAGTGACTACATCCTACTTCCCAGCAGCCTCCTTCTGTTGCCAGCTAACTGGTTTTATACAAGCCCCACCTGTGGAGTTAATTAGCCTCCCTGGCCACTGTAACCCCTTCCTGTCCTATGTGGGGTGTACACAACATCACAGAAGGCATAGGGTCAGCCCCTGTAGAGCTCCTTGCAGCCAGGGCTGTCGAGAGTGGATTCGGGCCCTGGTGAAAAATTTTTTTCAGGCCCCCCAGCAAGGGCGGACTGGCTAAACAGGGCCGACAAAAGAGGGGGGAAGCCAGGCCCCGGGCCCCCTTCTGGACAGCCGGGCCCCGGTAAGGCGACGGGGGCAGGGGGGAGTTGGGCCCCAGGCCCCCTTCTGGACTGTCGGGCCCCGGTAATTTGCACTGGCTTCCCCCCCCTCTTGTCGGCCCTGTTTGCAGCATTTGGGTCCACAGTTGTAGAGCACCAAGCAAATATAAGGTGCTATCACAGTGATTTCTATTACTGATAAAACAGTTCTGGGAGGTGGGGAGGAGGGTAAGTCAGTGCCCTGTGCTTATGCTGCATTGAAAGGATAGTGTATACAATGAGCAAGAAATATCATCCTCTGGGAACAACACAGAACTTGGGTATTGGGGTGTCCCCCAGCACTGGCAGACAACAGTAGAAATACAAGACTGTAGGTTTGGTCAATTTGGTGAAAGGGTCGGAAACACTGGGGAATAAATTCCCCTCCCTCAACCCAACTAGGGGCAACATTTATTGGAAACAACAAAATGGATGCAAAGCTTTAGAATTCTTGCTTTCCACAAGCGTTTATTGATTGTATTTGAGATTTACAGTCTCTGTGTGGGAGCACATTTCTCCTTAACATTTTTCACTGAGTTCAGTGGGTGGTGAAAGATGCCAGATTGGCAGGCCTGACCGAATCACCTGCTTATCCTCCAAGCAGATATAGCACAGGGTAAACTTCCCCCATGAACTGATCTCACACTCTGCTTCATGGTTGAAATGGAAGGACCACCTGGAAGGGAGAATTACCTATAGAGACTGGCCATTTGAATTCACTCAAATCACCACCCATTATACCTGCATGTCTAACTTGGAATATTGTGGCTGGGGGAGTGGATCATTCAGTGAGTGTACAAATTGCTCACCCTACTGCCTCTTACCAGACCACCTGAAAAAATATAGGGCTATAGTGTGTGTGTGTGTGTGTGTGTGTGTGTGTGTGTGTGTGTGTGTGTGTGTGAGAGAGAGAGAGAGAGAGAGAGAGAGAGAATATTTCCCCACCTACAAACCTTTGAACAGCTTCAAACAGCTACCACTTTTAGAAAAAGAAAAATCAACCTGCCAAAGAAGTGTTTCCTTCTTTGCAGGTTACCCTGACACAACACTGGCAATAATTAGGTGACATGTTTAAAGTACACGAGTTGGTCTTTGTACCATTAGAAAGCCAGAAATCTCTCTTGCCCAATGGTTTAAGGCTTAGCCCCGGAAGCTTGTGAGGTGTACAGTCCTTAAAAGTGTGCTATTTTAGGAATTTTTCAAAGGTTTCCTTTCCCTCTGAGGCCTGTTGAGTTGCACTTACAATAGTGAAGGCATCTGGTTTCACAGGCAGAGGGATATGCAAAATAACACTGATGCAACTTTTAAGTAGCATGTGTGATGTGTCATTCCATATTCTTTATGAAAATATGCTTATGATAATGAATATGACATAACTGAGATGTACTTTATGCAAGATGGCTCATGTGAGATATCATTGGAAAGGTTATGATTTACTGAATGCGATTATCCTATTTGTATGCATGTATCATTTCTGTATCTTAAGTTAGGGATACTGACTATGTAGCTGTATTTCAACTGTGCTACTTTGGGTGATGCCCACTGCCAACACTTCAGGTACAACAATGGAAAAGCCAGACATGGTGGATGGCCCATCAAGGACAATGGACTGTAAAAGAGTTTACAGAGTAGCAGCCGTGAACTCCTGTTCTAAAAGAGCTTAGTCTTCCCGTGAACCTGTGGGTCAGCCTGTGGAGAATGGCTACAAGGGCCCTACAGAGTCAGGTGGTCTTGTCACCTGATACTAAAACGTTACCTAGGACGACTTGTCACTTTCCACTGTAAGGGAAGGAGGGTCAAACTAGGAAACAAAGTGTTAGGATATAGATATTTAGGCCTGTTTGCAAAGGCCTATACTTTAAGAATTTAGGTGTATTTTTATTACTTAGCTAGTTAGAGGTATAAAAGAGAATTTAAATTACTTTTTGTATGTGTAAGGGCCTTTTTTGTGTGACAGTTTGAGGCCTGGTTCTTAGGCTGAGGCCTTTGGCTAAGCAGCAGAGGCCAGCCATAAACTGGGAAGTGTATGGTTATATTTTTACATTTTTAACTAGTTACATGGAAATAAGGTGCTATTGGGCTGTTAGAAATACAATTTTGTCCTAATGTTTCTATTACCTTTAGAGAAAGGGAAGAGACTAGAAGATGTAAAAGGAAACTTAGTTTAATAGCATCCTGTCTGGCAAGAACTTACTTATTAATAGCTGGAATGTAAAATTCTTATTTTTGTATTGTTTTATTACTGTAGTTTCTACTTTTCTATTATTTGTTTGTATAATCTCTGACTGGTTCTGTAATTGTTTTTGTCTGCTGTATAATTAATTTTGTTGGGTGTAAACCAATTAAGGTGGTGGGCTATAATTGGTTAAATAACCATGTTACAGTATGTTAGGTTTGGTTAGTTAAATTTCAGTAAAATGATTGGTTAAGGTATAGCTAAGCAAAACTTAAGTTTTACTATATAATTTGCAGTCAATCAGGAAGTAAGCGGGGGGAGGGGGAATGGGATCATGTTTTGCTAAGGAAGGGAATGGGAACAGGAACAGGGACACAGGCAAGGCTCTTGGTGTCAGAGCTGGGAAGGGGGACACTAAGGAAGGAAACTGGAATCATGCTTGCTGAAAGCTCACCCCAATAAACATCAAATTGTTTGTACCTTTGAACTTCGGGTATTGTTGCTCTCTGTTCATGCAAGAAGGACCAGGAAAGTGAGAGGGTAAAAAAATAAGCCCCCTAACATCTTGGTGCCGTTAACTCGGATGCATCACATCGGATAGGTGAGTGGCAGCCTGTAAGTCCCCCTCCCCAACAATCCGCGCAGCTGCTTGGAGGGGGCATAGCGAACTCTCGTGATGGTAGTTGCGGGTTCTGGCAAGCCAGGGTAAAGGATTTTTTGAATAAATGAATAAGGAAGAACCAGGGCCCATACCAGGTGCAGGGGTCAGCCTGGGATGAGATTAAAAAGAAAATGGAGGAAGTGTTAGGGGACCCAGAGGGATGGAGGGTGGCTAAGGAGCCCACCCTCCTTTGGTATATGGGTAGTAAAAGAAGGTCCCTGCCCATTGGGACTGAATGGTTTTCAGGAAAAGGAGGCACTTCAGTCCACTTGTGAGAGGTTTAAAGTAAGTGCAGCATTATGGAAAGCTGCCAGTAATCTTTCAAGTTTGATGCTGTTTCAGCAAGGGCTGCTGAAGGGTTGTAAAGTAGTTAGGGGTGGTTAAAAATAATTTGGCACAACAGGGTTTAAAATCAAAAGCAAAGTTAACAGACCTCCTTTAGAGACAGGAGCTGGGACTTGGTCCTGGGGGAGTGGAGAAAAAAAGAAAAGGTTTCAAAGTAAAAAATGGCAGGGTTTGCAGGAGCAGGTAACAACCCCCCCACTCTTCTCCCAGAGCCAGGATGAGAACCTGGGGGTATGGATTCCCAACTGTTTCAACCCGGGGAGCCTACTCTTGGTTCAGTGCTAACTATATTCTTTTCTTCTTTTCCTTCTTCTTTCTCTCAGTTTACTTAATTTGCTGCTGGTAGCCTGTACTTTAAACTGACCTGACAGGTTTAATTGGTTTCTTTCCACCTCTTTCCCCCTCCTCTGCCCCTGGCCTTTCCACACTTTTGTTTTTCTAAAGTTTTAATGAAGGGTACTTTGAATACTTATGTAAAATGTTTTTTGTTTTGTTTTGTTTGGAACAAAGTATAGTGAGGTAATCCAAGGTCATCAGTTCTCCCCTGCTACCCCACCCAAGATGACTGCTGGAAACAACTAAGGCTGAACTGAGGGAAAGAACTGGGCCCAGGCTGGAAGGGCGTCTGGCCTGTGAAGAAGATTATTAGAACGACATTTAGGGTGAGAATTTATATGTAACCAGCTTCTTTAGTGTATTAAGCTTAGTTTACGTGCTCTGTTTTATTTTCTTAGTACTCTGCCTTGTTCTGTCTGCTACCTCTTTAACTACTTAAAATACACCTGCTATAGTTAATACATTTATTTCTGGTTTATAATATAACCCAGTTTATGTAATTTCTAACTGGGTGGGGGAGGAGAAGTTGTATACACCCTCCTCCACATTGAGGGAAGAGGCAAATTTCATATAATTTGGGGTTTATACTCCAAGGGAGGTGGACATCTGAGTGCTGGAGCAAGTCCCTTAAGCTGAGTCTTCCCTGAGCTGATCTGCAGCTGAGTATGGCCCTGCCTGTGTGTGTGTGTTAGAGAAGGTTTTAAGAGCCTGGCTCAGCAAGCCCGGTTAAAGGGGCCCATGCTGGCAGAACAGATAGACTCAGTGGTATCTCAGCACATCAGGTGACTTCCCAAGGGGTCCAACCTGTCACAGCATGTAACACTTTTTGCTCTCTCTCTCTCTATAGCATATACATGATGGTGGGATATAGTTAAGTAATTCCTGCTAACAACATCTTTATGCCATGCCACCCCTGTTAGTCACTAGCATACAAAAAATGTATTGCTTTCTGCTAATTGCAGGTCAGTTGCCAAAAATATCTGGATGTCCTCTTAGAGGGGGGCTCAGAAAGTATTAGGAGTTAAACTTTTGAGTCTAGAGGAATGTTCCAGTCCTTCTGTGTCTACATAATAGTTTATTTGTATATGATATCAATAGGCCTCTAGCTGAAAAGATCATTTACCATCAAAAATGAAAGAGTGGAAGTAGAATTCACAGCTATTGTGTGGAAGAGAAAATAGCCTATAATGTTCTTCTGATATAATTCACAGATTCTGAATACCCTCTGGACAATTATCGTGGTTAGATGAAGATAACAGCTATTTGTGCACTTAAGGACAGTCCTGGAAATGGCTGTGCATTTCATTTCAACAGAAAAGAGTAAGGTGGTTAGAAATAAAGAAATGAGGATGAACACAACAGTATCTCAGAAGGGTGAAAGAACCATAAGTACAGCTGAGAACAAGGAGAGAAGCTGAAGTGGGAGTAGGACAGTGCCGAATGCTATCCAAGATTAGCATTGACCTGAGAGTTTGTTACAGGTTTGCTTCATGTAGTTTTGGATTTTTTTCCACCCTGTCTTAGTGGCTAATGCAATTTTTACCACATGAAAGAGTTATGAGAGTCTGCAATTCCTCACAACTCCTTTCCACGCTGCACATCAGAGTTAAACAAGACCCTACTGCCTTTCTGACTGCACAGAAGAATTTATTGTGCCCTGTAGCCGCTCTCTAACTTTACATTTTAAAGGCTGGCTTTACTAATGCTGACTGCATGCCCTCTAGCCTCATAGAGGAGCAACGTCTCCAAAGTCAAACAATCACTAACCACGCTTCCTGGAGCTGCAACTTAAACTGTGTCTGCTCTTAGCTTAACCCAGTTGGAAACCACAATGACTCGCCCCCTACATCAGTCATTTCCCTACTTTCCCCAGGTCACAGGAGTTTTGGAGGAGTTCGACCATAGCTCTTCCTTGGCCAATCTCATGTCAATCTACCAGGCAGCCAACAGGACAGCCTTCAACTGGACAGACAGTCGGATTGTTGAGTGGGAGAAGTTTGCTGAGCTGGCCAAGTATGAACCAGAGTCCCAGAAGCCGACAGTGAAAGCTCTTCTAATTGTGGCATACTCAGTTATCATCATCATATCCCTGTTTGGCAACATGCTGGTCTGCCACGTGGTGATCAAGAACAAGAGGACGCACTCAGCCACCAGTCTCTTCATTGTCAACCTGGCAGTGTCCGATATCATGATCACTCTGCTCAACACTCCTTTCACTCTGGTAAGTGCCACAAGCCGTGCTGCTATGCCTGCCGAAAACGGAGCTAGGCATGGGCTTGGCCATCCAGCAGAGTGCTTCATCTGGTGGCTGCACTCACTCAGTGCATGCTTCTGGGGCTAAGACTTGAACTGGGCAGAGTCATGGCCCATAGACAGCAGCTCTGCCAGGTAAGCAAAAGAGGGGTCTCCTCCCCCCCCCCACTCCCTACTTAGTCTTTCCAAATCCAAAATTAGCTCCAACAACATCACCTCCTAGTCCTTGCCATTGAACCACCAGAGTGCAGTAGAGCTTCCATGCGATATGGAGTGAGTGCTTGTATAGACTCCTCCATTGGAATTATTTTGGATGTATTCACAAGTGGGGTGTGATTTACAGGCTCAAGCCTTTAGAAGGCTCTAAACTGGATGTGAAGCTCCTAGAAGTTGCTATTTGGCAAAATGTCTGGAATTTCAGTCTTAACCTTTATAAATAAGGCTAAGATTTTGTCAAGGATACTTTTAGTAAAAGTCACGGGCAGGTCACAAGCAATAAAGAAAAATTCACAGAAGCCGTGGCCTGTCTGTGACTTTTACTAAAAATATGTGTGTCAAAATGGCTATCTGCAGGGCAGCTATGGGGCGGCTAGGAGCTCTGGGGGCTCCCACCGCAGGTTGGGTGTTGGAGCACCAGGGTCCCCCACCACCAATGGCTGAGAGTTGGGGGGGGGCCCAACAGTCTACAGCAGCTGGGGGCTGCGGGGTGCCCCCACCGCCCGCTGCTCTGGGGGCCCGCAGTGCTTGGGAGCCCAGGGGTTCCCCCGCCACCTGCGAGCTTGGGGGGCCCCCACTGCCCACTGCAGCCAGGAGCCCAGGGGTTCCCCTGCTGCAGCCAGAAATTGCAGGGTACTCCCACCACCTGCGGCGGCTTGGAGTTCCAGGGGCCATCAGAGGCAGGGGGGTACCCCTTCGGCTCCCAGCCCCTGTGGGTGGCGGGGGACCCTGCAGCTCCCGGCCGCCACAGGCTGAAGTCACAGAGGTCGCTGGAAGTCACGCATTCCATGACTTCCGCAACCTCTGTCTCTAAGTCGTAGTCTTATTTATAAACAATTACCAAGGAGTTTCAATGTCTAAAGTTGACAATAGTTTTCTTGGGCTTCAAAGGAAACCTGCCTCAAGTGACAGAGGGCACCATAAGGCTATGTATGTTCATGAGCTCTCCAGATGCAGTCTCAAGAGCGCCTCTATTTGTTTGGCTCAGGTACATGAACCACTGTGCCCTGCTGATGGTTTTGCTGGTTTGTTACATTCCCTGCAGGTTCGGTTTGTGAACAGCACGTGGGTCTTTGGAAAGGCCATGTGTCATATCAGCCGCTTCGTGCAGTACTGCTCTCTTCATGTCTCCACACTCACCCTGACAGCCATAGCTCTGGACAGACATCAGGTACAGAATCCCCAGACTGTTGTAAGATTCCTTTGGCACAGATGCTCCAAACCACTGTATCCCCTATCTAACCATGGGTAAGCAAAGGGGAGTCCAGAACTGAAATAAAATGGGGTGTCACAAGAGGGGGCATTGTCAGAGCTGACAGGGGAGTTTATATAGCTTCTGCCTGTGTTATTGTGGCCTACAGCCATTGGTATCAGCCTGTCATTTTTGTGAGCACTACATTCATTACAAAATGTAGAGAGAAAAAAATAGGAACATACAAACAATGTCCCTTCCCTGTAGAAAACTTCCATTGATATCAGGCAATTAGTGATCTTCAGATCCTGAAATTCTCCACAAATAATGTCAAAAAATAAAGTGCTCACTTCACCTTGTGTGAAAATTCAAATTACCCAAGCCAGGTGTGCTCTGTTGCCTCAGTTACAATGTGAGGCATTTCTTAATTTGATTTATTTAGAATAAACATCCTTTCAAGTGGAGATAATCTTACACAATTGTCACTGCTCAGTCATGGTTTAAGGTATGACGTAATTTCAAGACAAACCAGAAAAAAATTGACTTGAAGGTACTCTTTGGTACCATTTGTAGAGTTCTACGTTTCAGTTTTCTCTAGATTACTCTAATTAGTTAGGCATATTCAGTGATTTTCTTAAAAGCATTGGAACATGTGAAGAAAAATATCAGTCACAGGTAACAATGAAGGGACTTTTCTTTCCCGGTGAGATGATGGTCACTGTGAAGTCTCCATTGCAGGTTATTCTGAACCCACTAAAGCAAAGGATGTCACTAACAAGAGGAGCGCTGAGTATTTCTGTTATCTGGCTGATGGCAACCTGCTTCTCCCTGCCCCACGCAATCTATCAGAAGCTTTTCCAGTACAACTACCGGTAAGTTGCTCCTCTGCCCCTATGGCACGTTACACAGTCATTTAAAAGAATCACTTCCCTTACTACTGAAATGTAATTACTTCTTTAGGTGGGAAGCTGCAGCTGACATAAAGCAGGATAGTTTAGCCCAAGAAGTGATGATCACTGTGTCCAATTGACAATGCACGGGGACTTTTATATAGACAGAATGACCCAGATTCTCAAAGGCATTTAGGCATCTAACTATCATGGATTTTAATGGTTGTTAGGTACCTAAATACCTTTGAGGATCTGGGCCAATGTGATTACACAAAATGGAGTTTGGTCAAGATAGCTGGTCCACTGTGAACCTTGGGGCCTTTGGAACTTTAGTGAGCACAAGTGCTCAGGGCCATGGTTTTCTATCATCTCTAAAAGACTTCGAGGTACTGTGTGGTTTCTCTCAGCACTAGATTCACTCCTGGAAGGCTATTTTAGCTAGAATGCAACTGTTTTCCCCATTCACTTTTTTGTTCATAAACAGGACACCCCTGCCATCCCTATATTCTTGTGAGGGAAGGTGAAAGAGGCAGGAATCAAACTTTCAAAACCACAGCACACACGTCTGGTACTTACATAGGCAAAGCTATACGTGTCTAAGCCGTGCATAGAGCTATCTAGGGTCACTACATTACACAACAACGACTTCCCTTGCTGATCAACAGGAGTGCAAACCTCTGCAAACTGAGCCACAGGAGTTGATTTACTCAGTGAGCGAGATCATCTCACTTCAGCATCTTTGGTTTTATTTGTTTGCAGGGCCGGTTCCAGGGTTTTGGCCGCCCCAAGCAGCCAAAAAAAAAAAAAAAAAAAGCCGTGATCGCGGTCGCGATCTGCGGCGGCAATTCGGCGGGAGGAGATCATTCTCTGCTTGGAGATCATTCGCTGAATTGCCGCCGAATACCTGGACGTGCCGCCCCTCTCCGGAGTGGCCGCCCCAAGCACCTGCTTGCCAGGCTGGTGCCTGGAGCCGGCCCTGTTTGTTTGATAAATCTAAACAAGAGGAGCCTCTCTCAACACTTAGGCACCTCTGACAAACACTTAAACACAATACATCAAAATAGAAGCAGCAGCACCATAACACATGGCGGTGCTTTTTAAGGCGGTCTGGTGATTCTGCAGGAAAACAAAACCTTTCTTGTTAATGCCACTTTGCTTTGGTTATTTTGCTGTGAAGAGGAGGTGAAGAGTGCTGTTTGCTTGGCAAACATGAAGGAGATAGAGTGAAACTTCACATTCAGAGGAAGATTCACAAAGTTCCACAAGAAGGTGAAGATTCTGAGCTGGAGTTTGGCATAGCAAAATCCATAAATATTTCTCTTCTTGCTCCATTGTGGGAGGGAAGGGAAGGGGGAGTCCAAAGACAGCTATCTTGCGTCCAATTTCAAGATAGTTATCTAGTCTACCATGCGGAAGCCCAGACCCAGCAGTTGTCTCTTCTTAGTTAAGCCTTAAACTACTTCTTCTCCCTTTATATGAGAGATCTTCTGACCCCAGTGCCCACAAAGTAGCATGGATCAGTGCCAGCAAAAGGCATGTAAATCAAACTCAGGGTGATACCTGCAATATAGCCAACATAGATGGGCAGAAGCTATTGAGGACTTGTGGTTTTAGGATCCTGACATCAAAACATTGTATCATGGGGGCAGGATGGGGTGATGGATCCAGGGATCATTGTACTCTGGGGCAGGGCCAAGATCATAGGTACTGCCTTAGTCCACTATTGACAGCAAGCTTGTGGCACCAGCTAATGAGACTCTCTTCCTAACCAATAAAGAAAGAAGGTCTCTTCGGGATAGATGCAGCCATATAAGATGCATGAAAACAAACCAGGTTTATTTTTTCCCCATGTTCTCGTTCAATACTGCTGGTCAGTAAATATCCAGGAGAACCCCACTGGACCAATTCAGAATTGATAGTATCACAGCGAGCAATATTGTCTGCTTGAGATTTCAGTCGCGAAGAGAAGAATGTGGAGGCTATAATAATCAGCATTAGAAAGATTTTCATCTTGCTTACAGAGCCCTCTGACTTATCTGTGCAAAAACCACACAAGATAGCCTTGGCTTTCTTCCTTGGCTCACAGCTACTTCCCTCCTATGAATGGACAGCAAAAGAGAGAGGACACAATGCTATTACATCAAAACTATTATATTAAGAATGTTGTCTAGAAAACCTTTAATACAAGTGCCCATTTGTTTTCCCTTGCCTCGCCTCTTAATTTCTCACTCCCTTTTGGGGAGGGAGGAATTCATATTTAAGATGATATATATAAAATTAACGTGTAGTATATTGTATTGCATTCTCTTTCTTACTTGTGCTTGCCTTTTATTTGCCTGGGCAGTATCTTACTGATTTATACAATGTCCTCACTGGTTAGACCACACAAGGGTTGCACTGCTTTGCAGCTATGTTTAATGTATAAATATGTTGCTTATGAATGAACAAATGCTGCTCAGACTGTTACATTTGCCCCTGTCTCTGCTCTTCCATTGACACATTAGACAGCTCAGCGAGGGGAAACATTGCCTTGGGTTGGGACTGGAGTTTTTGATAGTGTAAAGAACTGGTTAGGGAGTATGTGCATCATTGCCCTCTGGATGGCATTGGACAGAATCAGAACTGCACCACTATGTGTCGCAGACATATACTGCTAATGAGTTCTGGAGATTCTTAAGTGATAGTGGGCTAGGTTTTTGGAGCAGGATACAAGTTCTGTCAACAGCAAGTTCTAAGTGGCCATAGTGTGCAGCACTGTGGGAACCACTGAGTTCCTTGATGGCCATAGATTTATTAAAATACTGTGGTATGCCTGGTTTTGCTCTCACAACAGCTCTTTCAAAAAGGGTCTACAACCTTTTACTATGCATTCCTGCATCCTTCTATAAATCCCTGGAGATAAGTACCTGGATGATAATACCTGGAGAACTGTGAACTATGAGGATAGTCATCCATCTCAGAGTTCTTGTGATGGGATAACCCCACCTCACACTCCTTTACAATACAATTCGAACCTCCTGCTTTCCTCAACTGATGTTCCCCACCCTTGCTCTCACTAGCAGATTTGGATATTTATCAGGAGAGACATCAGATTGGGTGCTTGCTCTGTGCGCTGACTGCCTGATAAGCCTGGCTATTTATAGTGCTAATTCCAGATGTGCATAACTGTTCTGTATAAGTGCCAGCTGCTGGTGAGTGGGTTTGGTGGTATCTGTAAGAAAGGTAGGTCAGAGCACAGATTCGGGTTATATGATCAGGGTCTAACTGATCACCAAATGTGGGGCTGTGAAGGAATTTTTCCCTGGATCAAATTGGCAGTGACCTGGGGCGGGGGCGGGAAATTGCCTTCCTCTGAAGTGTGGCATGCAGTTTGCTTTCCAGGATCATCTCTTCCTGTGGCACATAATAGTTTAGGCTCCTGAGGGCTGTAATACCTAAGTCTAATTTCATTTGTTAGGTTTAGTATTTGGCTGCTGGGTGGTGGTGGTGATATGCAGGAGGTTAGACTAGATCAGCAGTTCTCAAACGGTGGGTTGGGACCCAAAGTGGGTCAGGACTCCATTTTAATGATATGAATTGATAATGGCCTGTAATATTCTGAACAAGCCTTACAGAACTAAGAGAAACTTTACTGAATTAAGTGAAACCTTATTGAATTAAAGTTAGCACCTCTGGAGTTCGTTGTATTATAAATGCAAATGTTTATGTACTGTTGTGAGATTGTATGGAACTTCTTTAGCAGAAGGACAAGATTAATGCAATCTCTGGAAGGTATGAGAAAGCTCAAAGATCTTTTTGGAACAATGTGTTGGAAGTGGATTTCCTTAGGAAATACATTGAGGTGAGAAGAATGCAAATTCTTCCCCTCCGAAGCCAACCTTTTGAAGATATGCCCTGGGGAGGGAGAGATCCTTTGTATACTTACTAGCTGCCTCCAGAAACTCCAGTTCTAAGACTTCTGAACTGTATAAAAAGGGAACGGAACGTGTTCTGAGTGGACTTGTTGTGAGCTGGAGCTCTGTTGAACTTGTAACAACAAGGATGCCCCTAGGGAGGGGTATTAAAAGATGCACTTGCCAGAGCCCAAGAGAAAGGGGGGAGGGATAGCTCAGTGGTTTGAGCAT